>NW_009952251.1:1395393-1395766 GCF_000747805.2 Chaetura pelagica
GGGGACGGAGATTTTCCCGGGGCGGAGCCCCTCTGTCCACTGGAAGCCAAACTTGTTCATGAGGGCCTCGCAGCCCTGGCGGGCCCGCTCGCAGAGAGAGCGGCAGGGTGGGATGGCCTGCTCCAGTACCGTGCACACCGGGGCATACATGGAGCAGAGGAAGAACTTGAGCTCGGCTGAGCACTGCACCTTTACCAGCGGGTAGAACTGGTGCACCTCCAGCCCTGCGTCCTCCTGGTTGGTGTGGCCCAGCAGGTTGGGCAGGATGGTCTGGTTGTAGGCAATATCCGTGCAGAGTGGGATGGAGATGGGCTGGCAGAAGCCGTGGTCCGGCACCGAGATGCCCTTCTCGCCGTGGTACTGCTGAGCCGCC
>NW_009952251.1:1396463-1417935 GCF_000747805.2 Chaetura pelagica
AGCGCCCGCCAATCCCCGTGCAGGGGGCGGGGCGCGCCGGAGGGGCGGGGCTGGAGGGGCCCGCGCCGGGGGGTGAAGTTGCGAACAACTTTTTCTCATCCCCGCCGGGCCGGGCCGGGCCGGGGGCGGGAGGAGCCGCGCCGGGGCCCCCCGCCCCCCTGCTGCAGGGCAGAGTCGGGAGGGGAGGCCGGGGGGGGCCCAGCAAGCTCGCTCAGGGTGGCCCGAGTCAAACTAACTTGACTGCTTTCTGAGCAGGCTTAAAAAATGCAAGCAGCTGCCTGTGCCCAGAGTTATTAAAAAAGAAGAAAAAAATGGGAGAAAAACATAAAGGCAGCGCCCTGGTACATTTGCAGAATGAGCTGATTGCGGTGCCGCGATGTCCGTGTCTGTGAACCATCGCTTCCCCTAGCGTGGGGGGTTTGATGTCGCAGCATGACCGTTGCTTTTTTGCTGGCAGAATAAACGCCTTATTCATGTAGATCTAAGCTTTAGCTGGGGGAAGGCAGCTTGGTTTGAAGTGTCCAGTGTTACCTAAGCAAGGAGAACAAATTTTTAATTCTCATCTGCACTGCTGCAATCCCTTATGAGTCTCAAAAAGGCTGTAAAAAAGCAGCAGTTCCTCTGTGGAAGCACCCAGCACACGAGAGAAAATGGCACAGGTCGAGAGATGGATGTTACCGGTCTGCCCAGTGATGCTTGGCAGATCTAGAGCTAGACAAAGGTACATTTGCTAAGGACAGAAGTGTGGGATTTGCAGCATAGCTGTGTTTTGAGGTGCACCACCAGACAGACAAGGTGGTGGAACCATCCAGCCTATGGAACATGCAGACCGAGAGTATCCTAGGCAGTAGGAGAGGGTGTGCTTGACAAAAGCCCCACAACAATGCCTGCTTTTCCTTCATGCTGGCCTACCAGAGAGAAGCTGTGACCAAACACAGTCTCAGGCCAAATATTATCAAGCCTATCCCAGCTTTCCTTTGAGGAGAACAGGGGATGGTTCTGTTCTATTCAAATTCTTGCTCCTACTCTTTAACTCAGGATTGTGCTCCTATTAGCAACTAAGCAAATATACTGATCTGTGCCTTCCTCCAGGGCAGTTCAAGACAAGTTTGGCTCAGGGAACTCCCAACAGCAATTGTTGGATAAATGTTTCCTATCCTCTCTCCTGCTCAGGAACAATGTGTCCTTACGCCAGTAAGACCATGGAGCTGCAGCTTTTGTTATATATGTTAAGAGAAGTTGACAGTTATAAGCAGGCTTGCTAAAATACATTTACACCTCTAAAGTTTTAAAAAATAATACTGTGTTCTCCAAAATGTGTATGGGCAGGATTAGCTACTAATGGCTGCAACAGTTGCTTCTGGGAAAGGAGTCTATTCTTCATTCCCTGTTATAGTTTTTCAGTTTGTTAAGGCTTGTTACCTGAATTCCTTACTTTTCTACACTTAGTGACTAAGCATGTTTTTGTGATACTCTTCATCTAAATCATGGTGCAAAGTTCCATCAATTTGTCTACACTATTGTTTGTTCTTTGGCTGTTAGTAACCTTCAGAAGGACTATGCTTTCCAGTTCTTCTTTTTCTTTCTTTCCTTGTCCCATCTTTCTGTAGCACTTCATGAGCAGTTGAGTCATCTATCTGTACGAATCACCTTAAAGCCTCTAATTTTCTATTTTACTTATGTGACTGACTTAATCTGCAAAGGATTTTGTGATGCTTACTATGAAAAAGGTTGGGTGAAAGGAGATGTTTCACCAGTGGGCAGTGACAATGCAGAGAAAATAAAGCAACTTCAAGTTTTCTGCACCAGTGCATCACTCATTACGATTTCTGTACATAGACACAAGTTCAGACCTAGTAAAATGGTATTGCAAGAAATGATCTTTCAGCAATAGGGAGGCAATGGCAAAAACTATTCAGAGTAAGGAATATAAAATCAAGTGGCAAGACCTTGACAGGGTATTCATTTACCAAATAGGGTGGATGGCATCAGTGGTTCCCTTGTTTTCTACTGGCCCCATTTGTTAAGAGTCATTCATCTGAACCATGGTACAAATGAAATTATTATTGGGAGCTCTGGTATGTCCTATAAAAGCTGTATGACTCCAGTATACTTAGAACGAACGTAACATAGATTCAGAGTGAAGCAAAATGAAACAAACAACAACAGCAACAATAGCAACAACAAAAGTGGAAGGGTAAGCAGAAAGGAAGAAGAAAGGACAGCTGTATCCCAGATTATTTCTTAGGGAGATAAGAAGAGAGTAAATTTATCACATGGAATGATGCTGCTAGGCCATCTCAGATGGCAGAAATGTGCAACAGGAGGATGAAGGAAGAACGTCTCTTGGGCATGTTACCAAATTCAAAGGTGTTTTTTCCTATTTAGATCCACTACAAGATGGAACACAGTCACTGAAAGTGGCGTTGGCAGTCTCAAAGTGGCAGATTGTGGCCTAAGAAAATCTTGGGCTTCTAAGTCGGTTTAGGACATCCGGACAGCTTTCAGGGGGCAATAAAAAAAATAAAAAAAAAAAAAAAAAAAAAAAAAAAAGAAAAAGGAAAAAGAAAGCAGAGGGAGAAAAGGGAGAAAAGCAGCAGCAGCAAAATCTAGGTTTCTGAAACACAGGTTACCCCAAAGTATCCAGAGCCTCTGTAAGTAGCACCAACCTGGTTTCAGGAGGCAGAAGACTTGTGCTTATCTCCTGTTTTTACCTCAATATAAATTCACAAGTGTTAGCTTGCAAAATTACTTCAACTTCCTCACAACAGGAGGAATTCTCATCAGCACTTAAGCACAGGCAGCTACCTTAGCCAGGTTGTCAGCCACACAGAACAAATGTGCTGCGCAAGACTTCGCTGTGTCTGAGAAATTGTCTGTTGCAACCACTTAGTGGTTCAAAAGGTTTTCTTTAGAAATCTCCTAACCACTAGTGTTCCAAGTGTCCCACGTGGTCTGTGGCCATAAACCTTCACTAACAAAGTCCTGGCAAGTCCAAGATACCAGAATAAATTTACAATGCTAAATATTGGTGCCAACTCTGGAGATGTCTGCCTAGACTACCATGAATAGTAAAGAATTGTTAGGGACAAACATCTGTCTTTTTACACATTTAAAAATAAATCCAGTTCAACTTCCAAACTAAGCCGGTGAGGAGCAGCATCCCTACATGATGTCTTTTTCTGCTGGTTTTAAGCAGTGCCAATATAATTTTCCTTGTTTCCTATCCCATCTGATAGAAAACTCTTCCCATGGGGGGAGGGAAATCAAAACAAAACACCCCCTCCCCACCCTACCACTTACTTTGGGTGCCTGAGGGTGAACATTTTCAGATTACCTGTTGCAAGATTTACAGTCCTCTTTGCCCTTGGATGAAAAAAAAGCATCACTTCCCTCTTCTCCTTCCACCAGCTGGAAGAAACTTGTTGGGCATCACAGGCTATTCTGCTGACTGGCACTGGAAGTGCCCTGGTGCAACCACCTAAATGGTGAGATTTATCCCAGTTCCATTTAGTAAATGACTTCTGTGACACTTTCAACCTCAACATTTTGAAGCATACTGACATATAGTCTTACATGATCAGGCAGGCTGTTGAGCTAAGAACATCAAAATTTGCAATCCCTAGAGCTTAGTGGGGAGATGCCAGGAGCCTCGGGTGAAATGATGCATTTGCGTGTTTTACATAATGATTTGCATAATTAGAAATAAAGTAAGCTCACAGTATTATATCTGCTTGCATTTCTATCGGTCTGATAGATTGCTCTAAATTGCATCTTGTCTGAGCTCACCGAAGAAATCTTACTCTGTAATGAGGTGGAAGAGCCTGATATTTTACAGGCACAGACCAGGGAAGGCAAGCCCCTGCCCCCCACCATGGAGCCTTAATTTGAAATTAGATTGATGACATAAGAAACTGATTGAAAAGAGCATATGGAGAGGGCACAGGTGACAAAGGAAGGGGATACAGCTCGAGGGGATGTGGTTTCCCACAGTGAGAGGTAAAACCTGGTTGCATCATGGATTTGTAAGATAATTATTAGCTTATGAAATAGTATCCCAGAGGACAGGGAAGCAGCAGTGCCTTCTACATTTACGATCAAATTGGGGAAAACATTAGGAAACATTCACAAAGATAGGCTATCAGGCTGATGATTGCTTTCATCTCCCAGATCCATGAATAAGAAAACAAAACCTGAAGTTGATCTGCTCATCCCCACTCAGTGAGGACATCAGTTACATTTTAACCCTTGCATGATACTTTGAATTCTCCTGTTTCTTTAAAGTGAATTTAGTCTGCTTTCTCATAATCCAGGGTTGCAGAGGCCCTTCAGTATAAAATGCAGGCATTCCTTCCCTATTTCACTTTCTTAAGCTAGGTGTTTTTTTAATAAGACAGATTCTCTGCTGGCAGCAGTGTTATCAGCCAGGCACTGTAATAATTCAGTCTGGGTGCAATAATATCACAGTATGAAGAAGGGGAAGCTTTCAGAGACCACAGGAAAAGACTGCATTCATGTCTGCTGTCCTCTTTCCATCATTGAGGGAGATTCTGCTTGACGATCTGGATGTAGCATAAGCACATGCACAGCTTACTTTCTGATCCTTTAAATCTTAAAATGTGCTTTTGTCCTGGCATCATGCTTGGACGCTTCCCAGACTGTTGTGGCTAATTTTGGCCAAATCCATATACACTGGGATATGTGACTTATCAGCCTGGGCAGCACCTGGAGTAGAACCTGAGACAGAGCTGCCTGAGGCTTCCTGGCCCAGCCACCTTCTCTGAGATGCTGCAGGAGTTCCAGCCTCCTGGGTGCTCGTGCTTATTCTGAACTTCTCCCAGCGCCTGTGAAAATGACTTACATGTCTACAAAGGTCTCTACAGAGTCACTCCTTGCTTTGTAACCCTAGAAGTATTACAGATCCAAACAAAAACAAGTACTCCCTTCCCCACTTGCTCTCACCACCCTGGAATGTTTTTCAGGAATTTGGCTAGTGTCTTTCCGTGGTTCAAACTCCCCTTCCCAGAACTGTATTCCTCCAGATTTCTCTTCCACACCATGCATCCTTGACCTAGTCTGGACTCTCTGTCAGTGTAAAGGAAAATAGGCCTTTTTGAGAATTTAAGGTTAGTTAAGAATTAGAAAAGAAGATGTTGAATGTATGATTAATAGAATGCAGGTGTTGTAAACTAATGTCAGACTTGGAAGCTGCTTTTCATTGTCCTTTGTATAGTCCTCACCATGACTGGTTTAAAACCCAGTCCAGCTGAATCAATAGAAAATTAATCTTCTCTCATAATCTTAAGACATGATAATAAATAAGAAATAAGCGATTAACTTATAATAGCCATTTGTTAAAGGCTAAGGCTAGACATAGGTTAATAGAACAACCGGGGTTCTTTGTAGAACTTCAAAGGTGAACAATGAAGAAGATAAGTGATTGCAGTGACCAGAACATGCTGCGATGAACTCGTGCACCAGTGGACTGTAACTTCTGAAGAGGAACTGAAAACAAGGCAATGATAATGATCCACTGAATCTCGGCTTTTGTGGACTTTTGAAAAATGGTAAAGAATTAAGGAACTGAGAGTTTATGGAAAAACACCAAGAGCTTTTAAGAAGAAATCCAATTACATTATGTACATCAAGAAAATATATAGTAGCCAAAAAATGTGTCTTTTGCCAATCAGTGAGGTGATGGCCCAACTCTGAGCTGTCAATAAAGCAAACCTAGAGTTACCCACTGACTGATGAAAATCCTTTAACAGTCAGACATGCCTTTTCCTCCAAAACTCAGTGATTTTGTTCCTCCTATATGATTACCCCTTCAGTAAATCCCCCTTCAGTTTCTGAGGCCAAAGACAAGTACTAACGCCTGATCTCTAGGTCTTTTCTGAAGGAACTACACAATTATGAAGCCTAGTTGTCTGCAGAAAAGCTGGAGAAAAATAGTCCTTCCTTCCTTCCTTCCTTCCTTCCTTCCTTCCTTCCTTCCTTCCTTCCTTCCTTCCTTCCTTCCTTCCTTCCTTCCTTCCTTCCTTCCTTCCTTCCTTCCTTCCCTCCTTCCTTCCCTCCTTCCTTCCCTCCTTCCTTCCCTCCTTCCTTCCCTCCTTCCTTCCCTCCTTCCTTCCCTCCTTCCTTCCCTCCTTCCTTCCCTTCCTCCCTTCCTCCCTTCCTCCCTTCCTCCCTTCCTCCCTTCCTCCCTTCCTCCCTTCCTCCCTTCCTCCCTTCCTCCCTTCCTCCCTTCCTCCCTTCCTCCCTTCCTCCCTTCCTCCCTTCCTCCCTTCCTCCCTTCCTCCCTTCCTCCCTTCCTCCCTTCCTCCCTTCCTCCCTTCCTCCCTTCCTCCCTTCCTCCCTTCCTCCCTTCCTCCCTTCCTCCCTTCCTCCCTTCCTCCCTTCCTCCCTTCCTCCCTTCCTCCCTTCCTCCCTTCCTCCCTTCCTCCCTTCCTCCCTTCCTCCCTTCCTCCCTTCCTCCCTTCCTCCCTTCCTCCCTTCCTCCCTTCCTCCCTTCCTCCCTTCCTCCCTTCCTCCCTTCCTCCCTTCCTCCCTTCCTCCCTTCCTCCCTTCCTCCCTTCCTCCCTTCCTCCCTTCCTCCCTTCCTCCCTTCCTTCCTTCCTTCCTTCCTTCCTTCCTTCCTTCCTTCCTTCCTTCCTTCCTTCCTTCCTTCCTTCCTTCCTTCCTTCCTTCCTTCCTTCCTTCCTTCCTTCCTTCCTTCCTTCCTTCCTTCCTTCCTTCCTTCCTTCCTTCCTTCCTTCCTTCCTTCCTTCCTTCCTTCCTTCCTTCCTTCCTTCCTTCCTTCCTTCCTTCCTTCCTTCCTTCCTTCCTTCCTTCCTTCCTTCCTTGTCTATCTAGCTGTGCCATTTGCTTAGCTGCCATTATGGAGACTTACATCTCTTATCCATGAACACTTCTGCATGCAGCTCTAACAACATAAGGCTGATGGACATATGTAACAATTTAATGAAAACCAGCCAAGTTTCTCAAGTTTGTGCATGAATTTCCTATCTCACTGCAGATGGTGCCACAATATTTGTGAATACTGAGTTCTGTTTTGCTTCCAGCACCAGGGCTTGTATGGACATAGTGACTGGTTGCTCTGATCTCTCAGCCATTGATACTCTTTGATTGTGAAGGATGCAATAGTCAAATACATTGTGCTAGGTCTTCTGTCATTTATGCCCAACCTCTGTCTTTCTGTAGACTCATCTGTTTGAGATTGTATCATAAATCCTCTTTAATGCACAGACTGAAGGCTTGCACTTTTCCTATGTGAATTAATGGGTAAGGTTCCACTTACTTCAATTAAAACAGAGCAGGATACGCATCAAAGCCTCCAATTCTGTTTATGTAGGAAGAAGAACCGGATTTAGCCCAAAATAGGAGATGGGAAAGACTCATTATATTGTTTAGACCTTGCTATTACATATGCTAGTGGTATAATTAGTCTAATTTAAAAAGCCTTGCGTGATGGAACTATTGCCATCTCTCTTGGGACATGGTTCTGCCATTTAACAATCATGCTGGCAGGAAGCCACTGCCTGATGTTCAAACAAATGGTTTATCTTCACTTGATTAAGACTCACTAAAGATGAGTGCAGCCTCCAGAAATATGTTGTTCCCAAAGCTCAGAAAACAAGGGAAGAAGAGC
Organism: Chaetura pelagica; assembly: GCF_000747805.2. Taxonomy (NCBI): domain Eukaryota; kingdom Metazoa; phylum Chordata; class Aves; order Apodiformes; family Apodidae; genus Chaetura; species Chaetura pelagica. The sequence goes on from NW_009952251.1 coordinate 1,404,112, forward strand.
TGTTATACAATACAGAACCTGCCAGATGTCTAAAGAGGCTAAGGAATTCCTAAGCCTCTGTTTACAAAATCCTCTCTCCTCCTCCCATGAATGCTTAAATTACCAATCATGGCTACCATCCTATGTTTAGTGTAAAATTTCCTTAACTGACTCCACTTGAAAAGTTGGATTGCAACTAGAAACAAATATTTTAATTACTATAATTTTCCCTCTTCCCAATAGGCTTTCACAAATTAACCATTGTCCTCCACTACTTTTAAACAGAATTGTTTCTTCATTTGGTTCCAGTCATGCCCTGGAGATCCACTTGCCAAGGTGGTTCCCTGCTTTGAGGCCATATAAAAGTTTGCTGCATGGAGCTACTGCCTGCTGCATCTCCCTGCAACTGGGCAATGCTGCTGTAAGGAGAATTTCTCTTTCCAAGAGAGCCCCTGGGCAGTGGTGACCCGAAGTGCGTACCAGTGAAGCAGTACTGCTAAGGAAAAGGTGCAGAGTGCTAATGCCAACTGGGGCTGTGAGGTTTGTGGACCAGCATCACACACTCTCCTTTACCTTTTTTTTTTACCAGTTATTTCTAAACTATAATTTCAACCTCTGTGTCAGCCTGCATTGACTAGACTCTCTTGGACCTGGGACCCATGGTACTCTGAATGGCACTGGATATATTAAGCTGATTTCCTTCTGTTGAGGGAGGGGAACCAGAATGCAGCACTTCAAATAAGCTCCCTCCTCATGGAGTCTCTGAAGGGAATGAGGGCCCATTTTCTTAATTACATGTTCATTAGTATGTTTAGTGCTCTCCTCCCTCTCTTCCCCCAGCTCTGCCACCTGGGAGTTCCTACTATGTTACTGGAAAGCCACAGACATTTATTTAAATACCACATAGTCAGATTGGAATGAAAAAGCTATGAAGCTTCCCCTCTTTAATACTTTTTGAAATTATTTATGGGCTATGCTTCTTGCCTACGTAGAAGGTGCCTTCTGAGATTCCTGCAAGTCAATGCAGAAATAGCTATTTGAATTGAGCAATAATTAGAAGCATGTGGAGCAAAGCAAAGCATCAGAAAAATCCCATTCTGCTAAAGAAACACTGCTGTCTGAAATAGATTTCAGCTGCATGTAATGTTTTCTCATATGGGCTGAAAAGAAATATCATCCTGTGTCTGGTTTGCACCTACTAAAGCTGGGAAATTCGAAGTAGCATCTGTAATTCTGCTCTGAATTCAGTCTAATACCACATGGTGTTTGCAGCCCCAGTGTTTGCCGGGACCACAGTTACAATTTCTTATATTTTACAGACTGCAGAGCAATGGAGATACAACTTCTTCCTGTGAATGTGTGTGCTTTTGTATTTTTTTTTCCTCAGTCTTTGAATGTTTTGTATTGTTTTTTTAAATGCTGAGGTGATGTCTGTGATTTAAGACGTGGTTACAATCTTTTGTAATCCAAAAGCTCAATCTGGGAAAGCTACTGAGAGCTCTCAAATCCTAATTTGCTGCCAAATTCTTACATACATGATGTGGTAGATTGCTTCAGTCTTCTAAAAACAGTAGATCCTGCTCTCTGTGCTCCCACAGATCGGCCCTTTAAGTTTGGAGATAACTGAAAACTCTCAGCACCTCACAGGGAGACCTGCAGTACCCAAAACTCAAGTTTTAACTATTTCTCACTTGCTTAGCTCACACAACTGCAGCTGGATGTGGTTTGCTGTGAGGCTTTTGTTGAATTGTGTTTTTGGGGTGAGGTTATGTTTTTTCAATGACTATAACTTACTGACCTGCTATCTAGCCTTAAAGCCATCTTTTGGTCAGCTGCTACACAATGAAGCCGTGGTTTTAATGATGAATTTGCACATATTTATGCTGCATTTTTCAATAGGTGGGGAACCATACTACACTGTAATGGGGTAATCATTAGGGATTTTAAAAAGCAACAGTGTTGTAAAATTACAAAGCTACAAAATATCTCTGAAAACATAAATTGTTGTAGGACTCTAAAGTGTTCAAAGCTTGTGCTACACAGGATTGTTTACAAACAAGTTTGAGGGTTTTGGCCTGGAGCAGAAGTTACTTCTAGGAAAACAAACAACTGATTTTGGAGGAAATCATGAATGTTGGCAGGTTACTCTGATGCAAGTGAGGGGGCATGTGCTGGGCTTGGTGAGGCTGTGATGTGCCCTGCCCTGCTGCTTGTGACTGGGCTTGAGGCAGCTGTGCAAGCCGGGCAGGGGCTGGTCTCACCAGTGTGGAGAAGAACAAGCATCACAGCAAGACCTGTGGTGTAGGAAGTGATGCTGGGAATGCAATAGCTGGCTCTCTGTTTGACCCTGCCTCCCAGCTCCATGCTGCTGTAGGTGCAGGTTTTTGCCTGGAGTGTGAAAACTGAAATTCCAGCTGCTGATAGCTATTAAAGTGTAATTGCAGAAGTAGAGATGTTAACGCTGGTGTCTGCTGAACTCCTGCTAGTTTATTTTTGTAAAGGCTGTTGCAGGTGGTAGGAGATAATGTAGGAAAATGAGAACTGATATTAAAACAATAACTTTTTTGGGGGCAAAGCAAACAAGTCCTCCAGCAGTATCTTAGAAGATGCCCCAAATGGTGCATTGGCAATGTTGGAGGAGTGCTAACCCTGAAAACTGTGTGTGGACATGGATAGCATTTTGTTAAGGTCAGTGATCTGTAGGCATTTGTGCAGTGCTTCTAATTGTTTTTACCTGAATTTGAATGAGAGCCCCATCTCTGGATGTAGCCAGCATCAGGCCAGTGGCTCCTAGTTAGGGAGGTGTGTTTCTGAAGTGTGTTATTGTTACTATCATTGTTACTGTGCAAGTGCAGTTCAATCTTTGGTGCTTTCCTAGACATAACAGTAAAGTAATTTTCTGTCCAGAAAGATCTTATTCATGCAGGTTCTCACAGTGGTACAGGAGGTTGTTAACTTGTGAAACAGCCCATAGAAAGTGGGACAGCTGAAGCAGCGACTGTCCCCAGCTGGTCCCCCTGCCCTGTCCAGGGACTGCTTTCTCCAGGGCAAGGACATCTGCATTCAGCTCAAAGCCATTCTAGGGCTGCTGTTGCATGGCCCAGAGTGTTAGAGCAGTTCAGATTTGGCACTAGCTTACTTCTCTCCTTTGGCCTGCCAACTGAGGTGACTCCTGGAGCCACGTTACTTTTGGCCCAGAGATCCCTGTGTGAAGGGCAGGTGCTTGCAGGAGGTTGGCAGGGCAGGGTGAGGGGGTGGGAGCTGCTGTAGCCATCTGATTTTCATTGGTGTCTGTGACTCAAAGCTCTCCCTCACCACAAGGGTCAGTTCTTTGTGAGTAAAGTCTATAGGCGTTGGTCTCTAGATATTATGCAGATATGGTGAGTTTGGGTTCTCTGAAGCAACCTTAGCAGCTGAATAATAGCTATGCACCAAATTTGCTCAACAGTTTTTCAGAGAAAGGCTCTATTTTCCAAATATTTCAGTGAGACTGACTCTTCCTTTAAGATGCTTTCAGATGCTGGGTGCCCACCACCAGGGCTGGGAGGAGGGAGGAGGGAGGAGACACAGGCAGCTTCTTCAGAGGTGCTGATCCACCACAGGGAAGCTGCTTGCAAGCTGCAGCTGAGCCAGGCTGATTGCCAGCACAAGTGGTATTTTGCTAGATGAATTCCTTAGAGTCTGAAGGCTTGTTTCCTGACAGGACCAGCTAAAAAAAAAAAATATCCTAGAACTGGCATGGGGGTTGTATACAATTTTGTGATTGCTTTTGTCCATCTTTAAAAGTATTGATTTGAAGGTACTTATTTTTTTACTATGTTTTTTAGCAAAATCCCTTCTTGAAAGAATTGTTTGTTGAAAACTTTTCCAAGAAAATAAGCTTACCGGTAGTATTTGAAGTAATTTCTTTTTCAAACACGAAGTAAAAATGACACTGGGAATAGGAGTTCATGTGGAAGCATCATGGGGGAAAAACCCAAAGTGTACATCATCCCAATTTTATTTTTTTTTAAGAAAAACACTTCAAAAAAGACTGTACGTGACAGTCTCTTCATATTCAAAAATACACAGTTAAAAGAAAAACAGGTCAATTTTTAATGCAGAAATGCCAAGCAGTTATCCCTATAAGCAGAAGCAAAAACAAAAGCAGGGTAAACCCAAGCTGTATAGCTGCCAGGTTGAGCACCCCCTTGACTGGAGGAGGAATTAGTGGCTTGCATAATCAAGCCTGGGGAGCTCATTTTGTCATGCTCAAAGGGCCACAGTGGTGCAACAGTAGGGGTGGAGAGATAAGCAAGCACCAACAATGAATTCCCTTCGTATTTCCCGTTTAAGGCCTGACTAGAGGAAATGCAAAGCTCTTCTTTTTTGCTTTCCTCCTTTTTTCCTTCTTTTTTAAGGGTAGATGAAAAGAGCTAGGCAGTAAAGGATCCAGGTTGACACCTGTATCTGTGACAGCTCAGGCAAGGGAAACAGTGGAGAAGGATCTGCTGGCAGCAATTTGAAACTGTCCCTCTGGCTTGGAGGCTTTGACTGATGGTGTAGCTTTGTGCAGCCATATGGTCAGACATCTTGAAGGGCTGGCCAAGAGGTGCTGGTGCCAGCGCTGAGAATGGGAACCAAGTAATTATTGGAAACCAGATCTCTGAGAGAGAGGAGCCATAAATACACAATTTTGCTTCATGCTTCACTCTCCTCTCTGCACACTGGACTCAGCATGGCACCGGGGGAAGGTGAGGCCTGGCCTGGCCACCAGAGATGGCTGTCCTGAGAGGGGGTTAAAAGGAAGGGCTTCTTCCTCAGCACTTAGTGCACAGCATTAGCTCTTTACAGGGCAGCATTTCCCTCTTTACACATGCTTTCACACACTCCCTCATTTTGTTCACCCAAACCCCAAATTTCTCTTTGTTATAAACTGCCACGTTGGTTCTCCCTGCAAAAGAGCCATTGCAGCACCAGAAGGACAGGGGTTGTTCAGCCCAGGCTGCAGCTGAGACCTGAGGAGAGTAAAGCTCCCCAGCTGGGGGCCCCTGGCTGCCCTGCTGCCCATTAATATAAAGCAGCACCCGGTCCAGCAAGAAGATAAGAGTTGTAATGACCACTGTGGGTGCCTGCTTTTCCTTTTATTACTTGGTACATTACATTTGTTTCCAGCAGAGAAGAGCTGATGTGTGCATGGCTGTGCTGGTTGTGTGGACTGAGCTCCCTACATGGTTATGTGGATGGACTCCAGGGACAGAGCTGCACTTCCCCCTAATAAGCTCCTCACACCACATTAAAGATAAAAGGGGAAGGGAAATATTTATATTCTGACAAAGCAGCTCTTCCCTTCAGGCTTTTGTTTTATTTATTAGCTTGCTCTGTCCCTCTTTTGCAGTTTTTTCTCTGTTTCAGTGCCTGCTTTTTCTCCTTTATTCACTAATTTCATCCCTGGGAGACAGTGACAGTGAAACTTAAGAATCGCTGCCCCAGACATCAGATTTAAATTGTGTAATTCCCAGTTGATAACTACAACTCTCCCCATCTGTGTTTTTAACACAAAATAATGATTTATAGTTTTTAAACAATTGAATATATTGCATCTGGTTTACTCCAATTGCTTGAGATGAAACTGTAGAAATTGGGCGAGTTGGGTTTTTGATGGTTGTTGCTGTTTGTTTTTTATACATTGCAATACAGATGCTGCATATCTTGTTTGTGTAGGCAGTGGAAACCACTATCATTCTTGTCTGGAGAAGCCTTTACTGAGGCATGACACAGCTACACCAAGACCTTTCTAACCTCATTCATCAAACACTTCCTTTTCTCTGAGGCCTTATCCCAGGGGACCATTCATTTCCTTCAACTAATATGCCACACGAAAGGAATCTTGGGTAGATTCCTGAGTCTGGGTTTAGCTCCGAATTTGTATAAAGGTTCAAAAAGACAGAGGAATGATAGAAACACATACAATATGTGGTATTCTTGTCTGTTCTGCTTCTTCTGCTCCTTCTCATACATTGCAGAAAACCATGTCCTGATTTAAAATGTCAGGGGAAATCCATGTTATAATTATTTTTGAGCTCTATTTTCTTGACAATCAAGTAGCTCTCTGATGAGAGTGAAGCATCAAAATTAAGGAGAGCTGGTGTCCAGAAGCATCACCTCACATTGTTATGTTTCTGCCTGATGTTACAGAATTGCAAAGCCCAGGCTTTACACCACCACAGTTAAGTGGTGTAAACTGCAAACTGCTGAATTAATGTCTTGCAGCTGGCTCAGGGAGTGAACTTGTTTTTATCATTCACAATCCCCCCAAAAAAGTGCCACAGCTCTGTTTCCAGACTGATCAAGAAAGCAAAAGAGTTTGTTAATTGATTTTTCTCCCTCCTGTATCAATTAATGGAACCCATCTAGGGAGATCTGTGCTCTTCTCTCGTAGTTAATTAATCCTTTTCCTTTATCCTCACAAATAACTGCAATAAAGTAATTAGCAAAGGATTTACAGGGTGTGGAGCAGTGAGAGATTCCTCTGACCTCTCTGCAGCTCAAGCTGTTCAGCCCCGCTGCAGTTCAGGCTCCCTGTAAAGGGATTTGTGACCCCCACCCTCAGCTTCATGGCTGCTGAAAGCCCGGCCTCCTCAAGATGTGAAATCCCAAGCTTGCTTTCCCCTAAGGGAGAGTTAACAACTTCGATGCCAGTCCTTGGCAAAAGCCTCTGCTGGGACAGCGGCACCAGCCTTCAAAAGCAACAGGCGGTAGCTATTGGTGGCACCACTGTCGCCACAGCTCTGAGTCTGCAGCGTCCAGGGAGGGTGCAGCAGTGCAGGGTGTGCTGAGCCACCTCAGTGCCTCAATCCTCCTAGACCAACAGCCTAACTGCCTCTAGCCCCTCTCGTCGCCCTGTCCTCCCATCCCAGCCTGCACACAGGCTCTGCCTCCCTCACTCCCCTAAAGCCCTCCGTGAGCAGTTCAGCTTCCTCAGCCAGTAGAAAAGAACCTAAGCTATAAATCCAGCAGGAGAGGAACTACAGGATGGGGAGCTGCCCTCTCCTGTCTCTGCCAGTGGGGTGTTTGAAGTGTTTTGCCATTCCACCCAGATGTTAGGGCTCACCTAAACTGCTGTCTCCAGACTGCCTGACATAGCTGCCCCGATGGTGGATACCTTTTGTGGAAAAGACCACAGCTGCATGGTGGGGGATGCGCTGACAGAGAGAGCAACGTCTCCTTATGGGATATTCCCACCCTGACAAGGCATCTGTCCCTGTGCTCAGCTGCTCAAGTTAGCCCTTGTTAGCATTTCTCCTAGGTGGTTCCCATCTCTTTGGGTTTGCAGGTAAGTCCTGGCACTTTGTCCATGTCAGCAGCAAAGGTCATGTGGATTCTAGCCTCAGGCAAGGACAAGGGCATTACTGGCAATTTTTATTTTGAAACATTCATATATCAGGTGGTTAAGATAAGGCAAGGCTCAAAGATTTAAAGTATTTTTTAGGCAGGCTTGGGAATCCGGAATTTCATAGTTTCTCCATGTGTGTGTTGTGACCTGCTCTGCCCACTTATTCTCACACCTATGCACAGGACTTGGCATGAAGGGTGAAAAAGTTGGCCCCCAAACAGCTTGTAGAGCACCCTTGCCTGATTTTAATAATTTAATGGTTCCAGATTGTAATTTCTTATAATTGGCCTATGAATGTTACTACAAAAGTAAGTTTGCTGATCATGTCCCATTTAAGAAAAGCTTGATAGAGTATTTATCTTTTCCTGCTATGTAGGGAGATTACTAGCACGTACGAGTAAGCAGCAGGTCCTGAAGCACTGCGTCAAGAATCATTCAGGTGTTCAACCTTCTCCTTTCTGTCTACAGCTCCCCTTCTGCCTTCTCATTAGCAGCAGTGGTGTGTTGCCAGAATTCCCATCTCCAGCCTCCTTCTGGAGGCCCAGAGCTGGAGATTAAAATCTCCCTCTTCTGTGCTCCTAGCTATGAAAAGAGGGAGCACTTCTGATTCCCTGAATAACACGGTGGCCTGGAAAGGGCAAGGAGATCCCAGCAGCCCTGTGTGGAGTGGTCAGTGAAGTGGCCCTTCTGTGCTGGAGTCCTGAGGGAATGAGCTCTCAGCTCTTGAGTGCTACTAGCCCTTGTTGGTCCTCAGGCTTTCAAGAGAAAAAAGGTCACATCTTAGTGTTCAAATTATAGTGGTAGGTCTACAGCCATACTATCAGCCACTGTCCCCTGGTAGGTCTTAGGCTAGATGCTGAAAAGTGAATCAACTGACTGCAAGAACCTAAAGAAAGTGTCTGCATGAAAGAATGTGTTCAGGCAGAAAAATGTCCAGCCATCCTTCAGCCAAGGTGTTTTACCCAAATGAAAAGGTATGCCAGTGGCGGCACATGTTTGGTTGCCCCTCAGCCTCCTGTGACCCTCCCAGCCAGTACACTTAGCTCTGTTCTGTTGTGTGTCTTCAGGCTTTGCGAGCTGCCCAAAATCCGTGAAGGGAAGAGCTGGTGAGCTCTAGGAAGCATGTTCTGCTGGATGAGACCAGAATCCTACCTCCCAATGCCTGCCCAACAAGAATAACCTTTTGATATAATGCATATAATTTTAACAATGTGGCCACTAAATATGTCTGGGTCCATCCTTCTGTCACTGTGGGAAGTGTCTTGTTTTTTTTCTTTGTCTATCATGTTGCTTGCTCACTTGCTCACCTCTGCTATGCCTATCTCTATTTTCAAAAGTAAACTTGGTGTGCTGTTATCAAGTGACAGTGAAGAGTTGTGAATGTTCTGTATGACAGCATGTATACAGTAGATGCATATTTGTCCTTAAGGCAAGATGCAACGTTTCATCCCAAGGGAAAGAAGAATGACCTTTAATCTGTCTGGATATTTTACAATCTGTCCTCCCTCTTCTGTTTCCTGTGAGGTTAAAGACCTGCTGGTGATGATTAAAAGTACTGCAGTTTTTTCTCTCTCTAAGTAGTTTTTTTGAGTTATTTCAGAAGCAAGAAAGAGGCTAGAAAGGTTTAGTTGCCTCTTCACTTTCACCCTGATGTCCACCAAAAATCAGATTCTGCTGCATTTTACTTTCTAATGACAATAAAACATAGTAACCTTTTCTTTCTGATCTTAACCCTCCGCTGAACATCCCCTACCCCTCCCAGACAGATTCCCAAGAGGATAGTTTTTGCAGCCTTCATACCAACAGCTCCAGTGTGGTTCCATCATGGGATCTCTAGATTAGAGCTCCTAGCGCTTCTGGGTCTACATGTATTTGCATTGTAACTGTTAGGAGGCAAGTTCAGAAATTTATTCGTAGTTACAGTAGAAATGGTGTCAGGGTTTATATCAGATCTTTTTCCTTGGTCTCCTTTTCTAGTTCAGAGCTGCCAGTCTCTTCCTGCAAAACCCTGACAAAGATATTGTTGAGAAAAAACACAACAAGGTGGTGCCAGAAGGTTGTCGGTGCGTTGCACAGGTGGCTTGCATGTGCACCACAAATCTAGTGCTTTGGGAAATGTTGAATTTCCTCTGCCCTGGCTTCACAGCTGACTCCAACATGCACCACAAGTCCCTCTGATGCTTCCAGGAAGTGTAGGACTTGCTTGAAGACTCTTTGCAGCTGATCTGTGCAGATGCTGTGCAAAAAGTCTGGGGTCTCTAGACACTGAGTAGCCTTGGTTTGCTACTACATATTACTGCCAGCTGGACCTTTGGACTCAGAGAGATCCCACATAAAGGTACAGAAAGTCCTCAGATTCTCTCTTCCTTCCAGACATAATCTGTGGGCAGAAGAGGGCATGTCTGATTAAACCCAGACATGTTAGCCTAGCTCTAATCTGTCTGCTGGATGTCTGCAAGATGCAGAGAGATCAGGCAGAAGATGAATTGTGTGGCAGTCTAAAACCACACTTTGCTGTGAGTAATGTTAGCATATTGATGCAGCGTTTCATGCTCAGCATTTCTCAAAAGTAATTAGTGTACAGTTCTCCACAGGATCAATGTTTGAAGTATTTTTTCCACTCTACACTCTTGCCCCATTTATAATCTCTTCTTAAGACCCTGTGTTTGCTTAGTGGCAAACCTTTGTGTAGCAGTTTCATTTCTTGCATTCATTCTACCTGCACAATATCTGGGACTATCTGAATTTTCTTACTGCGTATAGTCCATCTCAAGTAGTCAGAAGATTGGATCAGGCCAACCATCCTACTCTTGAACTTCCCTAGATGTGAAAGGTCACAACCACTCAGTCAGAAGGTGCTTGAGGAGATCTTATTGCACTGTGGAGCAGCTGCCAAAATTGCAAATGAAACAAAACAAAAATCATCTACATTTCCCGTTTGTTCTCTCTCTGTAGGCAGTCTGCAGCCCTGCACACCTACTCTGCTGCCTGGAGACAGGGCATGGCTGCAGGCTCCCCAAAGCCCAAACTGCTAACTAGGAGGGAATAGCTGGAATGCCCCACTAGCAGTTTGCGTCCCCTCAGAGAAGTGACAACATTATAAACACACCCAAATCAAAACAGCTGCCAAAGAAGAATTTCCTTTTTTTAAATGGCTGTGGAAGTTGCTACTCTCCCATGTTAGAAATACAGATTGCAGGTGGGGCTTTGAATAAACACAGTAACTTAGATGATCCAACACCTGTGGGTCTGCCATCCGGAAGGGGAGGGCCTGGCTTTGTGGGTGCTGCACAGAACTGGGGTGGGTATTGCTGCGCTGTCCTGGCTCCCTGCGACCAGAGTGCTGCAAGAGGGGCCCCATGGCTGTGGGAAATGCAGCAGAGGGGCACACAGAACCTTAGTCTTCCAAAGACAGGCAAAAGATAAATTTCAAGATCAGTTAATGACCAGGCTGGAAAAGGATTCTGCCTTCCCTATTTCGCTTCCTCTGCTTGAGCAGCTCTGTTCAAGGGTAAACATTACTTTCTGGTGCAGTTTTGGCTGGCCTCATTCTGTACTTGCCTCATCTTTTTTCTGTGGCGAATGGCTCCTCTCACCTGCTGCTTAATAATTGCATTAAGGCAATGGAAATAGGGCCTTTTGTTTCTCAGCTTTTCCTCTATGTAAGCAGGGTGGAGTGAACTGTGGGTTTACATGCAGTTTGCTGGAGGTTGCCTTCCAATCAGAAAATCAAAATGCTTAGCCAGATACCCTATAGGGAAGTGGAACAAGGCAAGATCTGATTTCCTCTCTTGTATTTGTGTAAAATTTACCTGCCTTAATTAAATTTTGTGGGGAGGACGGCCCCTGCTGTAAAAGTTGCATTATGGTTTCCAGAAGTCTATTTTGACATAGTCTTGCTGGTCATTGGGTGAGCCTGCTACATGCAAAGCCTCTGCTGTGCTTGTTGAAATCAGCTGGACATAGAGCTTTTCTGCACCAAACAGAGGGAGTCTTCTCAGCATCAAGATGTATAGTCTCATGTAAATTAAGTAACTGCATGTTGGTGAATAGGATTGTGTCCCTAGCTCCCTGAAACTGAAAGAAAAAAATGATAGTTTTATAATCCTTCAAGTAACGTGTTTTTAGTAGAACTCTCACCTGGCTGCCATTCTTTTGCCTTCTGTCAGTGAAATCAAATGACTGACATTGATAATATATACCTGTACATACCTCCATCTATCATATCCAATGTCCCAGTCTTCCAAGAGCAATGTGCTAGGCAAGATACTATGTAATAATGCAGTAAGCATAGGTAATCTTCAGCAGAATTTAGCAATCAGCAAGTGGAACAATCCTATATGCAAAAAAGGAAAGAAAATTCCCAGTGTGGGAATCAGCTCTGTTCACGTGATGTGAACGTATATGCCTGAACTGTATAAACATACAGAATAGTGAGTGTATGATGAAAAGCTAATTATTGGCTGAAGAAATATTTTCAGTATTTTGTATTAAAGGCTACTGATACCTGAAGTCACCTGAAGCTGTATGTAGTGGTAGTTGGGAAAAAGTTCTCTGCCTTCTAGAGGTACAGTTCTGTCTCTGATGCAGAGGGTTTTACTTTTTATCTGTAAAGCCTGACATTGACAAGTGACTTCTTTAAGTCTAGGGTGTGAGAGGGAGGAGAAAAAACCACTTTGAGCGTGGACTTGAATGAACTAATCAAGATGTCTGAATTGCTTCTGATGCCACAACACCAGCACCTATCAAAGAGCTCTCCGTGGGTGATTTTGAAATAAATTTCAGAAAACACTTTGAATTTCACCTTTTCCTTCTTATTTTGTGGCATGACAATAATGTTCAATTATTAATCAAACAGAAAATACACCAGGAAACTGATTTTAATAGCATTATTCAGGATTAGCTAAACATGAAAAGCCACTAAGCATACACTAGCTGTTGTTATAACATGACCAGAACTTTGTTGGTTTGTTTAAGTGAAAACTTCTGTATCACATCTGTTCTTTGTTCAGTCCATAGCTTGGAAATTAATCTCTAATGAGTGTCTAATCTGCTGCACTTTTCCCCATGACTTGGCATAGACACTGATTTATTTAGTATAGTTTGGCTCTAATAATTTGCTATGAGCTGCAATCTCAACTCTGCAGCTCTTCATTAGGGAATAGTAAACACTTGGCACTTTTTGAGTCAGTGAGGCTGTGTCTAAAGTAATTTGCTGCAATATGGGTGGCTCAGTACATTGAAGCTACTTGGTGCAGAGACCCTTACATCTAACCTACTGGCAGTTGGGGAGGTTTTCTTTGGACCAGGTGGTCTGACTGCATGAACCAGATGTTCCCACCAAAGATTTGTTTTGAAGCTCTTCAAAGAACTATGCATCAACTCAGACTCTCAGGTCTCCATTTAGGAGTGGAGCTCATTAGGTTCCATCCAAGCCAGTTCTGGCTTAGCATCCTCCAGGAGGAATTGAGCTGCACCAAAACCATGCTGCAAAGCAAAGCAATTCCTGTTAAGTGGTGAAGCTCAGGGGGTTTGCATTGGCTTCTAGACTTTACTGCTGCTCTAGACCACCATACTAATATAGGCACACCCACTGGAACAAAAATAAAATAAAATAAATACATTATTTTTTTTTAATCTGTTACTCAAAAGCTGTTTTGCTTTGTTGGTTGGTTTGGGGTTTTTTTGACATACCGCTGCAGGTTTTTCATTTCTGAAAACAATTTCTTAGTGACAGAATTTTTCCAGTGCTGAAAAGAAAATTCATACACTCTTAGGACTAGATTAACAAAAAACCTTGAGGCCTAACTTTTAAGGAGTCAGTATTTCCAGCTAGATCTAGACACGTGACCGTTCATTACTTAGAGCCATACACCCAAAACAGCTCTGTTGTGTCTTGCACAGAGCTAACCTCGCTGCAGCTCACACTCCATGCTTGCATATAGCTTGACAAGGACCTCTCTGACTGCAAATGCTATGTAAATATATACTTGTGTGTATTTATATAATTCGTAAGAGATCAGTCTGCTTTGATCGTGAGCAGTAGGAGATTTTTCCACCACAATAGACTTTTAATCAGATTCTTATGCCTTGGTTCATGTGCCTGCCTTGATTTACCAGGTTGCTTAGGTCATCCTTGTCTAGGTTGACCTTATCTCTCCCCTGACTAGAAGCTGAACCATCCTCTGTCAGGACGGGTTCAGTATCCTGCATAAGCTGTATTGTCTATGTTTACATATGAAGTACTAAACAATGGTCTATTATCTCTTTGTCTTCTCTTTTGAGTCTCTGCAATTCTTTGTGGCTGACAATTCTTGCAGAACACCATAGCTTTTTTCACCTGGAAGGAGTCTGCCATGGCAGCACCCACTTTCCCAGGAAGAGTTGTGTATTCGGAGGCAGCCTGACTGCATGACAGACAACGGCATTCCCGGGAATTTGTTTCAAGGTTCCACGGGTTCTGTTCTGAA
>NW_009952251.1:1418007-1458606 GCF_000747805.2 Chaetura pelagica
CATTCCTGGGAATTTGTTTCAAGTTTCCAGGGTTTCTGTTCTGAACTAGCACAAGATTAAATGTTTTTCCTGAGACTTCTTTCATACTTGGTCACCAAAATCATCATCCTTTCCCATCAGAGGGAGTTTCACTTTGTGCCTAAGAAGCATGTGGTGGAAAATGAAAGCTGCAGCTCTTGTTCACATGACTCTGGCAGAAGTCAGCCTCCCCAGTCCTGCATTCAGGTATTTTGTTCTGTCTCCCTCATTTTTAGCAGTGCACAACTTCTGCTTCATCAGGCTCAGCTCAGGTATTTGAATTTATCAAATGTTCTCCTAATTGTGCGTTTTTCAGAAATACTGGTATGAGTTGAGATTTCTTTCCAGAATATTTTTTATCAGGCTGGAGTTGACTGGTCAAGATCTTTACTTCCCCAGGAAAGGGCGCAAAATCCTGTTACTGTTTTTGTTTAAGACCAAGCTAGATACTTGCCAAAAAAAAATGTTTGTGGCAGATGCCGTAACAGACACTTCTGCACAGTTTCTTTTGTTCATGCAGCAGCTGGCTCACTGTTACACCTGAAGAGGTAATTAGAAAGATAAGTTGGAACACTAATTTGCAGCATTCAGGCCTTCCCTGGGAAGGTATTGCCATGACAAAAGGAAATAAAGGAACTTGAAGTCAAGAACAGGGGCACTGTCCACCATTTTTCACTCTTACTGGCAGCTCTAGGTAACCTTTAACCTCTTCCCACCAGCCTCCTCAAAGACACTACAAGATGCGGGAGAGTAATGGAAGAAGGTCTGGTCTCCTCACACAAATGTCCTTTATTCTGATTCTCTTGTGCTCTTGCTTTCAGGTACTCCAACAGCTAAAAATGAAAAGCTGAAAACCTGCAAATGCCACACATGCCGTGAGTAGGTTGCTTGACAGGACATTAATAGGCACATTTTAAATCAGTTTTATAGATTATTAGCAGTCAGGAATACTTTGGTTAACTTACTACTGTGGATAGAGCAGTGCTTGGCTCTGAATCCATTTTACACAGATTAATTAATGTAACAGTGAACTTTGCAACACTGCCCGCAAGTGCAAATGGGGCTTGGAGGGAGAGTGACAGCTTAGTGACACCCTCACTAATACAACTGTGACAAGTTACATGGTCAGCTTTGGAGGCTGCTGTTGAAACCTCCTCCTGTTAGGAAGTGGGACCCTTCTGCCAATCATCTGTGACTGAAACAAGCTGGGCACTACTCACACTGAAATCCATCAATGAGAAGACAGCTGGACCTTAGAAAACTAAGCTCTATCAGTAACCTGGAATCAACGGGTATAAAATTTATCCTTATCTGGAACTGTGTTCTTAGGAGAAATATTATCAGTGGCCATGTGTTAATTGGCAGGAAATTGCTTGCCCTGTGCTCCTCTCAGAGAGGCCTCCCCCTTCCCTCTCCTCTCCCTGAACTCCACTTTCTCATACTGCGCTACACTCGACATTTGACAGCACTGAAGGGAGAGATGAATTCTCTTAGCAGTAAAAACACAACTTGCTGCTCCATCGCAAGGAGCCAGATGACGGATACTATTTTCAAAGACTTCTTTGTCCATAAGATGGCGTTTGAATTAGGAACTTGTTTAGCCAGATTCTCTTGTTACAATTTACTGATTCATTGGATGGAGAATGGGAGGGCAAGATGACAGAGCCAGACAGTTTCAATTAATTATTTTTTTTAAAAACATCTCATTCAAACATCAATGCATCTTGCAATATCCAGAATAAGGCAGCAGGAAGAGTTATAAATTTTAACCTATTTGTGCCTTTAACTAATCTACTGAGGGGAAATAAGCTGTTGTATGAGTAGTTTTCAGAGAAAAATGTTAAAGGTGTAACAGATGAAATCTGTGGTGTTTTTCTTAAGAGCAAGAGGTAGTGGAGAAAGGTTTTTTTGACAAAAAAAAAAGTCTCCAGAGCTCTCTTACTGACTTATTGAGACCATAACAAAAGTTAAGTATCACTAGGATTAGTAACATGGAAATTAATTTCTGTTGCAGCAATAGAAGAAGCAAAGAGAAGGATCAAATTCAGGTCTCCCACCTGTTCTAACAGAGGTAGTTCTTTTGATAGTTATCTCTGAATCACATCAGAATGGATAAATCTGGAATTAGATCCAAGGAGATGCTTGTACCTTGTCCCCCCATCTTTTGTTTGCCCCAGCCTAACATAAGCCCAATTGGCAGCAGGTCCCAGCTGCACTGGGAGAGCACATGGGACCTGACAGTGACAGTGTTGCCCCTTTTCTTCCTCTGTGCTCCTTCAACCAGGCCTGAGCTGTTCATGACTTGCCGACGTGAAATCCTGGTGTCCTCGGAGCTGCTGACCAGGTGATTTTCACAGCTTCTACTTCAATTTGTTAAATTTCTTGGAAATCTCCCAGGGTGTCTAATCTTACTCTTGGGGAAAAGGGAAAGGTCTGGACCAGTCTTGTGTGACCTCAGCCATATACTTTGTCATTACTTCATGGCTACAGGTTACTAAGAATGTAGTTCTTAACTTTCTAAGTTTTTGTTTATTTCTTTGGTTGGCAAAAGAAAAATTACTGTTTGTAGTAGAATCATTCTCTTTAGGTTTCTTTCCCTCTGTACACAGACACACACATGTATGTGTGCATGTGGTCATTAGAAACCTCATGCACACACAAATCCGACTTCTCCCAGACTTTAAGTAGCAAGATATATTGAACCCAGAGGATTATTTTAGTGATATAAATAATATATAATTGTTATAAAGTCTATTTTCACATCACAGTTTTCTTTAGATAAATTTTTCAACATTCGAGTTCCTTTCTTTTTTTTTCCCCATTTGCCCCTCTCAAGACAGCATTCAGAATAAGTATTTGATTGTGGGGAAGAGAGACTTCTGAATGAACTTTAGCCAATTTAATAAAACTAGAACAAATCAATAAGCCACCCAGGTATCTAATGCTCTCAGTATTCCCACTGACAGTTTCACAACATCAAACAGTATAGAAAACATTTTCAAGGTAAGTCCTCTGAATTCTGAAACAGGTCCCTAAAGGCAGAGAGATGGAGGTTTTCTTGGCCTACCTGTTTAAAGTGGGTCATGCTCTGCGTTCACAATCAGCTCAGAGTCAGACACAGCTCTTCAAAGCAGGAGTTCCAGCAAAGTGTGCTCTGCTTGGGCTGGGAGTGCGCTGCAGCCAAGGTCAGGGAGATGGTCTGAGGGGCATGGTGTGCTCCTCTCCTCAGCCATATTTGGAAAGCCTTGGCTTTCTTCTTAGCCTTGGCTGGCACAGTGATAAAGCCAACTCTTTTCTCCATGCAATGTCTACTCATGCTTCATGCCATTCTTAAGCCAAATCCTAACCTTGCTTCTTCAGTTTCAGCAAGAAACCGTGGGCCCCATCATCTGCTTTATTCTCACTACTAGAGCAGCTTGGATACCCAAGCAGTGGAAACTAAGCTTCTTGTGGTAGTAGTAGGTGTCCTTTGCCAACACGACATGCTCTGGTTCCCAGGGAACTGATGCTATAAAAGCAAAACTTCTACTGGTACAGCTACCTCATGATTTTATGTCAGTAAAAGTGAAAACCCAGGACGTTTCCACTGGCAAAAGTTTCTAGCTGGATCTTGAAGAAATAGAGGGATATTGCAGGGCCTTTGGGTCAGGGACAGCTGCCACGGGTGGAACCCATAATTTCCCTCTTCTCTTTTTTTTTCCCTCATCTCTCCCTCCCCCAGGTGAACTTTGCTGTACTGATGCATTTAACTGCATTTAGTCTGTCAAAACAGTGAGGCAGGTCTGGGATCACAGTTCATCCAGCTCTAGACTGACCCCTAGCTCTTCCAGCAGCTGGTGGCAAAACTAACCTGGTTTTCAGAATGCTGCCCTTGTTGTCCTCTGTGGGAGGTGGGACCCTACAGGAGCCATGTGCTTTGCCATTTTTTATCTGGTAATGGTGTTTTGTTCTCTGGAGATAAAGAAGAAAAGGTGACAGTCAGGGTGATGCTCTCTTGGCATCCCAATGTGGTCTCAGTCATGCGCTGTTGTAGTCTGTTCATGATCAGCTCCAGTCAACTTTTCAATGTGCTCAGTCAGTCAATGTGGTTGTATCAGCTGAAGTGTGGTTGTGTCAGCAGTTTGTTTGACTCAGCACAGGAGAAGTCAAATGGTAATTCTTTCAGGTAGCCCCTCAGCTACTTTGCTCCTGCCTTGCTATTATAGGGTCATGAGCGCAGACATAAATTGGTTGTCAGAGAGGTCTATCAGTTGCTCCTTGGATTCACTTCTAGTGTCAGAAATGGAAGTGTACTGCAGCTTTTAAAATCTCTTATCTCTAAGGAGTTATTAAATAATAGCTGACTTTGCCAAATAAGCTGGTACAATTTCCAGTGGTTGCACAGAAATTAAGGAGTCCTTGCTTATCCTCACAGGAGAGGCTTTGGAGCCTTCACTGTAACTTTCAGAAATCACTAATGGTTCTGGGATCCCTGCATTCAGGTGATGATGCCAGAATGACTGAGGACGTCAAAGGGGAGATCATGCACTGTGCTTCTGCTGAATTTCTGCAGTATTTTCAGCTGAATGCTCACAATTCAGAGGCATCCCATATCAGCACCTGCATTTGAAAAACTGCCTCAGTTGTTCTTTTTTTGTTTCACATGCCAGCTTTAGATAGGTATGAGAATCAAGGATTTCAGCTAGATTATCCCAAAACTTCTCTCGTCTGAGTGCAAGAGAAGAGTTCTGCTCTTCCTTGTGCCCCAAGTGAATAGAAGTAACACTTCACACTAGAGGACTACCAGTGGCTTTCAAAACCAACCAAACAGGGAAATGCATTCAGTTGTGTCAGTAGTGATGGGGATTTATAGCCTGTTGTGAACTACCTACTTAGGCCCCAAATTTAAGCAGAGGGCAGGGGTGGGGGTAGAGAGTGCAGGAAAACACAATTCCTGTGTTAAAATGAAAGAATTATTTTAATATATACAGGCAGAAAGAGAAGGCAAGTCCTTTCCCTGTTAAATATTTACCATCTGAGCTCTGCTTAGGCTTCTGATTTTCTGTATCTCTAAAGGTCGTGATACTTGTGACAGTAGGATATGTTCCTTAATGTATTCCTCCCTCTCAACCCACCTTGTATGGGAAACGGCTGTGGTAACAAAAAGCAGACTGTTCCCTCCTCATGAATATTAATCAGTAAACTCCCCCTGCTATTTTAAATCGAAGGCCGGTGCTAAAGCCCTTTTTTCCCCCAACTCAAGCATCCCCCAAGGAAAACCCTAGAAGTCCTGGGAAAGCCATGTACAGAGGCTGCCGTGACTAGAGGCCTTCTAGGCAGTGACATATAAAACTCTGAGGTCAGAGGGCACAGCAAGAAGAGGAATAAGCTTTGTTTCCACTATGTGTTGCTGAAAGCTAAACCTTTATGGAACTTTCCTAGCTGCATTTTTGGCTATTTAGCTTTGAAAACAAAAGGTTTATTTATTTTTTCCTATTCAGCGCAGTTTTTGTCCTAAGTTGACAGCAGTGACATAAGAACGACCCTCCCTGTTCTGAGTTAGAGCTGTGTGTGCTCTAACTTGCTTTGGCCACTGCTGCTTTAGTACTAATATTGTATGATCTTTGAGCAAGGAGAGAAAACAAAAAAATGATTGCACAGAGCCAATGTAAACACCCGTTACATCAATTAATTATTCTAAATAAAAAAAATAAAACCCTCCCTGTCAAGTAAAATACATTGATCAGAGCATGTGTAATACTAGATGATGTCCAGAAACCCAGCTGTGTGCCTTCATCATCCACTCAGCTTCAGATCAAACCAGAGGAATATTCCCAAGGACACAGGGTGATACAGCCGGAGGTTGGTTTGCCTCCTAGATAACCCTGAGCAGTGCTGAATAATTCTTTGAACTCAAAGCAGTTTGCGATTGTATTCAGAAATAACACACAGACTTGCCAAAATCCAAGAGTCTATCAGCAACCAACATGTATTTTCCAGTGCCTGTGACGATAAGCCAATGCATAGTTCTGTTGTTTTCTCTTTGGGGCAATGTTAGCGCTTGTGGTGTGCTAGAGGATTTCCCATTCCAAGGACGCAACTCATGTCCTGATAAATATGCAGTCAACAATAATGTTATACAATCTTTGTCCTTTATCAGAGGATTTAGATAGACTTCAAAGAACATTATTATACATATCTTACAGCTGGGAAAACTCAGGCGAGGAGGGATGACATAGCTTCCCCAAGATGATCTGATGGGTTGGTGTCAGACCAGGAGTAAGATACCATAGTTCCTGCCTGCTGTGGATATAGCATCTCATCATTCTGAGTAGTTCAGTTCTAGGTGCTGTCTGGATCAGATGTACTGGTTGAAGTACCAGTATCAGTACCAGAAATGCTGCATACTGTTAATGAGTGGGGATTTGAGGCAGGGGATGGGACACATTCAAGCTGATCAGCCCAAACAGACTTGAGGTTGGTGGTTGCTGGTGAGCTAGTGGCACAAAGCCCATGGTAGAATGACAGTAAAGCTCACAGGACAGGCTCTGTGTGAGCATGGACAATGACCTTGTCTCAGGCTTTGGGAGAAATATCTGAGGACATTGCTGGGGCAGAGGGTGGGAATATGGTGGGTTTTTCTGCTGCTGGTTTGCTCACTCTCTACATATGTACACATTTGATCCAAATCAGCCATGCCACCCAACTGATATTTTTTCCCTGATTTACTTGGGAGAAATGATACCTGATTCATGTAAAGGCAGAGTGGCCTGAATCAAAAGTACCTGATCCAGCATAAAGCTTACTAACACAAAGATAACCCTTCACAATTCTTTGAATAATTAGAGTTAGAAGAGTATACTCACATGAGGTCAGCATCTTAGGTTAGGTGGCTGCAGTGGTTTTGGTCCAGAGCTCTAAAACCACATGTACTTCCATATTCTGGGGGTAATTCTGAGGTAGGTATCTGACTGCTCTCAGAGGAAGAGATATTCAGGCAGAACCTGTCCTTTGTTCTCACAAGATGGGGATGGCGTGAACGGTTAATGCTAGTATGAAGAGATGGGTATAATCTGCAGCAAGGTCTCATGCAAAACAAGAGGTAGTTAATAGTTTCCTGGGTCCATTAAGTGCTTGCAACTGATATATACTCTTTCTTTTCATCCTTCTTTGGGGGAACTTGAGCTACAGCTGATTAATCCAGTTGGTGAATAAGATGGCAGTAGTGTCATTCAGTTTTAATGGAGTGCCTTAAATGTATGGAGTATAAGAATGCAAGTATTTGCTAAAAATCAGGTTACTCATTTCAAATGGAAGTCAAACAGATATTAAATGGAGACCTAAGTGCAAATTGAGAAACATATTTTGAAATGGACTTGACCCTGGTAGAAGTTGTGAGAGCAGCATACCTTGAGAATTGGTTATTTTCTCTCAGCTTTACACTTCTCAGGAATCCTTCTACCTTCAGGCCAAGTGGCCTTTTTTATTCTACTAACAGATGCAGGTATTCACCACTTTATTGCATGCGGTATACTGAAAGTAATGGAGAATTTCCAACAGGGCAGTATAGCATCCTGGAGATCATGCAAAGTTGACTCTTGATCTGAAACTTTTAGGTTTTCTGAAAGTGTTGCTACCCCAGCTAAGCCAGATGTGCCTCCCAGTCATTCAGAAGAGGATAGGAGAGTTATCAAGAGATGAGCAGTCAATACTATAGATGCAGTACTCTTTTCCCTTACATCATTCAGTTGTATCTGTAGATGCCAGAGCCAAGGCTGACCATATTTTGGAAAGAGGGGCTCTTGCAGGGCTACTGCACCCATAGGCTGTACTGGCACTTGTACTCTTCGTGAATGAGTAGTTTTCTGTGGTACGTGTATGACCAGAATCCTTGTTTCTACTTTCCTGCTGTCAGTCTCCCTATCTGTCCTGTTGGCTTCTGCATGCCATAAACCTATCAGGTGACATCTCTTTCTCTGTGGCATTCTCTCTGTACTTATCTGGGGATTTGAATACCTCCCAGTTAGTGATTTCTGGCAGAACAATGCATGCCATTGATAGTACAGTCTATAGCCAGCTTGCCTTTCACTTTCCTGTTTGACCTTTTAAACTTTGTTATTTCACAAATATTCAGTCTTTAAATTTTACACACTTAAGGCACTTAAAAGAAAATTCTCCACTGGTAAAGTTATCTAAACAAACTAGCCAAACCTTGAAAGGATATAATTACCCTTGAAAGTGCATCCTCACAGATAATTGATAGCATAGCCATCCTTCTGACCAGATGGTTTCCTTTTGGATGCTTACACAGAACAGAGTATGAGGAGCAAATTAGCCCTTATACCCTCAGAACTTAGCCTGCCATTGCTTCTTAGACTAAAATCCACATTCTGGAAGGATATAAGCTAATAAAAATAACCCTTCCGTTTCACCTGATAGTTAACTTCATTGCAACGGAAAAGTAATTTCTGTACATTGGTGAGTTCTTTCTCTAATATTTATTATTGTATGATAATGAATATATATCTATGTGTACATACCTATTAGGCAATGAATATAGTGGTGCATAAGACATAAAGATATACCACAATTTATACTTACCTTTTTCATGTGCTTTTCTTCATACAGATTGTGGAGGGTAAAATCTATGTTTTTGATGGAAGCAAAGCTAATTATGGTGTGGAATTAACATGGGGTTTACAGTACCTCATAATCATGTTTAATAGCTGAGCCTGGGCTAGTCCAACCCTTTTCTATATATAGGATAATAGTACTTGACTTCTCTGTTGAGCATAGGAACAAGCATAGCACCAGCCTCTTCCTCCTGTATGGAGAAGCTGTAAGTGCTGAGCTGTTCACAGGCACAGGGAACACTAGTTCGTTGCTCCTGTGATATGTACTATACGCTGCCCAAGCAGCAGTTCCTCCCTCCTCCTCTGGAAAGACAGCAGAACAGATAGGACCATCTTGGGAGGATGGATGATCTGCAGGGTGGGTGGTTTGGGTAGAGGTGGAGAAAGAAAGCATCAGTTTAAGATAGAGGGATTTTGGGGAAGTGGAGAGGAAAGATCTACTGGCATGAGAATTTTAACAGTTCTGAATTTTGTCAGTTCTTAAAAAAAAGCACACTCCCTCAGGTTAACTGTTTGTTGTGGAGGGAAAACATCACATACTGAATCAGTGGCAGCTGGGAAGTGTCTCAGAAATTGCTTGTTTGTGCTTTGGTGTGGGCAACTGTAGGACTATACTCTCCTATATTGATGAGAATAGGGGATTGTGAGAGGAAGAAGAGGATATTTGGGAAGAATAGGGAGGAAAACACGTGCCTTCTAAGGAAATGATAACGCTTGGGCATCCATCATTGGAAATCATGACAGCTATACAGTTCTGCTTTTTATATTTCTTCAATGTGAGCATATGGCAAAAGGGATGGCAGGACTTCCGGGAGAGTTCTGCAGAGGTGATAAGAATTGTGAAAATTAAAGGCAAATTTTGTGAAAGCAAAGTAGTGTAAGAGGAATTGATCTATTGTTCTTCGGGCAAGATTGGCATTAATGCTAAATTGAGGGAGCAGTATACCTAAGGACCATGCTAGATTCCCTTTATTTAATTTCTTTATGATGGTTCTTTATTTTTTATTATATTTTAAATTTTTATTACTCTTTTTCTTTCTATGAAATTGCCTCATCAGAACTAAGCTGTTGGACAGATGATTCATGTATCACTCATCAGTATGTCCAGCCTGAGTAACATAATCTGATTCCTGGAAGCCTTATGCTTCCCATCTCCACTTTTTTTCTACCCATGTCTTACATTGTATTCAGTCTGGAAGCAGGGAAGGGCAGGGAGCAAGCCGGGTCATGTTTTTGCTGTGTTTGTGCCAGAGGGCCCTGATCCTAATTTTGTAGCCTTTGAGGAACAGCATCGGTGAAAGCAGTTGCAACGCAGAGACTGTCTGTGGAACACGAGAAGAGTTTGTCCTTTGATGAAGAGTGCTTTGAGCAGGATAGTGACAGCGCTTGCATGGCATTGTGTTTGGGAGGGGTTGGGCTCTTCCCAAGGAGCCTGGCTACACTGGTGGTTCCCTCTCCAGATTCCCAACCAGATACTTCCCTTAAGTACCAACTGCACTGGCAGGGCTCAGGCTGGGGGAGAACATGACGTGCCTTTGGAAAGGTTCAGCTGCTCCTTTCTATGCCCTTTTGGGCCTTGGGCTAGGCAGGCTTCAGGAAGAGCAGAGAGGAGAAGGTCAGAAGATGAAAAGGTCTTTGGAGTAAAGTCCTCTGCTGAGATGCAAGGCAGAATGACTTTCTCACTCAATTAGACTGGACTTTCAAAGCACTGAATGAAGTGTTGGATGCAGCAACGCAGCCCTTGTCAGCGCAGTGTGTGGGAGGCAGCCCAGCAGAGGGGAGGGAAGTGAAGAGGGTTTGTTTGTTCAGCAGCTGGCACAGCAGCTGGACCCTGCCAGCTTGCGTATGAGTTCCTTCATGCCTGTTGAGGACCAACTTCTTCTCTGGCTTTGGCACTTAGCACTCTGCTAAATCTGCTCTTCTTAGCTCTCCTTCCCTGGTTCAGGGCTCAATAGTAGACACACACCCTGAGAAAGCAAAGAGCCCAGGACCAACCCAAAGTTTTTTACGCAAAGGATTTTAAGGCCTACTCACATTCAGAAATTAACAAACAGGAGTTAGTGGCTTCTAAGATACAGAGTGGCAAAACTGCTTTGAAAAGAAAACTAGGTTTAAATAAAACAATTAAGTCCCTGTTGACTACTCTGTCCTTATTAAATGGCTTGAAGGCTGATCCACTTCATACACCCTTCTGTCCATATCAGTGAGCACTGGATGAACACCCATCGGATGAACACTCATTGTGAACTATCGAACTCAGAGCCTTGTGAGAGGAAATAAATCCCTCATGAAATTCAAAGGTCTCTGTAACTGTCCAGAATGGGAGTAAGTACGTGTGAGAGTTTTCTTCAGAGGCCTTTCTAACCCAGACTGCCCAATCTTCCTGGCTAAAACATGAAATAACATTTGTATATATAACTGAATTGTCTGTACAGTTTGTGCTTTTCAGTGCTGTATAAACATTACAAATGTGCATGAGATTTTCAACCTCAAATGTGGTTGAAGTTTTTGAAAGTCACAGGAATTAGGACACCCGTAATAGAGCCAGTGCCTCAGTTCTTGAGACAATGTGGAAAGGCAGCCACAAAAGCTGTTAGGAGCATCACAGTGCCTTAGAGTAGGAGCTCAGTCTCATCCTAATTGGAAGCTGAGAGACTTCACAGGCAGGACTTCTTTTAGCAGCATTTACCTGAATCCTAATGTCATTTATTAATATTCTCAAGATGACTCTATAAAACACTCCTTATCACAGCCAGGTCCAGAAATTTGTTTTGGGAAACCAGGAATGGTTGGACTTTACAGAGGTGATTAGCTTGAGTTTTTCTATTCCATGTATTCTTTCTCCTCAGCTCCACAGCACCTCTTGCCACAGACCTCTTGCCAGCATCCAACACTATATTAGAATCACTGCTGCATTGCATCATCTTAAAGATTTCTCTGCCAAGACTAGAGATATGACTGCATTTCCAGCTCTCTGTGCCACAGGGAAGCTGAAGTGTGGCTAAGCATCTGTTCCCATGCTTCTGCAGCTTGAGTAAAGAACATTGCTTTTACCTCTCTGTGTCCTGGGTGACTTGACACATCTGTACTATTCCTCTCCAGCCTCTCAGCTCCAGTCACCTCCCATACACATTATTGAACCCAGACTTTGGTACCAGGCATTTCTCTTCACAGGAAAATGAATCAAGATGTAGGGCATGGAAGTTCTGGAGAGTCAAGGCAGCCCGTCCAAATTAGCAAGGATGAGGGCTACTCCATGACATGTAAAACAAAGATAATATAGCTTAAGCATCCTGGGAAGGATGCTAAAAACCAACTGGGTTTGGTTGGGTGGCTTGCTGATACCACCCTCTCATCTTCAGTACTCTTGATGCTGCTGTAAGTACTGTTGTGTGACAGAAGGAGTTACACGCACTGTAGCTGAGCACCAGGTGAGTTGCTGGAAGTCCTAGGTCTCAGCAACTCACTTGTGAGTGGGGGAAAGCAAGATTTTATTATTTTGCTTCTTGTTAAGTTTTCCTACAGACCAGTTGCCATCAGAATATATAATCAGCCCCACATCCATCAGAAAGTGAGAATCTGTGTTGTTATGAGGAACAAGAGCATCAGTTGCCTTCAGGAATAGAGAACTAGTGCCAATTCATGGTTTGCTCTCAAAAGGCCTGACAAACATCTTATTGAAACTGATGGAACAGCTGGCATTGATTATATTGAGTTGAGCTCCAACACAAAACTCAGAGAGCGCTTTGCAGCATTTAATGATTACTTCCAGCATAACTGCCGTGGAAACCTGATCTGCTTTCCTTCCAGCCTCATTCCAGTCCAGGTTGGCTTGTGTTTCTTAGTTCACTTAAGCTCTTGTTGACTAAATCTTCTGGGACAACACATAACTGGTGCTTAAATCCCCAGACAAAAGCAGGCACAGATGCCTCTTCTGCTTTGAAATATCCAAGGTCTTTCTCTGCGTAGCAAGAATCCATGCCCTGAATGGACTCAAGGAGTGCAAAAAAAGACTTGGTCCCTGTGAAGCCTGGTTAATATGCCTTTGACTGGCTGGCTTTGTGCCTTCTCTTCAGCTCCTTGTGAATGAGAATGGCCTGCTGGCAGGTAGCCTGAGGGCTAGCAAGGGCTAGCTGAGAAAGGATGATCTGGGAAACAGGAGCAGCAATAAAAGTAGAGAGTAGCAGATGAGAAGGGAAACCATGCTTATTGATGAGTAGTGTACTACTGAGACTACATATGTATGTAGTGTAGCCTTCTCTCTTGCTGGCTGCAGCAGATCCCTACAGCACACATGATCCATCTAACTGATTCTCATTTCCTTGAAAGTTGCTCAGAGGGCTGTCGTGCCTTGCTGATTATTTTGTCAACTCCATCAGCACCATAGGGCTGAACCACAGGTTCTGTATTCTGAAGGCAAAGAGTTTTAGATGCCATGTGACAGTGGCACTGATGGGACCCTGATCATTCATACATGTTTCTGATGTATTTTCTAGTTTGGGGAGCTCTCAATTGTTTCATTTGCACAACACACACTGTAGGAAGACTTTTCTGCTCTTTCTGCCCAGCTGTTTGCTGCCAGACTTGGATTCTCAGACACTAGCTACAATTTTTAGGAGCTAAAATTTGCTGCAGTATCAAAGGTAAATGTTAGAAATAATGGCCTCAAAAGGTGTATACAGTGCAGCAAGTAGCCTGCTTGCAGCTTCTGCAATTTGCTTCATAAGCTCAGTCACTACTGCCAAGTCTTTTTATTTCTTTGCATATTTTTAGTGTGAAGGCAAAAGTCCATGGGCTTACAGAAGGTCAGATTTGCTTGTAAAATAGCTACTCAGTTTTCCAGGTGGCTTCTAAATCCCTTCTGTCATTCTGAAGCCACTAAGCATGTGGAGTATGTTCAGCAGCTGACAATTATACTGTGATTTGGAAGTAGTAAGAGTGAAAGAAATAATTCACAGAGAGGATGTAGCTCATGTCAAGGTAACATGGAGAAACACCAAATGGTCATTCAGTGTTAAGCGTGAAGTCTCACATGAGTTCAATCTGATTTATAAAAAGAGAAAAAAATAATTAACTAAAAAGAATAAAACCAGAGGAAATAGGAACAAGATACCATCCGGCACCCCACATGCATTGTGATGGGAAACAAAGTGAGCTGTGCCTGTGCTGTGCTGTCAGACCTAGAGGCAGCAGGAAGCGATGGGCTATATCTGCTGGTGGTGTTGATTTATCTGATTGATGGAAAATCAGCACAGCACTTGTAGCATGTGTGGGAGGTGGCAAGGTAGTACATTTCCCTTAACAAAATCCTAGGGGTCTCATGATCCCTTGGTAGCTTGCAGGAGGCTTGTTGTCTTCTGCTTAGGGCACAGAACACTGTGAATGGTTTCTCTGGCAGGGCCTTTTTCCAGCTCCCATGTTTGTAGGAAAAGGGTTGTGTGGAGCAGTTGGAAAAGTGTCACTGGAAAATCCTCGGTCCTTCTTGTCTATTGCTATTACATTTTTTAGTCTCAAGGTAGGTCCCAAGCATTTAATTTACAAGAAGTATTTCAGGGAGAATTTTGTGCACTAATTGCCATGCTGTTTACTGCCAGAGAGATGCAGGGTTTATTGCTTCATGCACTTTAAAACTGGGAAAGGGTGACAGAGTTTATGATTTAATCTCTAGCAAGAGTCTCTTGTTAAGGGAAGGTAAAATGTTGCTATCATCTGCTGAAAGTTGGAGTGACAGTTTTTTTGCTAGAACCCAACTAACTGCATCTCAGAAAAATGCTGATGCAATCACACCTGAGAACTAGATGACATGAGACACTTCTCTCTGTTTCTGCAGCACACAGTGGAATGCTGCTGATGTTTGATGAGCAGTAACAAGGTGCCCTACTGTGACACCCCACCAGTGCCAATTGTTTGTGCCAAGTCTGCTGAGCAACCAACATGCTGAAGAGGCAGCGTCATGTTAGCACAGTGAGATCCAGGGGCCTAAATATGTTGCAGTGTTAATTTCTGATATTGTTGTTGCTGATAGGAGTTTATCTACAGTTTCAGAGAGGCAGAAAGACTCACCACTAACAAGGGGAGAGTTAGAAAGCAGTTGTTTCTGCCTTGAGCTGATCCCATCAGTCTCCACATTCCCCAGGTGTGCAAATCCAGGATGCTAGTTCAGCCTTACCTCAGTGTTGAAAATCACACTTAAATCCCCTTTATCCTCAGTAGCTTTGTTGTTGATAACTGCTTCCACAGTGAACTGTTAAGATGCAGTGTCTTAATTCATGGGTTGCCTTGCATCCCTCAACTTCTCTCTCCTGTGTGCTCTGAAAGCCTCCTTGTTCTGTGCTGTGCTCCGGCCTTGTCTGGTCACGGTGCAGTCCCTGTACCCCAGCACCTCTCTGCCTGGCCATCAGCACAGGGGGCTCTGAAGGGTTAGTTCTGGGGTTGGGGGCTTTGTCCTGGCACAGCTTCACACTTGCGCACTGCTTGCTTCTTGCACGGGTTGGTGCTAACTGCACAGTGGCAGGCACAGGGACTGCAGATGATTCTCAAGAACATGATCAGGGTGTTTTTCTTTTGTTGTGTGGAAACTCATTACAAAACTCCTAACATTTTTCCATTTGGCAATTTGAGAGCATAGGTTTCTTGCACTATGCTGAAAAAGCCCCTCTGACATTTGTGAAGGAGGTGAACCTAGTGTTTCCAGGCTAAAGACTGGTGACTGAGACCTTAATCACATGTATTGCTCAGAGAGGAGAGTCAGAGATCTACCTAAATCGGAGCAGCTTTCCTGGCTACATTTAAGGTGTTTGTATATATCTGCAACAAAGTTGAAGAGGTGTACTTCGGAATGAAAGCACAGTCTGCCCTAAGTCACCAGTTTGTCTTTATGGCAGCTCATCATCATTATTGTCTGTATCACACACCTGCCAGAAAGGGCTCTGCTGCAATTTCTAAGTCCATACACAGGTGTCTGTATCCTGGTGTGTCATGCTGGTGTGTCTTTGGGTCTCTCTGGGGTAAAACAGAGCAGTATCTGCTTCAGAACTTCCCCTCACTGATGTTCTTAACACTTCCAAACGTACTGTATCCTTCCATGAGGTCCTTATACACTGCTTTTCTATCTCCCTCTTTTTTCCCCCTATCGGGGTTACTGATCCCCCTCCACTTCCCTCTGTCAATGCTTCATATGCTCTCTTACTACGCAAGAAAAGGCTCAGTATAGTCTTCATGCTTTCCTCTCCCAAAGCTCTGTCTTTGGGCAGTGGAGAGTGACTGACCTAGTCAAAGCTGACAAGCCAGAAAGCTGGGTGGCAGGGACCTGTTGTCCCTGGAATGGTTGCAAAAACATCTACACAGCTCTATATTTGTCCAACAAATCAGGGGGCCCTTCATTGCAAGCCTCAGAAGAACAAATTGAAAAATACCTGAGCTGGAAGTAGGACTCCCTCTACAAGGAGGCTGATTACAGTGTTAGAGGTGAGAGAAATTCGTAGTCATTAAATAGGAAAGGATCAGCTCATCATGTGCCCCAGACTTATTAAGCAAACACAGCAGGAGAATAGAGTAACTGTTTTACCTTCCCCCACACAAATAACTGCAGTCTTTATTTAGTCCTTATTTAGTCACACAGCTACGTGACTCATTTTCATTTTACAAGGCTTCTTGGTTTTAGCTGTGACAAAATTCAATGCCTGTAAAATCCTATAGTTTTTATTATCACCTTCAGAAAACGGCACACCTCTCTGTTTTCCCATCAGTGTTTTTCCCTCAGATATTTCTGCTTGAGAATTTTCTTTCTTAGGGCACATAGCATTTAAGGGATAGTCAAACTCCAGATTGCCCAGTCTGTGCAGCCTATTTACAGTGAAGGTACAATTAATATATTTTACTATATCAGGTTTTCTTTGTGTCCTGAACACTGTTAGAAAGGCAAGGAGTGCTTGTTCTAATGCCATTCTGAACGCTTCTGCAAACCAGTTCTATCCTCAGCTTATTTTCTTGCCTTAGGATTTCTCAAAGGGGAGTGAAGTACTCCTCCTCTGCTTCTGTTTGATCCTCTTCTGACCAGCAGTTCCATGTCCTTGGCTTTACCTTTCCTTAAACTAGAGGTGACCTTGTTTTAGTCTATATATAGAGTCCCCCACCCCAACCCGTTCTTACTCTGGGGAACTGTGTTTTCTTTATGGCATCTCAAGTCCATCCATGCTGTTCCTTGCACATGGTCTGAGACTGTCTGGGGAAGAACAGCTCTGTCTGCCCTGCACTTGCCATCCAGCTCACAGTTCTCTCCTGAAGTGTCTGGAAGGGGGAAGCTGGCCCTGGCCATGGCACAGGGGCTGCTAGTGCAAAGTCCATCTGTGTGAGACCACGCCTGAGTGCTTGTAGCACTCACCTGGTACAAATTTTCAGGACACCTGCCTGGCACTGGAGTCAGACCAGTCATTCTCTGTTTTTTAGTTAGCTCGGTGAAAACCATCACCATTACTATCCCAAAGAGATTAGGGTTGAATCTTTGCATTTGTTTTATCATTTTAAGGGACTACTATTCAATTTGTAGCAGGTTTAGGTGAAAACAGATGTTGGGATCAGTCATCCAAAACTGAAACTCCAGCTCTGGAGTCTTTGCTTAAAGAAGGCTGTTACTGACTGTGTAGCTGGCATTTTCTGCTGTCTTGCCTGTCGCTTATACTCTTAGACATACGAACAGTTTCAAATATATCAGTGGATATTGTGGCAAGCTAACAGTAGTGTAAGGAGACTATATTATCCTAAAGTAAAAAGTCACTTTCATCTTCTAGTACACACTTCACTGTGAAAAAATAGCTGAAGGAAAAAAAAAAAAAAGTTGTTTTTTTTCCCAGATCATTCTGTGCCTGATTTGCATCATGGCCTATGAACTCTTTTCTTCTGACACAACTGCAAAGTCAGAGAGCTGCAACATGGGAAGAAACATCAAGAGGTAGAGAGGCAGGCACTTCTTAATCTGTGTTATTGTCCGGCCAGTATATTATGTGAGTACCTCCTAAACTCTCTGGCCTCTTTAGGTCTGATCATTCTGTTTGACAGCAGAGAGAGACAGAAACTGGTTTTAGGACATTTTAAACCAGCAAGAGTTGCAGAGGGCATTACTGAACTGTAGATTTCAGTCGGTAATCCCCAGGAACAGGAACATCATTAGCTTTGGGGATTTCACCACAGGGTTACTGCAGAGGATTTATTCTGTTGAACACAAAAAAATACATGCATATGGAGAAAGCATAGTTCTTACCCTCAGGAGCTCTCAGTGAGCTAAAGCCAAGCTAGCCAGGGATGGGAGACAGGTGGTTCTTTAACAGAAGTGTTGACACTGGCCTTGCTTTAACTTTACTGAAGGAGATCCTTTTCTGTGACAGAGAAAAACCTCAAGAAACGCAAAAGAGCTGATGGTCATTTTGAGCACTGTTGTCTGCTGAAGTGCAGCAGAATATCCAGCTGTTGCTTCTGCCTGGCATTATAGGGAAAAAAAAAAAAAAGAACAAAGACTATACATATACATATACATATACATACATATTTAAGGGGGAGCAGAGAAGCCCCTAGCAAGGGAACAAGCCTCTTTTGCCCCAGCAGAAGTTACTGCACTATGGTGTGTGTCTCAGGAGCCCATGGAAAAGCTTCCCAGCGTCAGCTCTGTCAGTGCTATTTGCAGTCCACAGCAGGGCCCCTCACCTCAGGCACAGTCTCTGAGTCCTCCTCTGTGTGGGCAGATGCAGCACAAAGGAGAGGGTGGATGTGGTGAAGTGTGTAGCTGTGGGTATATGAAATGTGTGTGCGTGGGTGTAATTTTTTTTTTTTCTTCAGAAATAAAATTCATGCAGTTTTAACTCTATGACCAGTTTTTTGACTGTATGACCTAGCACCAGAAACATCCACTGTTTTTTTCTCCCTTCTCTCTCTGCCTCCCTTATTCACCATTTTCCCTTCAGAGTCTGTATCCCTCCATTAACAAAGGAATAAAAATTCATCATTGCAGCTCTCTCACTGCTGCTGTACTGCTCCATGCTTAATATTCAAGCTGGCAAGCTGGTGATTTTAACTTAGAAATAGGAGAAGAATGACTTACACTGCAGATTTGGTACAGCTCTCTGCCTGCACTCCTCTACTCCCACTATGTGCCTGAAACTGTCTCAGATTTCACAGTGGTAATTTCTGCTCCTAATAGTAAATTCTGAAGGGCTCAGCTCCTGAAGTTGTTGCCAAGTCATCAAAGACCTATGTGAAATTTGGTCCAGTCTGTGAAAGGAAAGTAGGGACCATGATTATGGAAGTAAAAATATCCTGAGTATGAAAACTGGGGTAATTTTCATTTTCTTCCCATCAAATCACACTTATTTTGCCTGTTGATACTATCTCTGGCACTGTCATGTTTTACTTAGGTTTTTGGTGCTCAAATAGCACCAAAACTGGGAACACAGGACAGAAAAACTGCATCAAAATCTCAACATCATACTTTGGTTCAGCCACATAAATACCTTTGCACTTATGTGGTGTTTTCTCTGCAGCAGATGCACATCTCAAGATGTGCAGGATTGGGCAGGAAGATGGTATTTTAGCTGTGTCCACCATTTAGTTACCTTAGAACAGGGATTATATTCCTCTTTTTCACAAGGTTTTGAGCACAAGGTCCTGTAATATTTTTTTGTTGTTGTTGCTGATGAATCACAGAATTGTGATTCATAATGAAATTAGTTTGGGTTAGAAACCAAGAAGTTTTTAAGCTGTAGCACAGTGCTGTATGTGCAGGGAGTCCCTTAAATTGTGTAGAGGAGCCCATGCCAGGACATTGTGCTAGCACAGTGGTGTGAGGATGGCTGTGTTTGTTCTGCAGAGCAAAAGGAACATGGCAGCCATGACTCAGATCATAGGTATCCCACTCTGGTGTCACTTGATCTGGAGCAAATGAAGCCAGGGAGGTTGGTGTCTTTTAAAATAGTGCAGAAAGCTTGGGGAGAGGGGGTGTTCAGTGAAGACCTACATTAGTCTCTCTCACTGGTGCCCTGCAGCTTTTAATTAATCAGGTCCAATTATTCAGCTTATACCCATTTGAATAGTGGATAATACTGGAAGGAATTCACTTTCAAAGGGGTTTATGGCCCCCTTCTCTTAAGTAATTTTCAGATAAGAGATTATAAATGTTATGAAGTCTACACAGGTCAATGTGATCTGAGCACCAATTATTCATTGCTGTTAATGCTGCTTTGTATTTATTCAGGGGAAAAAATGGAAATCAGAATGAGAGGAAACAGACTTAATTTTCAGGAAAACAATTATTTTTAATTATTTTGCCTTTAATTCAGAGAACAAACACAGCTGTTGTTTGAGGCTCTTAATCTGATTACTGAAGTGCCTTTCAGGGAAGAGCCAGCCAAGGGGACAGGCGTTGCCCTGAACCAACTGAGAGCAGTTCTCTTTTGCAAAGGAGTCTCAGGTGAGAAAAGGACTGGACTTGCTCCCAGGTTGCGATTAGACCCGTGTGCTTCAGCTTGCTTCAAACATGCGATTTTCCAAACTTTTCTATAATGTATTCCCCACTTGGCTCACATACCAAGGTAAACTGGGAACCAGTGAACAGTGGGGTTTGTGCTGCTGGAGGACTGATTTGCTGGGAAAGTTCCCGAAGTATTTTCTCACCTTACCTCCTCCACCTCCTGCCTCCTCTATCACCTGGCAAAACATCACACTTGCTAGTGACAGCAGAAGAGCTGAGGTAGTGTCCCATCTTACACAGCTGATAGTGGTGTCTGGAAGCTCCAGGCAGGCTCAGGACCCCATCAATGAAAGGCTGTAAGAACCAGCCCTGCTCATGGGAAACCTTACGTTGTTCAAAGACAAGGCACTCTGGGAGGCAGCAAACATTGCTGTCCCACCTAGCCTTAAAATCTTCTCTTCCATCCTGTCCTACTTGCAGGGGTGAGTGTATAAGAAGCTTTGACACCTGCATAGGGACTGGGGTGCCAGGGCAGCACTTTTGGGCTCTTAGAAACACAAGAGCTGCTAAAGAATAATTTAAACACTGTTTAACTGTCTTTCTGAAGTGGGGTAGTATTATATTCCTTTTTATTCTCCTAATGGAAACATTAGTGACTGATCAGTTCAAATGAATTTGAATATATAATCTGTTAATGTAGTTATATGCCATGGCAGCTGTCAGTTTGGAGAGTATGCAAATACTTTGGCTTTAATTTGTCTGTCTAAGGAAGTTCATGGAGATTCAGATATTTTCTACTACCCCCCATCCTCTGTAGTAGACAAAGTGGAACAAATGTCCTTGAGTGCTGGTGGTAACTTGCAAGGAACAGAGGTGAGGAGCAGAAAATAACGTGATGAAAAGAGACTACAGGGGACGACTAACAGCATATGTCCTGTTTTGCTGCAGGGGCCTTCTGTGTAAAGCAAACTCCAGAGTTTCCATGTAGTATTGTTCTAACTTTGCAACTGTGTTGGTTTTTTTCCTCTCTGGTTAGTCTTAAGCAGCAGAGATCTCTCAGGTTTCAGTCTCCCTGTAATTAGAAAGAACAGCTTAAATCCTGACTTCAAACGTGAAGCCACCAATCTGCTGTGTAAACAGAGAGCTTGAGTGAGCTCCCTGGAGGATCTTTAAAATATGTACTCCTAAATCCCTGGGGGCTAGGAGCCAGATTGTGGAGGGGATGAAACCCCTCATTGCTACCAAGCAATCACACACACGCTAGGGACATGAGGGACTGCAGGAAGGAAACTGCCCAGTGCAGCTGCACAGCATGTAGGTGCTTAGTTTAAGAACATGGCTGTACTTGCTTTAATGCCAGATCTCTGCTCTCCTGCAGCCCCCCGAGGCTGCATGACTTTTGTCTGCATCAGGAGGGAGCCCAAATGATTTTCTGCCTAGGTAGCTGAATTGCATAGCCCATGCTGCTGGCCTCTGTTAGCTGTAGGGAAGGAGAAGGAGGTTTGGAAAATAACTTGGCATTTGATCCAGCATAAACTGCAAAGACAAAGATCCCCCTTTATAATTTTTTTAGGAAATTCAAGCTGGCAAGTGACACCTCAGGTGTCTGAATGATAGTGCTTCATACTGAACTGGCATTGGGCTCCCTGCAGTTGTGTCTGTCTTCCTCTAGAGCCACTGTCCTAGTGGGTTGAGGATGGTGTATCTGGATCCTGAAACAGCTTTACAGCACAGGCTGCAGGGGTCTTCCCCCAGCTGCTGCAAACAGAACAGTCACACTATATGCTGCCTTTGTATGGGTAGTAAGAACAAACTGAAGAAGTGGGCTGAGGTGTGAAAGTTTGCAGATGATAAAGGAAATGTATGGAGGAAATCTATTGTCCCACACTACCTGCCATATCTGTGCTAATTGTTGTTAAGGAAATTTTAATGTTGCTATAAACAAGAGTCTCTGGAATTCTCTGGTAAGTACGTACAGCTGACTTGCTCTGGAAATGCCAGTATAGCAAGTATAGCTGAGGTGCTACTTAGTTTACAAGAGCTCTTTGAGACTTTGGCAGGCCAAGAATGAATGAAATCAGTTCCTGCTGGCCCTAATGCTCAGCAAAGACCAAGAAAGCTCCTGACATCTCAAGAACTGATCAGGGAGTGTGTGACTGTGTAGAAGCACTTTTATGCCCATTGTGTTGCCTTATTCTGGATTAAAACTCTCCCTTCCATGAAGCCTCCCATTCCTGGTAAGGACATGCAGGCCAAAATTGGTCTTGTTTTCTTGGGCTAAATCCTGACAACTCCAGTGCAACATTTTGGGCAGCTGGCAAATAGGCATGTGCACTGTAGGAGGTAGTTCTGGAAGGGCTTTGTAGGAGCTAGCCCTGCTGTATGGGACTGGATGAAATTTGAGACCCGGAAAGCCAGTGACGCAGGCAGCCGCGGGCTGCTGAGCAGCTCTCACAGACCCTGCTGTGGCACTCCTGCATGCTGGCCTGGCTGCCCTGAAACCAGAAGTAGAAGAGTGGAAAATCAGGCACAGCTTTATTTGAACTACACATTTCCAGTCATTCTGGAAAGGAATTCTCATACCTGGGCTGTTGGCTGGCAGTATACTATGTACAGACAATGTATACACAGTTGGAAATACATGTATGCACAGTACTCAGTCACCTTGTGGGCTGTGTGGTTAGAAATGCAAAAGTGATATCAGAGAGGAAAGAGTTTTGACTGTTCTCTTGGAGAAAAATCCCCCAAAAAGTGCAAAGGTTAGCTATAGGAGCAAGAAATTATGTGAGATTTGACCTGAATTAAAGAAGGCTGGTTAACTTAAAGAGGACTTACGGCAAATAAAAGGCCAAATCTTTAATGGGTGCAAATCAGCATGCTCCATTTAGGTCAACTGACCCATAGTGATTTAGTGGAAGAGGGACTTGTAAAGCTGTTAAGCTGAAGGAGATGGAAATGTGGTAGTAGATAGCAAGCTGAATATCGTGTGTGCTACAGTGTGTTAAAGTAGCCAGAGAAAATAGCTAATAAAATTCTTATCTACGGCATCAAATCATGGCTGAGGGAGGCAGCGGTTCCTCTCGGTGCCTCTGGTAAGATCCTAAGCAAAATAAACTGCTTTCCAGTCTGGGCTGTATCACAGCAAAAAGATACAGATAAATCCAGGAGGATTCAGGAAGAGATACTGAGACGTATGGTAGGACTGGGGAGACTGATTGGTGAGGAAAGAAAAATAAATAAATAATGCAGCATAGATTACAAGGGGCCTGAGAAAACGAGATTACATGTGTCCATGTGCTTGCCAGGTGTGAGTTCCACAAGGGAAGGGAGAAATTTAAGTGGCTATAACAAGCTATAACCAGGGATAATAAGATAAAACTATAAAACAGGATTGACACTAATATTAGGTCATTCATCCCCAGGGTAACAAACAGACAAGTCTCCTGTGGGGAAAGAGGGAAGAAAGTGGTTTTGCGCGCCATACCTAGCTGGAGAAAACATCCTAGGCCTTGATTCCTTCCGTGGTAGTGGGTCCAAGTAACCGCTGTAGTAAGGATTCATATTTTCCTGTTCTGTATTTTTACCTTCCTGTTACAGTAGATATTGATTGCCTTGCCCAGATACCACTTCCCTTCTCCTTGCTCTAGTTGGATCCTTAGTGTACAAATTTGGGCTGTGCTGGGAAGGGTCTTGCTTCAGCTGATCTCTCCCCCTGTATTGGGCTGCGGTGATGCTGGGAGAGGGTAGCTCTGGAGAGGAATGTGGGTAGGTGACTGCCATTAGCAGTCTGTTGGGAGAAGGTTGCCAGCAGTAGAGAAATAATGGTGTGTTGTGCATGTGATCCTTTGCCCTTTTGGCTGATGAAGGAGCCTCAATCAGTCCTGCCCCTCTGGGTAGGGAATGGGAGTGCACACTGGGCCCTCTGTTATTAGCTGGAAAGAAATTCAAGCAGTCAGCTCCACCTCCAACACAGTCAACCCCTCAGTCAATGGAATAAAGCTTGAGTTTCTTAAATCTAATGAGCTTGTTTTTCCATGAGATTGCTGTAATAAGCTGTAATGAACAAAGAGCTGCAGGATACAGAGTGATAGAAAGGCAGATGAAATTCCATGTTGATAAACGTAGAAATAATGTGGGGAAAAACAATTATAAGTGGATATGTATATTAGCTATTGCCACCCAGAAGGGAGATCTGGAGCCATCCTGAGGAGGAAAGCTGTGCAGAATCAGTCAGACTGGAGATGGGAGAGGGACTGGTTGGGAAGGGAGCCGGCAGCAAAACAGAAAACATCATTATGCTGCTTTATAAATCCATGGTGCATATGTGTCGTGAATGCTGCATGCAGGCTTGGTCCCCCAGAGAGGATGCAGTAGAATGAGAAAAAGCGTGGCAGTGCTGGCAGGAGTCCTGCAACGTGACAGGGGACTCTGACTGGGAGTGAGGGGCAGGGACGGAGCTGGGAGCAGCCACAGGGGGAAATTTTGAAGAGCTGTGGGTCAGGAGTGACAAGCATAGAGGTAACAGGTATGAAATGACTCCCTTACAAAGGGAGACTAGCCAGGCTCTTCAGCTTAGAAGGGTGACAGCTGAAGGGATTACACTAGAGATCTATCAAGTAGTGATGTGCATGGAGACGTAAGGCAGTTACCACAGCATGGGAGCTAGGGAGCAAGAAACAAAGTTATCAGGCAAAAGTTTTAAAAGAAAGTGAAAAGCATTGCTTTTTTCATCAATGCATGGCCAAACCTGGAGCTCATTCCCACAGACCACAAGTCAGTGACACAGTTATAGATAAGTTCAAGGGGTTTGGGAAACTCATGAAAGTAAAGTCTAAAAAGAGATGCTAAACTCAGGGATTCTTATGCAACCTCCAGCTCAGGAAGTTTCTATGCTCCAGACTGCAGGAAATCAGGAGAACCTCCATCCTGTTCCTCTCCTGTGTTTTGCTCTAAACTGCCACATTTGCTACTGGCAGATAGGATGCAGAAGAAGATGGACTTTAAG
Source organism: Chaetura pelagica (assembly GCF_000747805.2). Classification (NCBI taxonomy): domain Eukaryota; kingdom Metazoa; phylum Chordata; class Aves; order Apodiformes; family Apodidae; genus Chaetura; species Chaetura pelagica. Next base: position 1,443,101 of record NW_009952251.1, read on the forward strand.
TCCAAGGCAGGTACAGCAGAGGCTGTGTCACAGGTCTAGCTGTGGCTAGGTCAGTGCACACTCCACATCCTCCAGGAAACAAGGCCACTCTTAGCAATTAATGTACTTTTTCTTGTGACTGATGGTCTTCCATCACAGTCCTCCTGCAGAGAAGTGTTAGCTTTTCAGGAGCCTGTGAGATTAATTCCTGACAAAGAACTGTCCAATAATTTCCTTTAGGGGAGCAGCCACAAGAAGATAGACCATGTTTTGCATCACTGACTACTTTAGGTGATCCCTAGAGATCAATTTAAAGCAAAACCTCTTTAACCCTCTTGAACTTTAAGAAAACTTATTCCTGGATTTTCCATCTGGCTCAAAAGCTCTGCAAGAGGCTGAGATTCAAACACCTCTGAACTGAGGGGAAGTCTGGAGCCAGATCTGTAGCTTGAGGCCATCCTGAGCTTTTCATGTCAGCTTTCTTTGAGTGTACTGGCTCCGATCTGCACAGTGCAGCTGGACCACAGGCCATGCAGGAGACAGAGCAAAAGGAATTCCTCTCACACACCTCTCACACAGAAAATTCACCTTCAGGTAAACTACGTTAAGAAGGCTTAATTATATCGGACAGAGTTGTTTACTCTGCTGAAGAATGTAAGAAGGCCTTCTTTTCTACTTTTCCAGGACTTTAATCTCCTCTCTCTTTCAGGAAGAGTAGGTGTAGTAAGATTTAAAGCTCTGCCATGTAATTGTCATGAAGTTTATATCCCATGATTCCTGTTTGTGAACAGAAGTAAATTAAGTACCTGGGTAAGCCCTCTCTCTCTCCCTGTTCCCAAGCACCCGATGTGATGAGAAAACTGCTGAGGAACAACCACAATTAACGATGGGGTCACTTTTAGTTCAGCACCATCGGCTGGTTAATTGGCTGATTCCATTACAGTTCCCCTTATCTGTGTGCCAACATAGCTTCTAACAAGCCGCTTGCTGGGTAATTAATCCTGTCCAGTGTTTAGATCCTGAAGCTGGGTCTGCTTCAAGGAACTGTGCCATTACAAAATGCTTCTTCTGCTAGCAGGGCTGCTTCACTCGGGGCTCCTTGCAGAGCCCAACTGTGGGTCTGGATGGCAGAGGAGACATACAGAGACATTGCTTTCCTGGAGAAAAACTGGCCTTTGGTTTTGGGAAAAGAATCCAGACCATATTCAGTTTCCTCCTTGTGCTTGGTGCTGCTTGACACATCAATAGCAAGGCAGTGCCTTAAGCAGTTAACTGCCCCTCCTGCAAGTGCAGATAATTTTAATGGATAAGGCTGTAATGAGATATAATGATCTCCGCTAAAAATGGAAATAATAAGTTTAGAAGGTAACCTAAAAGAGACCTGATCAACAGAAAGAAAGAGCAGGAAGATGGAGAATCATTCTTCTGCTGAACACTGGCTTGGTGGGAAACATCTGGCTTGGGGGTTCATGCACAGGGAAGAGCAGACACCAGCAAAGACAGCAAATGAGCAGCTCTCTGGGAGGTCTGTCACTTCTGCCGCTGTTTTGCCTCCTGCCACAGACTACCCAGGTGGACTTTTGGGGGTGAGGTGTACCCTTGTTTGTCCTGGTGAATGGACAAGACAGAAATGCAAATTTTATGTTCTCTGAAATAAAAAGTGCTTTCAAGTTTCTCAGATAAGCTGTAACAGAAGAAGAATTCACCTCAGCCTTCCCCAGGCTGTGATGTGCTGGGGTGTGTGCCAAGCAGCCAACAGGAGATTAAGGCAAGAAAATTGAAACATGATGGAGATGAATGACTGGAAACATTCATTTGTGTAGCCTCTATCTACTGATTTCTCATGTAAATACTTCAAAAAATGAATGCATGGAAAGTAGGTCACTTTGGAATAACATCCTTGGAAGCAGGGACATTGGAAATGCACAGGGAGAAGGTATAATGCCAGAATTAGCAGGGGTGCAGCAAGGATGTAGGCAATTGGATGCTTTGGGCTGTGGGGAAAGGAGAAAGGTGCTTGTATTTTTACCACCCATTTTCAGTCTGATCTCATTTTTAGGATGAGGTTGGTTACCTCTAGCTTTTCTCATGGAAAACTTTCCTGTACCAGATGTTCTCAAGTCCTTGCTTAAACTTGCATCAGTCAGAGGTGAAAGTAGCCCAGCAGTTGTTAACAATGTGACCCAAATACTTTTTATTTCTGAAGGCTGGAAAAGAAAGGAGATGGTCTCAGAGACAGCAAGTTATAAATCAAATAGGATTTAATGAGATTAATATTGCGGTATTCCTCAGAGCCCGTTTACAGCTTGGTCAGTTCAGGAACACCATGTTTCTCATGAGCTCAGGGACCTCTCTGTGATCCCTGGTAGGCTTGAAGTGTGCAGGACAGGTACTTGATCTGAGGCAGAAGAAAGGTATCTCTACTTCTTAGCCGAACAGGACATGAAAAGCTTTGTTGGCCTGGTTACCGGGACCACCAGGAGGCAGTGAGGACCTGGCACAACTACATAGTAGTGTACATCCATGCATATAAATTCTCATTATCAGTTATTTCATACTTCATATATGGACGTTGGTTTGCAAACTTGTCTGCACCAATCAGTTCATGCAGGTGAAGCAAATACACAAGAAGCATGTGATAAAAGAGAGATATTGGTGATGAGAAGGGATTGCTTTAAAAAGTCACGCCTCTGGAGGAGCGGGGGAAGGCTTTGTGGCTTGAAAGTGGGTGACTGGGCAGAGGGGGTGGAGATCAACATGATAAAGACAGATGAGCTGAAAGGACACAAAGGGAGCTAGGGAGCAGGAAGGGGAAGGCCTGAATGGGGCATGGGTTCAGCATTTGAAATCTTGAAGAGGAAGGACAGATGGAGGGGAGAGAGGGAAGATGTGACACTTGTAAGCAGAGGAAGGCAACTTTACTAGTGAGGTTTGGGCAAACTAATAAGCGGGGAGAGATGAGGTTATATGGCAGTAGTGAAAGGAGGAGATGGACATGCCCAATCAGATAATTCTGCTGACAATCAATAGCTGAGAAATAACTATTCTTTAACAGCATAAGCAACCTTCAATTAAGAGAACAAAGGAGTTATGAAGGACAGGAATTTCCTTCATAACTTCATTTCCTACCATTTTTTTAGGAAAGATTTCTTCACTGGAAGGGTCATCAGGCACTGGAACAGGCTGCCCAGGGAAGTGGTTGAGTCACCATTCATAGAGGTATTTAAAGACATGTAGAGGTGGTGCTTAGGGACATGGTAGTGATGGACTTGGTACTGATGGGTTAACAGTTGGACTTGAGGATTTTAAAGGTATTTTCCAACCAAAACTATTCTATGATTCTATGAAAGAGGATGTCCTCAGATGCTTGTAACCAAGAGAAATAGTGCCTACTACTCTACATCCTTTTCTTTCTGTGAGGCTACTGGCAGGCAGGACAGTTGATCAAAGAGTTAGATGTTTTTTTTCTTTGTGATCACTGGTGTCATAAAAGAAAGGTGTTAGGAAGTTTGTAGCTTATGCTCTGTCAGCATAGGTAGTAATTTTGTTTCTGGTTCCTGACTAACAAGCGGGAATGCTGGAATGTGACACACTCTCTACCCTTGAAATTTGTGCCCATTTGACAGGTCTCCTTTTGGCCTAGCTGCTCCCACATTTTCCTGTCATGCTGGCATTTAGCCAACCAGTTCTCTCAGTGTATCTGTTCCTTTTGAGGCCAGAGAGCTCCGAACACCAGTAACTTTCTAACATGGCCCAACCCCTTAACATGGTGCTCCCAAACCCACAGCAAGGAGGGGCTATTGCAGAACAACTTTGCCACATTGCTGCTACCTTAATTTTTGCTGGCTAACAGCATCTGCACAGTGATTTTCACCAACTTTAGTGCATTAGGAGGATTCTTGCATTTCTGGCTGTACAGCTATGGCACTTGGCAGCTTCAGCTGTGATTGCGTTGGGGATATTCCCCTTTCATACAGCTTTGAAGCTCAGACGTTGTGGGGACTGAACACATTTGAAGAAAATTATCTGAGGAAAGCAAGAGGCACTCCAATGTGTCAGAGAACAGACTGGGACTATTGATGTATTTGGTGCCATGTTTTCAAACTGCTGCCTGTTGGGAGCCACATCCATCTGTCTCTTGTTTTTTCTTCCTCCAGAAGTATGTGCTAAGTACCATCTGATTGACTTAGAATGAAACAGCCACTGTTCAAGGGAAAAATCTGATGTAATTCAGGTCATCCTGACTTCAATGGATAAGACACCTGAAGGCTTTGATATTATTATTGAGAATATTAGAATTGGTGAAGCTTTAAATACAACATTTAGAACCTTGGGAAGTTGTTCAGCATGAGTGGTGATAGGGTTGATGCAGCAAAATCCTGAGAGTATCAAGACAGAAATTAGGATTTGTTGCTGTGGTTATTACCAGGCTGCCTTTACAAAGGTACCAATGTTCGTTTTCCTGTACGACAGCATTGCCCACAAGCATCTTGAATATCAGATGCAATCTGTCTAAATCCTGATATTCTGCCAGAAGAGAATATGTATATATATCCTACATTATTTTTTGGTGTTTTTCTTCGCGAACCCAGTGTTAGCCAATGCAATTTTTCTTGAGAAGCAAGAATTTTAAAGGGCCAGGCCTACATATTTCTGATACTGCCCATGGAAACTAGCATTTCTAACAGACCAGTGCTCAAGTCTATTATTTGTATGTGTGAAAGCATGATTGCTTCTGTTTAGTTGTTAGATTTTGTTTGTTTGTTTGTTTATTTTCTAGTGAACTTGGATAGCATGCAGTTTCTGTTGGTCTGCTTATGCTGTGGAAGGTCTGAAATCTGTGGTGTTGCCTGTACATCATAAATAATGTGCATACATTGTAACTATGTGCACACAGGTACTGTGCTGCCTTGTGAGTCAGAGGAGTCCCTCACTATCTCCGGTGGGATCTTTTGTGTTCTGCAGAGTGCAGCACACAGGTCCTGCCAGCAGCCTCTTCTGCTTGCCTTTCTCTGTAGATTTGCTCTGTGCATCCATTCTGAGACAGCCTAAGTGTGCTGTTTATGGATGTGATTTTTTTGCTACCAAGCCAGTAATGCTGTCACCAGTCCTGCTTAGATGTGCTGATACAAATAAGTCTCTTATTGGTAAAATGTATTTTCCTCCAATAAGGAAGGTTTTGTCAAAATAAGAGTGCTTTTTAACAGTTTTCATGCAAAGAAGAAAGGGATGGAAGAGGGGAGATGTACTGCTTTAGCTACGCTGGTCTAGGTAAAGTAGCACCATTTTTGTATGTAAAGAGTTTAGGAAATGTGCAGGTCTTAGTCTGAGGGACAGGACTTTAAAGCAGTCATTGAAGTCTAGTGTCAGTTTTCAAGGCTGAAGAATATTATTTTATTTAGGCTTCCAGACCAGCCTTGCTCCAGGAATGCACTTAGGTTGTTTTTAAAGCAAACATGAAATCAATAGCCTGGTGTTCTGCTCTGCTGTTTCTTGCCAGAGCCTAAGGACCACACATGGGTTTTCCCTCCTCTTCGTCACACTGCCAGGCATGCTCTCGGATCACAGTGGGCAGGTCTTGTGGATGAATGCGGAGAGGTTCCAAATGGCTAAACACGCTTTGGACATCTGGGCAGTTTATACTGCAAAGCATTTTCCATCAGGCTTCCCTCCAGATACTTCTGTGAAAGGACCAACTCACACCACCCAGCAGCCTCTGACTTCAGTGGGAGTTTTACCTGAGTAAAGCTCAAATAGGAGCCTGTCAGCTTACCTCACCATTTATAATGTTCCTGGTGGAGCCGAGAGCTGCGGTTTTCATTTTGTCCCCATCAAATAGCAGCCCAGAGGGCAATGAGGCACTGTGCCTTCCTGCACATCACTCTGGTGGTAGTGGGCTTCAGCTAACACTTGTCTGGATTCCTGCTAGGTGCAAAGAAATAACTTATTTCCCTCCACCCTGTAGTGGTAGCAGGGGCTTCAGCTAGAGTAGCAGATTCTGAAAGCTTGCCCATGAAGGATAAACTTGCTGCTTGGTACAACCGCCATCCTCACAAGGTAAATAACCTCTGGCCAGCTACTGACCTCTCTTGAACCACTCGCCCAGAGGTGAATACTCCCTTCGGCTCTCAGCAGCTCCCTCGAGCCTGGCTAGATCCGCTCCTCCTGCCTGGCTTGAAGCTGAACCCTGTGGAACTGAGGCAGGTCTCCGGTTAAAAAAGAAAACACACAATAGCTAAGAAGAGATAAACAGGCTGAAATTGGAAGTGACCATTTCGTGTTTGATGTTATTCAGAGGAGCCTTTTCTTAATTTAGGACATTAATAGTTGTAACAGAAGCTATAATATTTCAACAACAGTGGTGATTAGGAGCAAAGAGGCAGCTAATCTCCATCTAAAAAGAGCTAACTAGCCCATCCTTTAGCCCCCACTCCTTTAGCCCCCACTGTCACATTTAAATACCATGAATATTCACTGCTTGGCACCCAGCTGGCAGCTGAGCTGTTTTGACACAAAAACCTTCAAACTCAAAGAGTTTTTAATCAGTCTGCAAGAGAGAGAAGAAAGTGAGAGAAAAAAATAGGAACAGAGAAAATGAATCAATGAGTTGAACAGGGAGGGGGTTACTGTAATCCAGTTAACCCCTTCCCTACTCTGAAGCCACAAGCTCTGCCTCTCTGCAGCCCTTTCCCAGGCTGCAGTAGATGGGCACCTCATCCTTCCTGGGTGCCCCATTCCTCCTGGGTTCTCTGTCCCATCCTGGAATCCCATACCTCCAGGCATCCCATCCTACCTGAGTGCCCATTTCCCCTGGCTGCCCCATTTCCTCTGGCTGCTCCATCCCACCCAGATGCCCCTTGCCCTGGGCACCCCATCTGACCCACCTTCCTGTACTTAGAATACATCCTGTGGCCTTCACTTACCTCCTGGTGCAGGGCTTTTTTACTTTCACCCTTGTCTGTGTTTGTGACTGGTTACCAATATGCTTCTATTACAGGCAACACAGTTTCACTCACAATATGAGATAAGCTTTAGAGCAGCCAGTCTGCCTGCAAAGAAGTTTCTTCTCAGAAAGAGGTTTGGCAGTGTTAACAGCTGCCCCCTCCAACATCCTTGTTAGAGTCTCAAGAGTTGCCAATAGCCCACACAAACCCCTTTGCTTCAGTTCTTAAAGCAGGATGAACCACACAGCTACAAGCACAGAAAATCTTGCCTTGTCCTAGGAGAAAGAACCCCACAATACCCTGAAGGCCCAAATTTCACCACCACTGTGGTCTGAGCACTGACGGATCACCCAGCAGTCCCCATTTAACCTGGATTGATCTTGTACACACAACTGCATTTCTGTCAAAATAGCCTCAGCACACAACACATGCTTATGCAACTTGTGCTGTTATGTCACCTTTGGGCTGGTTGTGATGGACAGTTTATACCTGATTTGGCAGGAAAGTAAGGTGGCATAGGCAGACAGTGCCCGGTCTACTGCAACAGCTTGTCATGTAAAGCTGGCTTGCCTAAATTTTCAAAATTCATTTTACTCAGTGGAGTGAGTGTATCCTGGATCCATGCTTCATATCATGTGGCTGTGGCATTTTTTATCTGATACTGGGAACTGCAAAGTCAGATTGATAATCAAATTGCAGCAGAAGTCTTTAAACTCTGTGGCCCAAGCTGCAGACCCCAAGCACATGTAGGGAGTTAATACTTGTACCTCAGCTGGCTGCATGTTCAGCGCATAGCTGGAACTTCTCTAACCTACTGTGTCTTCAGTGAGTCTGTCATGTGCTTAAATTACATGTAAGGTTGTCTTGTCTCCCTCCAGCCTCTGTTACAGTGAAGTGCACTCAAAAGCCAATGCCTTCATTACTTTAAAGAAAACTCATGGAGAACTTAAGTGTAGAAGCCTGAGATTAATTTAGGCAGATTATTATGGCCACTGCAAAGGATACTAGTATCAAGAAAGGGTCTAAATGAGGAGGCTTTGTGCAGACCTTCAAAGGTAGGCCAGTGCTGAGGGGAGGTATTAGAGATGGAAACGAGAAGGCAGTTGCTGGAAATGCCAGTGAGGAAAAAAGCATCTAGCACTGGAGCTAGATCTAGTACTCTACCCACTTTACTCAGTGGGTAGCTGCATTCTATTGGCAGTGTGACAGAAGTTCTGGTGAGAGAATAAAAAAGAGCAGGGTTAGAGAGGAGCTTGGAGGCTCTGCTACATGGTGTGATGGAAAGGGAGCCACAGTGGAGGAACTGAGAGAGAGCACTGTGGTGGCAATGCTGTGTGAGTCAGATCTGCACTACTCTTGATCTCTCTGGACTGGAGGTGGAGCATTATGGATGTCAGAGAATGACCACAAGAAGAAATTAATGTAACCAAGATGGGAGATGAGAGTTCAGGAGCAGGTTTTTCATGTGTGGGTTCCCCAAATCTGAAGCTTATGTAGGATTTATTAGGAGTTACTGAAGCTGTCATGGCTTTTACCAAACAGAGTCTGGGACTCCTTTGGGAGGAAGAAGCAGAAAGATTTGGGTTCAACATTTCATTAGTGCTTTCAAGGTCCTCTGATGCTTTCCAGACTCAGAGGTCTCCCCCAGCACTTTAAAACTTACAAGTATGCACACAATAGCCAAATGTGCTTTGTAATCTATTTGTAGCCAAAATGTTTTTTTGCATAGATTGGTACTTACTCTATTCAGTTTGATAATTATTTTGAATGGGATACTGCCCATGAAGCATGCATGGAATGGCATGAAACCCTATGGGCTTTGGGAGGCACATCCATCAGCTGTACTCCGGGATGTGTTCTGGAAAGGCTCACAGCTGGATAGGAGGATCTATTTTCTTATATACTTAAATGAGAAAATAACATGCGCTTTTCTTTAGTCTCTTCTTGGCAACATCTGACCACTACTTAGGATTAATTGACACAGTTGCTATGAACTGTAGCTGGGCATGCTTCCTTCACCTGTGGAAAAATGTCGGGATCTAATAATCCAGTACAAAAACAAGGTGTTCCAGCTAATTTGTGTCTCAAAGACCCTGAGGATATGGATTTGGAATGTTTTAGAGGAAGTGGATCAAAAGTATTTTACTTAACATTCACCTACACATTTCTGTTGCCTGACTCCATCATATTTACATATAGTTAACATGTTCTGTATTCAGTAAGGAAAATCCAGGCTGAGCAACAGGTAGCTGGGGTGTGGAACTGGCAGCACTCACTCAACTGAATTCGCCATCTCCCCAGCCTGTCGTAAGAGGAGCACTGTGCTGTTTTGGTGGTGTTTTGAGGGTAGGTGCTCAGATTAGACATAAAACAGAAGTTGTGGCCATCTGTGGTCATTAAAATTCCATTACACCTTTTGGTACTGAGGAGGCTGGTGCTAAAACAAGCCCACTTGCAGTACCAGGCAGACAAGCTTTGTGCAGCCCTGCGAGAGGCTGCCATGTGAGGTTTGCTGGGTGTGTTTTCAGCCTTCAGTGGAGCAGTGTCCCATGCTGCCTGCCCAAAAGTCACTAGTCCCAGCACTGGGAGCAGAGTAGCTCCATCACTGTGACCAGAAAACATGCTGAGAAGTGAAGAGCTATGTATGAAGTGTGCAGAATGCTAATAACACAGCTCTGTTGTTCCTGTGGCTGGATTTACTCTCACCCAGTGGTTCTGGATGGTGGCACATACATAGACAAGTGTATTTGAAGGAGATACAGAATCACAGAATAGTTTAGTTTGGAAGGACCTTTGAAGCTCGACTAGTCCAACTCCCCCCCCCCCCCAAATCTTTAAAATGTTTTTGGATCCAGAGGATCCTTACAGCAAGCTGCATCATGAGATGTAGCCCAACACTCCAAGGCGATTCTGTGAAATACCAAAGATCTTAAGCTCTTGTTTTAGGTTGGATCGTGTCTCTGCAGAGAAACCTAAACTTGGGGTAAAAAGTAAAGGCCCTGCAGAAAGTGAAGTCTAAACCACTACACAGAAGGGTAGAAAAGGGTGGTGGTGGCTGGGATCTTTGCTGACTGACAGCTTATAGACCCCATCCTTGGCACTTGCTCTCATCCCTGAGTTGCCCTTCTATGCAGTGACCCAGAGCAGGAACCAATCCAGCTGAAAAATAAACAATTTTTTTTTCCTCACGTTGTTTTTTTATCTGGATCAGTTCTCTGGTCTCTTTCACCATGTGCTATACAGACAGCATGCTGGCATAGCCAGAGGTGCAGAGTATGGGCAAGGAAGTGGTGTGGAGGGGAAGGGAAAGATTGTACTGGTGTAAGCAACCCTGTTGTCAAAAGTGCAACCATGTCTCATACCAGAGCCTGCCCTGAGTGCTGTCCTTGGCGTCAGGGCTGGCCTGCAGTTTACACAGAAGCTGGGAGTGGGACATTTGCCTCTTTCAAAAAAGCTGCAGAAATTCTCAAGTAATCAGGGCAAATCATCCCAAAATGCTGCTACCGGGACTCTGCAGGTGGTGAATCAGGATGCTGGCACCTTGTGAAACTTAACTAGTGTAGCATCCTGATCCTGAAACACAACAGCGGCACTTTATATCTTGGTTCCTTTCTCTCTATCCTAACTCTCTTGCAATAGTTTCTGCTCAGAGAGGAAAAACATCTGGGAATTCCTTTGGCTCCTTAGTTGACACATCCTTTGTGCCAGGGAGCTTGCTCAATGCTCCTGGTATTGCCCTCTCTGTAAGGAAGGCATTGTGTCCTCACCCAAAGGGAAGAACCACTTGGTCTGGTGCTGTTGGTGGAATCCCTGCAGCCCTGTCCTGCGCCAGCCACTGCCCAGGGAGCCAGCACAGCCGCCCTGGATGCTGCATGCCCTTTCTGTCAGTGCCTGCTGTATTTAATCTCTGTGTGCTGCTGCTTCCCAGGCAGCATGTGATCCTCTGCGGTATGCTCTGGCTTCTATAGGGAATGGGTTAATGCTATAAAATGGTCTTTTTATGGAACCTCTTGGCAATGCAGAAGACTTTCCCATTGCCAGGGTGTTCTTTTTATTCAACAATTTGTTCCCAGAAAGCAACCCATTTAACCAGATTTTCTCTGTTAAGGGGCTTCAGCTGCATTTGTTGTTTTTTGAGCTTATTTGGTGCACTGTAAACTGCAAAACAGTATTCTACAATAGATTTGTCTAAGGGATCTGAAGTGTGTACTGCTGTGATTCTGCCTGCTGTGGGAGCTCCTTGAAAGCCAGATGTCACATTCAAAGGGTACTCTGTGTTTACAAACACATGGCCACACATACACAACATTTTCAGCAGCCACCAAACTAAAATTCAAATGCTAGAGTTTTTCTTCTGTACCTACTTGCTCTGCATCCAGCCAAAGCAAGAAAAGAAGGTTTCCAGAACTTGGACAGGATCATCTCTTTTATTTAGATGAGGGAAAAAAAAAATACTGTTCGCAGAGGGTTGGATTTAACTTCCCAACTGTGGCCTCTCATCTGTAAGTTCTTGCAGACAGAAAAACACCAACTGCTAGCAAGATAATCCAATTTCCCTTCTTTCGCACTCTAAGGAAGCCTGCCTACCCCCCACACCATGCTGGGTTTCAGTCTGGCGAGAACTTCTCCCCAACCACTATAACCCCCCGGCAAGATCCATATCAAAGCTTTGGCCCCCCAGGGTTCATTAGAAGGCATTTATTTCTGCATATTCTGGGGGTTGGAGGAGGCAGATAACTTTATTCACAATGCAAATAGACTGTCCTTACTTTCAACCCTTCCTTCAAACCAGGAGACATTAAAAAAACATGAGCTCTTCTAAAATAATAAATACATTAATTCTGCTGGATATTATATTGCTGGTGCCTCCAGAAGAGTACCCTGGCACCATTTGATGGGAAAAGCCAGTAAAATTTGTTAACTCTGCTCTTGCCCTTGCTCCCTGAAATGCTGTTAAAAACTCAGTCGTGTGGGCTGACCCCATATTAGAGCTCTTGGCTTGTTTAAGAAAGATTGTTAGCAGGTAATTTTGCACAACAGGACCAAGATGCTTCAAGGAATGTGGAAAAGTCAACCCAAATCTCTCTGCAAATTTGAAGTGCTAGTCTGTGATTTACTAATGGGGAGCAGTGAGTTATTAAGCTCATCACAACATAGCATCCTGCTCCCATAGTCCAGAGGGAGCCAGCTATTAATAAATCAGAACCCAGTGCTAAGCTACAGGGATAAAAGGATCTACATTAATATGAAAATGTTAATATCTGGAAGAGCAGATTATCATCTAAATGGGTTAGAATGAGATAGCACCATTGTTTAGAAGAAATGGCATGCTTCAAATCTCATTAGAGCTGTAATCATACTAGCAATGAAGGATATCTTCAAACCCTTGAAAGCGCTTTGGGTGCTTGGTAAACATGGTGATCATGCTGGGGGGTTCAAACATCTGCCCAAGGCTTGCCTTTCCTCCTTGGTGTCAGCTGGAGGATCTGCATGAAGGAAACAGAGACTCCATGTACAACTGAAGGGGATAGTATGGCTGTTCCCTTTGTGCAGCTCACAAAAGTTCTGCCCTCCTTGCTGAAATGGGCATTGCCCAGAGACACCCGTCCCTGGGGTTGAGCTTCTCTGCTCCACGTCCCTCCAAAACTTTTTTCAGAGCCACAGGGGAGGTGGGTGAAAATCTGTGAAGTGAGGCTATGTTCTCCCTCCCTTGCTCATGCACACCAAAGGGAACTCAGCATAGCAGTACCTACTGTGAGAGGAAGAGGCAGAACAAGAGCAGGTCATATTCAGGGGCTGATTACTCCCAGTTGAGAGCCTCAGGGCAGCCCCTCAGGGACATCTCCTCCACAGTTGCCTTAGGCACTGTCTGGCATGGAGTGTCCAGTACTCACTGCTCATGGCATCCTTCCCTCCAGGCCTGGCCAGTTTTTCCTCGCTTGTACTAAGTCTAGCACAATCTACCCTGGCAGGGGCTGTGGTATAGTCTGGTGCATACATCCCTGAAAGCACAGAGTCTGCTGCCTGCTCTCATTTATCACCCTCAGATTATAATGGTCCTTTCTCTGCTGGCTGGGCAGCTCCTTTTCTGGGTTTCTCCCTGTTACTGTCAAAGAGTTTATGGTTCTCAGGTCACCTCCTCACTCAATACCCAAGGCAGCCTTGTTCTGCTTACATACAGGAGACTCAAACACAGTCCCACACTTGGGGCCTCACAGCTATCTCCAAGACTTTCTCCCAGCTCTTTCTGCACAGGATCCACTGTGGGATGGTCAGTATTCCTGGTCCCAGGTCTCTTGCAGACAGTCTTTTTTAAACTGAATTAAATCTTTCAGTTCTGTGTCCAGCTGAATGGCTTCTGAGAGGGTTTTGTATAAAACATATATATAATCAGGTGAGAAGCCTTCAGCACCTGTCTAGTGGAGCATGGTGTGGTTTGTCTCGCAGCTTTTCATCAACTGCAGGTTGCAAGTTCATGCAGCTTAGCCCACAGCTCACCAGCATCAGCACGGGCAGTGCTCACCTAGGAGACCTGTGCAACAGCATTGTGTTTAGCTCACAGGAGTTGTTCCCAGACTTCATCATGGGGATAGTTGGCCTCTGCAGTACTGTCACATGGCAATAAAGTCAAGGGCCCTGTTCAGTGGTGTAGAATCTTTTCATCCTTTTAATTTAATTCCAATAAAAATGGAAAATGGCCTTAGATACCACTGGCAGAGGAGGTTCAGCAAAGAAAATGCAACAGCCATTCCTGATGAGAAAGTCAAAGCCAAAGTCAGGCTGTGTTGGTAAGAGCTGTTATTTTCCTTCACCACCTGTGGCACTTCCAGCCTTAGTCACTGAATAATTAAACTTTCCAGCACATCCTTCAGGTAAGTGCCTAGTCAGGCCAGCAATTTGGCTCATGGTTGCTTCATCACAGACCCAAAAACACCTGTATGTCCTAAACAGAGATGGTACAAACAAGCTATGGCCCAACTGCCTTGGGGAGACTGGCGAGTAGTTTAATCTATTAGAGATATGAAGGAACTTTCATAATGCATGATTTTGATTTTCACAAGTATCGAGACTATTCTTTGCATTAATAATAAAGTGGATTAAACATGCCCTGTTTTCCTAGCTAATGCCCCTCTGGAGTTTCACTGGGACCAAAACAGATCTGGCATTCAGACTAAAGAAATCTCTGTTTAGTGTGTGGAAGTCTCTGGAGAGGCCATAGATCTGCATTGCAGCTGTGAAATATGGCATCTCCTCTGTTGCTTTTCAGAGATCTGTTCTTCTCTTGGGAAAATAATTTTGCCCAAAGGATTCAGCCCTTGCCAAATTTTAAACTGGATTTTGTTTGTTTATTTTAAATTTATTTTTAAACATCTGAAACCAACAAACTTTTAAAATGCTTTAAAATAATCAACTTGAGTTAGTCCCTTAAAATAAATAAAAATAAATAAATAATAAAATAATAAAAAAAAATTCCTACAGGCTTGAACTTGTATTTCAAGACATAGTCTGAAATGGATTTAAATGGTTGAAATTCTAAACCCTTAAAAGTTGAGTTTAATTTAGGAAGAACAATGTTCTTCTTCTCTTTTCTGGTATCTGTTCATGGCATCTGAGTCACCTGAATTTTAGAAGGGTTGATATCAAACATGCATGTGTGTGCAAAATGCAGCCCTTCTGACCTTTGTTCCCACTTTTCAGTGACAGAGAGCAAAGGTACCAAAGGCACAAGTCACCCAGAGCTAGCTTTGCCTCAACTCCTCCTCAGTAAGTCCTCCAGGAGAGCTTCATCACATCTATGCTCTCCTCCTTCTTCATGTCTATACTCACTTATCATGGAAAAAAATCAGGGCAGATATTTTAGGTCGAGAATAACCTCTAATTTTTCTAAGATTCCTACTATGTTGAAAGGCAGAATTTTGGTATGCCAGTAACATGGATGCTGCAGGTGGTGTCTGTCTACACTCCCTCAGCTCCAAGGGTGCTCCAAGCAAGTGGGTGGGCTGGGCTCTATAAATAGAGTGGACTAATCCGTACTCCAGTTTATAGAGACGGATGGTAGAAAACACACAGCTACAATCTATTCAGGGAATTTGTTAATATTAGAACCTCAGGGGACAGCTCTGCTTACTTCATAGACATCTGTTTGTTGGAAATATCAGTTCAATAAACAATTTTCTCAGCCTCAGTACAGGCTTTGCAGTACAGGCATTACAGATGAGAATGTTACAGGCTTTTCTAGGCCTAATGGAGGGTTGCTCTCCCCAGTAGAGAGTTATAGCTCCAGAATACACAGACATCAGCAGCATGTGAAGCACTCAGGAGTCAGCAATCATGGTGAAGCCCCCAAAGTGAAGCCTCAAAAAAGCACACACCACAAGGACCTCCAGTCCTCTGCATGAGACTCATATCAACCTCTAGATGCATTAGATGGAGATCTTCCAGTATATCTCAGCAGTAAATACATTTGTCCTGGAAATAGCTTCAACTGCATATTTTGAATGAGATCTCTTAATTTTGGAGAGAGCTAATTGTCACATATCTGTAGGCATTGGGCCCATGTCATCATCATCTAGGATCCTGCTG
>NW_009952251.1:1458822-1486331 GCF_000747805.2 Chaetura pelagica
TGCTGAATGGTGGAAAATGTACAGAGCTGTCTGATGTAATGTATGACCAAGACTGGAGAGTCCCAAGTTTCTGCCTGTCTTTGGTGGCTATCCAGGGAATATGGTATTCACTGTGAAGGATGGTGAAGGGGAACAACCCTTTAACATAAAGTGGATTCTGTCAATTTCTATCTATATCCATGATGTTGCAGAGTATACAATGGCTCTTGTCTTTGAAGAACTTTGCTACCTCTCTCAGTGTTCTGAAAAAACTTGGAGATATTAAATAGAAACAATCAATCCCACTATCAGCAAATAACACTCTAGGAAATCAATGCAGTAAAGGAGTTATACTGGTCTTAGCAGATGCTGCTAGTTGATACAATCTCAAATTCATAGATTATTTAATTTGAAGTGCTTCTGGAGCTATTCAGAGAATATCCATGTGATGGGGTAAAGATCTGGTTCTGTAACAGTACTTATCTCTAAAATTATATTTCATCTTATGACCAGCTGGATGGACATCTTGCTGTGATACAGCAGCACCATGGTACTGTATGTCTTGAAGGCAATGCTAGATTCGGACCCTGGCTCCGGCTAAAAGACTCAGGATGTCATGACATGCTGCTCAGTCCTAGCTTGCTGCAGAGGAAAATTCAGGGCTGGATCCAGACCTAGACTCCCCATTCTCTCACTGCTGGGAGCACTAGTTTTGCCTTACTTGTTTGACTAGGAATGAATGGGACTGGTTTGGTTTTCTTCCAGACCAGTTGTACTTCGCCTCACTGTAAACTTCACCATGTACTCTCCTTTCCCCTGCCTTATCTTCTCCTTCAAGAGCAACGCTGGAATGCAAGAGGAGTGCTTTTGCTGGGGACTGTTCTGAGCTGAGAGGACAGGCAAAAATAACCGTTTCTCCTGCCTGTTTGGTGTTTCCAACAGCTTCCACCCATGGGGAGGGGATGTGTTGAGAACATGTGAGAGAAAACACTGAAAAGGAAGAAAAGGCACAAAAAGGGAGGGGAATAAAAGTACAGCAAGGAAGCTAGAGACAAACTTCAAATTGTGGATTATTTCTCACCCAGGCTCTAATTAGGAAGCCTCTTATGGGACTGTGAAGCTGTCAGGCTGCCAAATGTCAGTGTGTTTATCAGAGATTGGGTGAGTCTTCTGTCTGCAGCAGCTACAGTTTGGTGCCATGGTCCTCCTTGGTCCTTCCAGCATGTGTGACTCGCTCTTTGCACTGGCATCTCCTAGGGCTTTGGGAAGCAGTGGAGAACTGTTCCTTCTCCCTTAAGAATCCAAAAATGAATCTTTTCTTGGGATCTGGCCTATTCGGCATGGTTCTGCGCAGAGAGGGTTAACCACAGGGTGCAGAGCTGCTTCAGTATGTGATTCAGATTCCCAGGGAAATCCCCAGCTTATCTGATGGAGCCTGTTAGTCTGCTAATTGAATAAGCTTCTATTAAAAGTGCAATGTTTTTTAATGACTGCTAACAAAGAGCCAGATTCTGATCTGATCTTTTCACTTGGGATGATTTTTGTTGATGGTCTGGCCCTGCCCCTTATCGAAGCTGCTGGCCCCAGAGCTCCACTGACCTTGCACAGTAGCAAAACATCAGCTCTGGGTCTTTCCTGGTGCAAGTGAGGTACCAACTGGGCATCGAAACTTCTGTGTTAATGAGGCACGACTTCATGAAATGTAATAGGCAGGAAGCTTTTAATGGGGATCTTTAGGAAGAGGGAGAAGGCTGCAGAGCAGGAAGGCAATTCTGGGAGACTACCAGGGACTAACTAACTTTCCCAGTGTTGAAATCAGATTGATTTGTTGATTCTGCATATAAGATGTTGTCTATGTCTGCATAGGAAAAATGCTATGTATGCCTCTGCATATGCACATTCAAACCTTAATTTTAATTAAAATTATGTGCATTATATCTGTATCTCTTGTTCTCCATGGGAATTGACTTTGAGAAGGTATTTGCCTAGCAGGAAAAGAAAAAAATGTGGTTAGCATGTAAAGTGAACTTAGTTGGGTTCCAGGGTACTTCTGAAGGAGAGTATAAGAGCTCTGGTTTTCAGGCAGGCCCCAGCTGCCCTGGGATAGGGTTGAGCTCTCTGGCATGACCCTGGGACCACATTTGCCTTCCATGTCCCATCTGAAACACCCAGTGGGTTCCCCAAGCCTATGTTACAACAGAGCCATGAAAAGTTTTATTGTATAATTATAAAGACACTTGGTTTTGGTTTTTTGTGGTGGCTGGGAATGAAATCTGGCTACCTACACCCCCAGGTGTCACCACACCCACAGGGCTCCTTTGTGTGTCCCTTTTGTTTTTCTCCTAGGAAAGTGTCTATTAAAATGCAGGAGCTTCTTTTAGAAGGTCCCACATATTCACACTGTCACTGAGCTGCTGCTTTAAAAGTTTCATAAGCAATCTGTAAGTGGTGGGGTTTTTCCCTACCGTAACAATAGCAAAGTGTCAAAAATCTCAAGCTCCTGTTATCAGAGGCAGTCTAAAACCCCTTTCTCAGCCTGTTTCTATTCCCTGCTCCTGAGTTGTCAGATGCTGTGACATGTCTCCATCACGGCATGACTAGCGGTCCCAACAAACAGAAAATTATTTCCAACTGGCAAACATGCTGTTTACTTTCCAGAAAAATTGCACTTTCCCATCTGACAGCGGATCAAGGGATCTTCTGCTGCTGTCAGCATGAAGAAGTGTTTAAACACATAGATGGAAGTTTAAACATTTTCTCATTATCACAGAATTTAAAAAAAAAGTAAAAATAATAAAAAAATAAAGGCATTGAGACTCTCTGACCACCTGCTGTGCCAGTAATGAAGCAGTGTCACATGACCAGCCAGAAAGGACTTTTATCTCTGCCCCAATATCATTACTGAAGTGACACCTGTCACATGACCCATGTCAGGACTTTCATCTGGGCTCCCCAACTGCATGTCTGGTTTTTGAGGGGGATTTTCCTGGTGCTTTTCCCGCCTCACCTTTAAAGAGCATTGCCCACTTGCACCGTTATAGACAGGGGGTTGCAAGTATTAAAGCCCTCAATTTTTTTCTTGGGGATATCTAATTTGACCAACAAACTTGCTCTGGTCTGAAGTAAAACAGAATCTTGGCCTGGGAAAGAAGTTATTTAATTTACTTCAAGATGTTTTTAAAGCAAATATTTAAGTCTGCAGTTAAACTCTCTTTACATAAAAGAGGATGTTAAAAGATTTCTCAAAAATCTCAGATTTGTTTCTAATTTTTATTAGGTGGTGAGAAGAAACAGTTTGATCACCCTCGAGCACAATGATCTCCATTTACATGCACTTCATAAACTCTCACCTGCTTTACCAAGTCATCCTACCACTGCCAAGAGAAAGTCTTTTCTGGAAAAAAGGAAAGGTCAGTCCTGCATTTCTCTGCCAACATCTGGGATTTTTTGTGAGGTCTTCAACAGCAAATATGGACATTTGAGATGTGCTTACATACACCATAACACTACTGAGCACTTACTCACCAGAACCCATCCTGTTATTAACTCAAAAGAGAACATCAAACATCCAGATGTGACATGGGATGACCACCCACATGAACTACATGTGAGCACGTTGGAGACAAGAGAGTCTGAACTTCATGGCTTTTTCTTGCTCCTCCTTTCCCAGTCCATGTTCAGCCGTGCATGAAGTGTGGTACTTCTCTAACCCCTTCATAATCTGATTCAATTTGCTAAAGCAATGGAAGACTAACTCAGCAAAAGAGTTAATAGTTTTCTACCTGTTTTTTGAGTTAAATCAGCTCATCAAGGGCTGAGAAAATTGCTAGAGAGTAAAAGAGAAGGATTGTGAAGCTGGAAGGAGGGAAGGAAATGGGGAAAGCAGGATTGCCTTTCTGGGTGATACTAACTTGGTACATGAATTCAAATGTGTTTTTTTGTTGCCTTCTTTTCCTGACTCATTACAACACTATGTCCATTTTCCCTGAGAGCTGTTGCCCTGAGATTGTGCAGGCCAGGGCACGGAAAATTTACTGACATCTGTGTAAATAGTACCCCTGTTAGTCTGGAAGAGGAGTGGTTCTGGGGCATCTTCTCTTTCCAATCTGGTATATTTAAGGCATTGGGTCTCCAGTATTGAGTTAATGAACAGGAGGGTGCTGGGTCATAGCACATCCTTTTGCCAGGATCTTCCTGGCTTTCTGCCTCTCCAGATACAGAGCTAGAAGGTATCATTCAACCTTTTGGCAAGTTAGCATAGGGGCTTTGGTGGTTATGAGGTAGCAACTATGTAAAAAGAGCAAATCTATTCTCTCTGTTGCTCCAGGGCAGAAGAAATTTAAAACTGATCTTTTAGATAGACACCATGAGGAAAGTGATTCAGTTCGCATCATTAGATCCTTCACTGCCCATGCATAATGAATCCTTTCATTTAACTCAGCTTGAGCATTTAGTGTTAGGAGCAGTTAAGAGCAGACATCCAGCCATAACCATCCCATGGCAGGTATTAGATATTCTGCTTCCTCACTGCTCTTAGTCCAGCCATCTCCAAGAGTACAAAAGGAATGCAGAACCCCCCCTGTCCCAACTTGGCCATCATTTACAGCTGCTCTAAACATGCATACAACAATGCAGTCTAACTCAGAAGTGGAGACCTATCTTCTACCTATGCAGTCAGCCATCTACTTTAGAAAAGCTTATTTGTACCAGTTCTTAAAAGCTTTTGCAATGCAACAGCCAGTGCCAGTGTGCATAAGACTGATTCTTTGTGTTTTTTTCATTCTAAAAAGGTTCCAAATGCCCTTCTGTCCTCAACTAAACCTGCACAGGGGAAACTGACACAGAGATACACATTGAAGTAGAACTCTATAGGATACTGTAGTCTGATGTTGCTTATACTGCTGTGAGGTCACTAATATTATTCCAGATTCATTGCAGAGCAAATTAAAGGCAGAAGGTGCTAACACTGAGACAAATTTCTGTTCAATATTGCAAAGGGATCAGGCATTCACACTCACTTTGAGAGTCCCTTGTGTTTGGGAGATCGGGGTCCATGCAATCAAGAAATAAAAAGACTTTTGGGACATAGCTTACCTTTTCATCATGGCAGACAATTTTAAAGACTGTCATGTACCATAAGGAATACCCCTTTTCTTCTTCCACAGACTGGATGGTCTGTGTGCTCTTTTGTGTATCTAATCTATATGTTCCTGCAGTTATGTCTACAGCAAGGACAAAGGGGAAAATACACAGTTGTGCTGCTTCCTGCCCAGATCTCAGCATTTGGATAGTAAACAATGGACTGGGATGGGGCTGAAGATGTAGCTCCCTTACACTAAAATGTTGCCTTCCAGGTTTCTGTGGCTGCCACCCATTTCTCTGGTGTTTCCCCATAGCTCCATGATGGGTTTTGTTCTAAAGCCTTGATGCTCTGCATAATTCTTGCTCAAAGAAGTTCTCCCAGTCATGCCAGTGACACTGCTCAGATGAATAATAAGTATTTAAGAAGGTGTGCATGTCTGCACCTTAGTAATTTATCTTAGTCTCCCTTTTCTTCCCAGATCTGTTGTGAGATTACACCAAGGCTTCTGGTTTCTGGAGGTTGCAGAGCTGAGAAAAAGTATCCCAGATAACTGAAACCAAATGGAATATGACATGAACACAGTAAGTTACTTGCTTTCCTGATTATTCCAGGAAGAATTCTATGAGAAACTTCACTGTAACTATAGTTGAGGAAGAGCTCTCTGATTTTTCCATGTACCCTAATCAGCACTCACCTCAGATTAGCTTTCCTTCTCGTAGTCTATCAGCAGCCCTGAGATCAAGGAGGTTAAAACAGTATGGTAAGTAATTAATGAGCCAGGACTCTCAGCAACAGCTGGACCAAAAATGGCCCATATTTGGCTGCATCTTAATTCCTCTCCATCTCCTCTCTGCTCATCAACACCCGCACACATTTGGGACCCAGTGTAAGAAGACCCCTGAATTCGGCTCTAAGCAACCAGTCTTCAATGCACATGTCTAATGCTCTGCTGGTGTGGAACCAGTATGCTGGTAATCCTGTTAGTGATGGCAGAAGCTTCCTCCAGGAAATTATACAAATAGTCTTAAACAATTCCTTTTGTTGACAACTTTATCCAAGAAACCATCTTCCCTGGACACTTCACTCAACTTTTGACTAATCCCCTCCTTTCCTCAGGAGCTCTTTTGTTGAAGGAGATTGTAGGCAAACCCCAGGAATGACAGGTCTCTGTAGGCCTTGGATCAGCCTCTACATTCTTCAATTGTCAGTCCCCATCTGCCCTGTTTGTACATCGATCTTCTGGTCCAGGGATCTCTCTATTATGTGACACATGGCTGAGTTTATTCTGCAAGTCCAGTGTCCAGACTCTGCCGTTACATCTTTGTTGTCAAGTCAATCTTTCCAGCTTTGCTTTCTGAAAAGCAAAAGGCAGGACATGTGCACAATTTCATTCTCTTCTACTGAAAGGTGATTTTTAAAAATACCACCCCCCACAAAACTCTGCCCTTGTTTTATACTCTCAAAGATTTTGCTTCATTTTGTCAATATCAAGAATTATTTCAAAGGTCCTTGGTGAAATGGAGGGTAGAATTCCTGATGACAAATACTTCAGGACTACTGACCTCAGTTACTTAACTTGTTAAAAGTTGGTTTAAAACAAGCTCTAATTTTCTGGTAGATTCAACTAACACTTAGCCAGGACAGTAGCACATATATATAAAGCACTGCATTATTTGTCTGCATTTTGAGAGGCAGGATGAGAACGGAAGCAGATCCCAATGATCCATACATTCCTCCTCAGCAGCCAGAGGGAAAGAGGTGCAATAGAGTATAAAATGGGATGGAGTGTTGGCGCAGAGAATGTATCACCCTAGGATAGATACCTGGCACTATCTCTTTCCTTCCTGAAACCATAAGGAGAACAAGGAGGAGGCTGTGATGTTATTTTGTCCCTTGCTGTGTTGCTCAGGGCCCATGGCTTCATTTTTGAGCCTGGTATGTTTGATTTTCTGGTTTTGTCTATTTTTGTAACTTAACTCGGGTTGGCCAATGAAGGAAGGCTGGCCAATTTCATTATGTTCCCAGGAAATTCCATTCTCTCATGTGCCAGTGTGAGACTGTTGTGCTTTAGATGCCTATCTAACTCTGGTTAGATTTGAAAAAGCATACAGATACCCCTGCTTTCCATTGGTAGCCTATTAAAATCCCAAAGAAATTACTGTTTCATTTAGAACCTTACTTTCATGTCTGAATCTTTTTAAAAGAAGATAATTAATAAAATTAACACTACCACTTTTAGAATCTTTTCCTGTAATGAAGTGCAAAAGAAAACTTGAGTTGACATTTAAGCTTGTTTAATATGTTTTATAAGCACAATCACTTTGAGACCAGGTTAACATGAAAAATAAGAGTATCTCCTATTTTCTTGGTTTCACTTTTTTAAATTATGCAATTTTGAAATACTCTTAAAATCATTTAAAGCTCGCCAAATCCAAGTTCATTGAAGACTGAAGCATGAGTACCCTCCTCAAGTGAGTTGTTCTGAAAGCCTTAGTGGAACTGACAACCAGCTTTTTTGCAGGATTAGTTCCTCTCTGATCACTGAGAGGGAACAGCCACCTTGCCTGCACTAGCTGAGCAGGTGAGCAGGGAATGCATTCAGGCTGCCTCCAAAACCTAATCTGGTCACATTTTTGGCAATGTCAGGTCCTCCTCAAAAGGACTTGAGGCTGTCCTGTCTGCCTGCTGTTGTCTATGTGATGAGGGCAGATGGGGTGGAGGGAGGCTGTGAGACCAGGCACTGAGTGCTGCAACCTGATCCTATAGCAGGTACATGCTGTCTACATGCATCTGAAAGCCCAGACAGGTAGCTGAGGTTTGCCCTGCTATCGCAGCCAGGTTGCTTCTTAGCTTGGCAGACAGCAAGACAGTCAAACTAATTTGGCCTCAAAATTAGTTTTCAGGTCTGCCCTGCAAGCACAGACCCAGCTGGTGACACTGACTGGACACATGCTGTTAACAAATGCACAAAGTAAACAGAGAGACAGGATATAATAAAATGGTATTTTCCAATAATTTATTTCAATAACCGTGATTTTAAGTGTTCTTTTGGTCTTCTGTAACAAAAAGGACATGAAAAATGTTGATACCGAAGCATGATTTTGAGGTGTGTCCTTAAAATTGTAACAAATTAAAATCAAGGGTGTCAGAAGCTAAGGATATTATTGCCTAGCTCTGCTCAGGCTCTATTGTGTGTGAAATCAAAATATTTAAGCTACAAAATGTGAACTCAGTAGACAAGGACAGAGACAAACAAAGAAATTTGGTCAGTTTAAGCAATGGGGAGGTGAAGCAATATTTTGACTAGGGAGGCATCGGAGGAAAGGGCACTGGTCTGAGGCTTGGGAATATGACCAAACAAACCCAAACCTCCCATCATACCACTGAGCATTGTGGACTGGGGGCCATTGACTTGCTGATCTCTTCTCTCTGAATGTGAGATTTCCCAGTTTGTCCTCAGCCTAGGATATGGTCATCCAGCCCTGGGTATCAGTTCTGTTTTCCCATCTTCAATACACAAAGGAATTAAAGTGCGAAGGATGAAGGCAGCAACTTTGACAGTGTCAATTACACGCTTACCCAAGAATTAGTTAGTCATCCCTGCTTTCTACCAAAACTTGCTTGAACCTCCTGAGACACAGTTTTTTCGGTGAAAGCGAACAGGTAACAGCTTTCAGGTTGGCAGTCTCATTCCTGGAGCTGTGAGCACTGATTATTCTCTGGAAAAATCAGGTTAAAGAGTAAGCTGCAAAATGGTCCTTTCCCTCACCGTGCTACTTTCCTTATGCTCTCCTATGGCATTAGCCACAATATAAACTAATTCAGGATCTGATTTTTTCTGGCTCTGTTCCTTATGATTTTTTTCGAAAATTATTTCTTTAATCTAGGCATCCTTCTCTAGAAATCTCATCTATGGTTTCTTTTCTTTTTTCTTTCTCTTGCAGCAACCAACAAAATACTATTTGGTAGAACAGTGGTAGAAATGCAACCCACTAATCAAAAGGATTCAAATGGATCTATGCACTGCCAAGCTCTCTCCTTCCCACCCAGCAGAGGGGGAAAAAAGGAAAAAGAAAAAAGACATAGAGGGAAGGCACAGAGCTCTCTCCTTCAGCAATCTCACAAATGCAAAACCTTCCACTCCAGTGACTTCTCATTAACTTACCGAATCTGACAGTCTAATTATCGTAGCTGCTTCACGCTTAGAATAAATAAATACTAAAGTGGGTGTTTAAAGAAATTGAGCAGTGAAATTCAGTCATCTCGACAGTCAATAGAGAGAGAGTTTATTTTAAACTTTTATATTCCTATGTATTTATATCATTTTAGGAAAGATAATGAGATAGTTGTCTTTCAGGCTAATAGAGTTCCTAGGCTTGTGGTTGCTGTCACAATCCCAAACTTAGCTTTAACTTTTGTGCCTTAGAAATCTGATCACTACATCCCCATTTGCTCTTTTCTGCTGATAACTGGGTGAAGGCAGAAGTGCACCTGAGGATGGGAAACAGCTACATGGGAGTTCCAGCCCAGATGCCTTTCACAGCAAACAAGACAACTTAATCTTCTCAGATTTGCATTTAAGACTGTTAAAGTGAAAATGGAAGTGAAAGAAACCTCAGATATAACTTGCAATTAGACAAAATACAGAAAAACTTCTGCTCTGGTGCAATAGTGTCTGCCTCCATGAAGGGTATTAACAGCACTCCCCTCAAGAGTAGTTGATCTCCCTGAACAATGAGGCCTTTATAGAGATTTTCTGGCCTGAGATCAATGGGAGTCAGAGCATTTGATCCATGTCTGTAGGACCTTGTTTCCAAATGTCATGTGGGCCAAACTTTGTGCCAGTCGTGCTTTTGCAAGAGCATGAGCTGGAGAGTGAGCAAAGGAAACTTTCCTTCTTGTCCCTTCTTCCCCTTTACCCTGTGCTCCTGAACAGAGCCTAGCATCTGCCAGCACGATGTCTGCTCCAGGCCAGTGCCTGGGGAAGAGCTTAAGCAGGGCAACATCTCCAGAGTCCTGTGCCCTTGCCACATACCTGCTGTGATGTTGCAATGGCTCTTTCCTAGGGTGGTGGCTTAATGACAGAATACAAAACCTCAGTGTCCTGCCAGTATTTACGCAAGCAGAACTTCCACCACTATGTGATGTGAGGGGTATTTTTTTTGAGTTAAGGGAAGTTTTGCTTTTTCACTTCACAGAAAAGACTGCTTCTGGTTCAGGGGTGACAGGTGATTTGGTTTTCAACACCACCTTTGATTTATTCTCATGTTAAGACACATTGTGAACCACACTCATGCACCTGGTGAGAACTTCACTTTCTAGGTATCTGTATCTGATTTGCAGTGAATGATATCCACTTGCTGTAGATGGAGGTTGTAGAGCACAGAGGTAAAAAAATATGACTATTTAAATCTTTCAGCTATGTAGGAGAATATAAATGGACATCTGGAAGATGTCCATGAAAGCCAGCTCTTCTTTATACATGCCCTGTGAGAACAGGGCTGGCTAATCCAACAGTAATGGAATTTTTGGTAGGCAATGGCTTGCAGCCTTAAAATCCTTGTTGCCTACACTTCTTTTGCATAATTTAGATGCAATGGGCATTAAAACAACAGTGCTCTGTCAACATCAGGCTTCCCTCTTCCTCCTTGTCTCTGAAAAGCTGAATAGCAGGCTGTTTTAGAAGAAACAGCATGGTGTCATCACCACCTGGGAGACTGGTTTTGAATTGCTGGAGGGAGGTGACAATCAGAGACCAACAGTATCAAAAAGGAGCAAGTGCCTCCAAGACAAAGCCAGGATCACATCCATGCAACATGCAGTCATCCTCACAGAGCACAAACAGGGCTTGGTGCCTAACTGCCATGCCCATAGCACGCCCAAGGTTGAATGTCTCCTGAACTTTAAGCAAGGCCTATACTGAATCTGGACTGGTGGGGATAGGATTGCTGTCCCATGTGCCTGCGCTGTTCTGCCAGAGCTTGTTTTCCAGTATATTTTCTTGGGAGCACACTGGTGCTAACCCCAAATCCCACTGCTCACCCTCACTGCTTGCAGGCATGCTCTATAGCATTCGAGGGCAAAAGAGAGGGAAAATAAACCTAATATATAACTAAGAGTAATAAGCTGCAATTGTTACTGTGTCTGACAGCAGAGTGAGATATCTTCTCAGAAGGCCCTTTGCACTTCAGGACTGACACTGAATTGAGAGCACAGCTAAGGCTTTCTTGATTCACGGATCTCATCTTTCTCCCAGGAGTGATTAATTCAACAGAAAACATTCTGTTTTAGCAGGTGTTAAAGGGTTAGACTGAAGCTTTTTCAAGACTTCTGTAGTGCAGGGCTGCATTGCACAAAGATAATTGTCTCAGGATTGGCTTAGGTCAGGAAAAGGACAGCAAATGCTCCAGTTTTACAAAAGGTCATCACTGTCACTGTTTAGGCTACTAGCCACAGTGGAAGGAGGCTGGGGAATCCCCTGCTCCTCTCCAGAGTTGCTGCATCCAGAGGTGCTGGTGTAGGATTAGGGCCACCAAGACAATGAGTGGGGTTCAAACCTGAGTCTTAGCAGCCCCTTCTAGTGCTAGATGCACAAGAGCGAGCAGCTGTAGGAGAAGGCCATCTGTGGACCAGCCCCACTCAGGGGTGGAAAGTCTTCCTCTTTTACAGTGTGGTCTGCTCTTTTTTCCTAGCATTTTGCATCCAGATGAGCATTAGCAGCAGTGACCTGTTCCCCTTTGTAGGAGCTGACCACCAGGAAGTAAAGAGCCCTCTGTTTCCTCTTCTACTTCCCAGGGGCAGCAGCCAACTTCTAGCCATTAGCATTCCCCTCAGTAATCAGAGATGCTATTTAGAGGGATACTTACCTTTGAACACTGATTTCTCCAATTATTTTTTTCCCAGGAACTGACCTTTGAAAAACATCCTCTAGCTTCCAGCTTGTCATAGCAACTTATAAAAAAAGAAGACAGTTACAGATACAATTATTTCATTAAGAATAGAAAATAATTTCTTATGGGAACCTTTTATTTTTTCAAATGTTGTTTCCCTCTTACTCTCTCCCATGCCTTGGGACCAACCCCCTCCCTCCTTTCATCTGCAGCTCTTTCTTTGCCCTTCTGTTTTAACATTCTTCAGAGAATGGGGACTAATAGCCAGCATCCTCCACAACGAAGTGGGAACAGAATATATTTAAAATCTGCACCATGTTATCATAGCAATGAGAATTTTTAAATGATACAGTGAAATTGCAAAATATTGTGATGCCAAAGTGACACAAGAGAGCAAATGGCTTACATGATCATTGCAATAGGAATGTCTACATGAGAAATTATTCAGAATTGCCCAACTTTTACCAGCTTAATGAGTCACTCATTAATATGATCTTGCATGATCACACTGTACTTGTTTCAGCCCTGTGCACTTTGATTCTGTTCCCAGCACACTGGTTGCTATGATAACGCCATGCAGTTTCCTGTGCATGAGGTACTCCTTGCTGCAATATGGGGGATAATAAATATGGGATGGTGCACAAGCCCAGGTGAAGTCAATCTGTCCCCTCTCATGCAGCTTGTCGGAGAGACTGACACATTATGCCAGTCTGTTTTCTCATTCCTTCTATTTCTTCTCACTCTCTCGCTTTCTCTCACACTGTCTGTCTCTGTACCTGTTTTTTTCCACACTCTCTCTCTCTCTCGGCACTGACACTTTCATCTTCTCCCTTGGGGATTGGAGATGTCACTGCGGGAAGTGCTTGTCCGCCTCTCCGGCAGCAGCAGAGCCCTGTGGCTTTGACAAACCTCATTTAATTGGGAGGAAGCCAGGAGGGTTTGAAAGAACTGAAACATCCACGAAACTCCTTTTATCAGGCATAATTTAAACTCTGCATGAAAAAAACCCTATATGTATAAAGAAAAGTCAACTTCCCTCCTGCTGTGCATGCTCCCCTCCTCTCCCCCCGGCACAGGCAGGCTCCTGCGAGATTCCATCTTTTCATTTTTCTAAAAGTGTCAAAGTAGATTTGTGCTCTGTGGCTGGGTGAACAGAAAAGGAATGCAGATGTCTCTCACTCATGCACATACACACATAGAGCACCTTCTGAAGGGCAGCGGTTTGGAAGAGACGCCAGCTCGCTGGCTGCTCCTTCACTTGGATGTGTCACAGAAGCCAGAAATTAGGTTTTCAAATAGCCTGACAAGACAATTCAAGAAGACTTCTTCTTAATTGCCCCTATCTTAAAAAACCCCACAAAACTAACTAGTGTAGCGGGTGCCCAGGAGGCAATGGGGAATGTGAGGGGTCCCTGGCCTGTTGCCTGAAAGGAGGAAGCTTTTCCTAGTGAGGAACAGAACCTGTAGCTTGAGAGACCCTGTTTTTGTTGTCAACTGGGGACAGGAGGGGCAGATCTGTGTGTATGTAGCTGTGTGCTTAAGAGAAGGGAGCAAGGGAAGAAGAAAATAAAGCAGGTAAAACTGAGGAAGAACTGGTGCAACAGAGTATGAGGAACAGCTGTTGTCTCTGAACATCAAAAGGGAGCAGAGGGAGTGGTCCAAGGGAACTGGGTCTAGCACATCCTGCTGAGCAGCTGGGAATTGGGGACATCAGGGGGGACCATCCTGTGAGTTACACTGAGTACACAGTGTGAGCCAGCCAGAGGGAAATCTCCGGGCCCCTGGGGCTACAGAATGGGGGAGAAACGACCTGTCAAAGCGTATACACCTCTGCTTTGAAGATGTACCATGGCAGCAACCCATCCAGGTTCTGTTTTGGTATTAACATTGTGGTCAAGTGGAAGAAAACAGAAGAAAAAGCTGTCAAATTTGCGATGGGATGTAAACTTTGAAGCATACAGGAGTGGAAAGGGAGGGTAGGCAGGAGAGAGAGAGATGTCACGTGAATGGCAGAGACTTTCACAGTACAGGAAGAACTTATGGCATGTGAAGTAGCTCTTGTTGAGATGAAATTGAGATTTTACTTAACAGCAGGGACTGGATAGAGCTGAGGAGGCAGAGGGCTGAAGAAGACACGAGGAAGCACATGTTGCACAGAGATCGAGGCTCAAGGGAGGACTCTAAGCATACAGAAGGCCAAATCCTCTGCTGCTGGCACCTTGCTCAGCCTAGGAAAACAGGAGAAAAAATAGCATAGGAGATGAGCACAAGCTAAAAAGCTGGAACAAGAACTTGACTCAGACCTTCTCAGAGCTTGAGGCAGAGAAAGTGGAGGAAACACAGGGGAGCTAGATAAATCCACCCCAGCTATATAGCTTTCCAGGACATTCGTTTTGCCATGATTATGCTGGAGTGTATGCAGCCAGGATTTCAGCTCAAACTCATGTTTTCAGAGGAATTTTGAAAATAAAATTTTATTTTGTAAAAATAAGGTTGTATGTAAAAGGGAAAAAGCTACTGGGGAGACTAGGTTTTACATGTGGTATTTGGAATATCAGAGGTTGGTGTTAGCAGTTTACAGTGACAATGCAAATGCACAAAATTACCTGACTGACCTACTGAGCAGACCAGAGGATAAAACTGAAAACCTAAAGAAAATCTAATTTCCCCTTTTCCTACTCTAGTACCAGTAGTGCATCTGGTTGTGAAATGTGTTTGGGATTCACAGAGATGAATCTGTTTCTCAGGATGAGTTCTTAAAATGTTCCATGCCCAGCAAATACCAATGCCAAGTGGCTTCATTCTAGAGGAGCACACAGCTGGGGACAAGGTAGTGGAAGAGAGAAAACAAACCAACAAGGAAACAAATAAAGATAGTAATTTAATTTTACAGCTTTTGCTTTGTTTGTTTGTTCTGATCATGTTTCAGCATCAGGAGGCTCATTGGAGCATGGCCTGTTGTGCTTCCTCCCTCAGCCCCTACCAGTGCTTCCCCTCCAAGTGACACCACAGCTGGGATCACCCTGCCCTGTGCTCCCCCTCCCTACGTAGGACATTTGAAATGCTGATATTTTTGTTTTGAGGAGATAAAATGTTTTTTTTAAAAAAAAAAAAAAAAAAAGTGAGGGGGGAAAAACACGGAGTGAGCGAGATCCTGAGAAACAGATTTATAAAAGGTATCTGGCCTCATTGTGGTAGATAACTGCTGAATTCTCTTCTCCAGCAAATCGGTTTGAGCCCCTGCTGCCTTGGGGAGCAGGGATGGGACAGGGAGCCAAAGCATCCATCCTCAGCCTGCATGCTAGAGCTGCACCACAGGCTCCCCCTGCAATGGCAGGATCTTACTGGGGACCCTCTGTGCCCTCAGTCCCTGCTGCTGCAGGCTTCCACACTAGGCAGCCATGTGATTCAATGCTTCCCACTATGTCTCAGGCTTCCTGGTGGTGGCTGAGCTCTGCACAGAGCTCCTCTTTGATTTCTTAATTGGCCATGGAGAGTCATGGCTGAGTGGTCTGTATGAAGCAACTCTTTCCTTCTCAAGAGCCAAGCATGGCAGGGTGGCTGTTCGGCCACACCAGCAGAAGGACTCTGTCAGGCAGCGTTGGATCTGGCCTACATGCAGCCCAGAGCTCTGCCTCAGAGGTGCTGGGCCAGCCCATAGGTATGGGGCTGTAATGGGGCCTGCCAAGGGATTGTGGCCAAAAAGCAGAAATGCAGTACAGCAGAGTTGCAAGGAATATAGTTATTTCTTTGTTCAGGCTAATAAAGGATTTCTTCTGTTCCAGGATCTGTGTTACCAGGGTTTGGGACACGCTGAGCTTTGTGTGTTTCTGGAGATATGCATGACAAAGGCTGGCACTTTAGCAACCTGTGCTTTGCTGAAAACTTCAGCATATTTATTCAGCCATTTAGAACAGCATCTGGGAAGCCCAGCTCTGAAGGGCAGCACACTTCCCTCAGAGCAGGGCTGGATCCCAAGCGATGGGCAAAACAGATAATAAACAGCAGCGATGAAAAATGTGATTACATTCTCAAAGAATATTTTATTCTTGACCTGTGCTTGAACACAATACTGAGGACAAATCATGTCGTGTCTTTTCCTACATATCCATAAAGCCTGTTGTGTGCATCAAAATCAGGGTTGGTGGGGAACTCAGTTTTAATGACTTTCTGAGCTAGATTTTGGCACTTGGCCTGATTATAAGTTTCTTTCACTGATACGTATGTGGTTAGTCGGTCAAGAGAGGTTCTCCTCCCCCTCTATTCTGCATTGGTGAGGCCGCATCTGGAGTATTATGTCCAGTTCTGGGCCCCTCAGTTCAAGAAGGACAGGGAACTGCTTGAGAGAGTCCAGCGTAGAGCCACAAAGATGATTAAGGGAGTGGAACCTCTCCCTTATGAGGAAAGGCTGAGGGAGCTGGGTCTCTTTAGCTTGGAGAAAAGGAGACTGAGGGGTGACCTCATCAATGTTTACAAATATGTAAGGGGTGAGTGTCAGGGGGACGGAGTTAGGCTTTTCTCAGTGATGACCAGAGTGATAGGACAAGGGGTAATGGGTGCAAATTGGAGCATAGGAGGTTCAAGGTGAATATCCAAAAATTTTTTTTTTACTGTGCGAGTGACAGAGCCCTGGAACAGGCTGCCCAGGGAGGTTGTGGAGTCTCCTTCACTGGAGATATTCAAAACCCACCTGGATGCATTCCTATGTGATGTACTCTAGGTGACCCTGCTCTGGCAAGGGGGTTGGACTAGAAGATCTTTCGAGGTCCCTTCCAACCCCTAGGATTCTATGAATCTATGATATGTATATGCATTATATATATGCATGTGGGTACATATATATGCTTGAAAAATACTTCACTTAGCACAGTAAGAAGTGATTGGCAGTGTTGGTGTGCCTGGCCAAGCTGAGGTATGTAACCACAGCCTTAGTCTAACAGCATTTTGCCACTGAAGAATGTGAATTTTGCCCTCCTGACTAATCACAAGACTATTTCATTGTCTCATAAAAATGCTGTCCTAACATGCCTTCCTTACCACTGTTGAGCAACGCTCCTACAGTCTGTTTCTAGAAATATAAACTGGGACAGTGTAAAGCCTGTCCTCAGTCTGGGCAAGAGGGCCTGGGAAAGTATGATCTTCTGAATTGAACTGTGCACTTCAAAAAGCTGCACATAATGTCATTGAATCACTGCATATCTGAGAATAACCACTATTCCTCTGAGAATAATAAACACACTATATGCCTACCTCTACTGCAAACTCTTAAAATCAGTTGCTTAACTGGCGTTAGAACTGCTTGTTACTACAGAGCCACCCTGCTCTTCCAGAGCTTGCCAAAAGAGCTCATTTCAAGTTAAATGACTGCATAAAGAAACAAATAAACCCAGAGGCAATTTTGACATTGCCGTTATAGGTAGCTTACCTGTCACGATGACTTGGAGTCTCTGAGGTCTCCTGGAAGCAACCAGTTCTAGAAAGCGTAATATGCAATCACAGGATTAAATAAAAATCAAGCCAAAAACCATTCTTTGAGCCCTTACAAAAAAAGCATGCTTAGAATTTCAAAGGGCCCTATAGGATCTGTCATCTTAGTATTTATAAATATACATTATTCCTATAGGAGTTGAGTATGAGCATTGATGTTAATAAGGCTGTTGCAGTTCTGTAACCCTTTCCTTTCCTACATCTGTGAATATAGGCCTTGGGCCTCCTTCTGTTACACTTCAAGTCTTAGCTTTGACCTCAGTAAAAACAGCATCAGTTCCTAAAGTCTTCACACCAAGGAAGCAGAAAGAGGTTTGCAGGCCTGAATCCCTGACAGTTGTCTTGGCTTACCAAGGGGCTACTGAACTTCATGTACTGCCCTGTGGGCACTGGGGCTTTTCTGCATGGATTTGGCAGAAAGACTGAGGACAAAGCAAAGGCACTGGGGTCCCACTCTCTTCTTGCCCACTGCTCTTGCCAATCCCTCACTAAGTTTTTCATTTCTCAAGTTAACTTTTTTCATGCATGCTTTGTACTTACTGATTCAAACATCTCTACCAGACCAGAACTTTGCAGAGTTTGCAGTTTTGGGAATGCTGTGTTGGTTTTGCCATTTGTCAAGGACACATTTCTAAACAATGTGGAAAATGTAGAAGAATACATTCCTCAAATATTTTCTTACGAAGCATGGATTTTCTCATGGTTAGATATGAATGAAAGGCTTAACCCTGGAAGATTTTTTCCCCTTAGAGCTGATCAACAGGCATTTTCTTGCATCAGAGAGGCTGTAATTTCTACCCAAATATGTTCTCCTGAGCACTGTTTTTAACAGCAGAGATGAATGTTGCTCAAAGTGTGGAGAGGAGAGCAAGAAGGGTGGCATAGACCTGTCCTCCAGCCCAGCCCTGTCAAGCATTCCCCATGGCAGTGAGACCACCAGAAGGCAAGTCTGGTCTGTTGCCAGTAAAGTCAGAGCTTGGCAGGGGCTTATGCTGCACCATCAGAGAGCATCTGTCCTCCCTTCCTGACCAGGAGCACCAGCCACATCCTTTAGGGACAGAACCTGCTGGCTGTGGGCGAGGCTGGAGTCCCCCCTGCCATTGCCTGTGTGGCCGTTTCCAGAGCACCAGACCTGGGGCTTGGTCACTCAGTGTCTGACTCGATGCACAGATAATTTGAATTAAGTGCAAACAACTGAATTTTCAGCACTGAACCTTTCCAGCAGCAATCTCACCATTGATTTCACCATTGAGCCAGGCAAGCAGGTTGTTAAACCTGTGTGTGTATCATTGGGTAAGAAACAGTTCACAATTTACGTATTCTCCTACACCCAAGTACTAAGGTAATTGCTAAAGCAGTAAATGGCAATATAACCTGGGATGGGATTAATGACGGTTTAGGTGCCAGAGCATTGGAATTACTGCCAATATATATAAGTTATAAATCAGAATAGGCCCTTTCCAAATCAGTCACCAAGATTAACTCTGGCAGAACATTCCTCTTGAATCACTAGTAACATTTTCTCTGGATCCTCTTTACTTCATTTTGCCCCCTCAACTGCAATGAAAGTATAGAAATAAATTGCCCATTTTGAGTAAAGAAGTAAAATTTCCAGGCAGAATAGAATAAAAACTGTTTTTAAAATGGTTTGGAAAGGCATAAGGTTTTTTTGTATGAGGTAGGAATTTTTACCTCCTAACAGAGCTGGCCAAAAACTTTCAGATGTTGTAAATTTCTGCCAGAAAATTTTGATTTGTGAGATGGAAACATTCCATGACAACGTATCAATATTCTCTAATATTTAATAAAAATGTCAAAATTACTTAAATATTTTACTTTAGATCCGCTGAAATATTTTAACATTAATATAATTTAGTGCGTTTAACATAAAAGTTGAAAAATGCACATTCAGTTGATAACAGAAGGGCACAGTATTTCAATGATATCTAACTGAAATGTCAGCTTGTTTTTGTGGAGTGCATTTTCAGGATTAACATTCCAAAGAAGAAATAGGCTTTTCTTTACATTACAGCTTGCTCACTGAGAACTGGAGGGAACACCTGAATTATAGTCCTTGCCTCTTGACTTAAATTTATTATGTATATAACGTGGAGATTAATTATTATCTATAAGGGGTAGTGTAAGAGCCAGTGAGCCAACTGCTGCTGTCCCTGTCTAAACACATCTCTCAGTGGAGAATTCTGCTTGAGTGAGGTCTGCCAAACTTGCCACTTTGAGTATGCAGAGCTTTGATGATAAATGGAAGATATGGGTAAGAAAACACTGTGTCTCTGCTCAAGGATTTAATGCAGTTAACTAATCCACTTTAAATCAGTTCAGATTAATCTCCTGACTGACCCCATATAGACAAACCCCTAGAGAATGCTGAGGCCCCATTGTGTCAAGCAGGGTAAGAACAGAGATGTAAATATTTTCCCTACTGTAAGATTAAGACCAATCTGAAACTGTAAAACAACACAAATAGCTACTCCCTAAAGATAAGAGTTAAGGAATATTTGGATATAATTCCAAAAAGTGGATTAAATGCTGATTTAATCATCTTACAATGGTGATATAGACAGAAAATGATGGGATTGTGTAGGGCTGATTGGCTTTTTTAACAATACGATTAGATAGGTAGTGCTTGGGTTTGTTATTTTCTATGCATATGCAAGGCAGTGTGTGCTAATGAGAAAATACCTTATTCTGTGAAAACCCAGGTGGAAGTAGCTAATGAACTGATGAGTCAGGCAAGCCAAGGAACAAAAGTTAAACTTTCCTAATTGATGAAGAGAGAGAAAGAAAATACCAAGTGCTGCTGGATGAAGGTGGTGGAGTTGCAGGCTTGCAGAGAAAATTTCTCTCATTAGTGAAATCTCTGTGGCTGCAGGACAGAAGCAGAGCTCTGTTTGTGTGGCAGGCTGGAATCAGCAGTCTGTGCCCACTGCCAAGCAGATAGGAAGTTTCCCTGCAGCCTGGCCAGCATATATTGTGCATTAGTTACAGTCCTGGTCTTCCCTTTGGGATCAAAGCCACATGCAGTTTATTATGACAATAAAAATTTCATCGTCTTAGCTTTCCGTTTTCAGCCACCCCATTTGTTGAGCTGAAGCATCAGCATAAAAAGTGAGATTTAAAAAAAAAAAAAAAGGGAAAAGCACTTAGTGCAGACTTTATCTGCATTCTCAAAAATATCATGTGAAGTTTGCAGTTCAGAGCCTCTGATTGTTGCCTCCATCTGCTGGTGACATTGTGGAAACGCAACAGATACTGAAAACGTGTACTCGAGCAGAAGTTGACTCGAAAGCTTCTAAATCTCATTCGGTGTAGCAATATGTGAATGCAGATATGTGGAAAAACAGGCTTAATTGAAAAGTAATTGCTGCATCTGAAAAATCCCAGTGTAAAATCTGCATCTGCTAAGTGACATGATAATACCTGCCATAGGAAACTTAGTCAGCCTGTGTGATAAATCAAGGAGTAAAACTCACTCATAGTGAGCTCACCATGTTATACACGAATAAGCACTGTTCCCTGCTCTTTGGAATCCAAATGTCAGAAAAAGGAAAAAAACCAAACAACTAGTTGGTGTACTGAATGCTCCAGTATTCCCAGTGTGGCAAAAGCACTAGCTTAATGTCATGGGCTGTGATTCCTAATCCTTTCCTGCCCTTGACCCCCACTGTCTAGATTCAAAGTTGTAACCATTAATGGGGCTGGATCAAAACACCGGCCTTCTGGTGTCACCAATGGTGTTTAGAGGGGATTTTAAACTCCCTGCTTTTCAGCACAGTGAAATGAACACAGCAGTAGATTAATGCATGGATTTGAGCTCACACAGCATGAGAGCTTTCAAAAATAGTGTTAACAGAGCTACAGCTGACTCTTTCAGGGGAAGCAAAATGAGGGGAACAGAACAAATGAACAAACACAGGGTAAAGCCTTGTCGCTATGGGCAAGGCTGCTCAGCCTGGGGAGCCAGGGAGAGGGCTAGCAAGTGCACTGAGATGTGGGGCAGGAGCTGTTCCAACCCTTCACGTTCTGCAGGAACTGGTTCTCAAGCCAGGACTGGGGTAAAACTATGCTTTCAGGCCCCATGGCTACATGTGATTCTCTACTCTGAGTGTTTCTTCTCCAGAGAGGAGGCAAGATCATAAGATGCAGGGTTGGCCATGGAAGAGTTGCTTGCTCATCCTTCCTATTCACCTGGGGTCAGGCACAGGTTGAGATTTTGACAATCTGTGGGCACTGGGCATGAGGCCCATTTCTGACCTTCTTTGTGCAAGAAGACAGAGGGCAGACAAATACTCCTTTGTACATTTCATCCCTTGTCCATTGCCCATAGAGGCAACCCCATTGCTGCTTTTCCTCCAGCTGCCCTGCATGTGCCTGGCTCAGAGACCCCACAGCCCATGCTGTATCTCCTTGTTAGACACTGCAGCAGAATATGCTCAAGCCCACAGAAGCAACAGGAAAATATCTAAAGGTTTCCAGCTTTGATTTCAAAGACTCCTATGAACCCACCTGGTTCAGGAATCCTTCCAGTAACAACCTCAGTCTGGGACTGAGCCTACACTGCTGAATCCAGTGGGAATTTTGCCATCAACTTCAATGAGAATAGGATCACACCTTGGTGCTTTGTTTTGCTCCTGTTCATTCCTTGCCTCTGGCAGGAATGTGTTTGTTTGTTTGCTGCCTGCACTCCCTGCTAACATCAATAGGACTGACTAGCTAAAAACATTCAAGCCATCAGATTTGGGAAAGAGCTCCAAAGTTTGTTTGCTAATATGAACCATCCCAGGCACTCAGATTCGCACAAATGGGCTGGAAACCTCAAGAGAGGTTTTCTCAGGCAGACTCCACAGCTTCCATTTGGGCTGAGCATGTCCTGGGGGTGAGGGGGAAACAGCACTTGTGCTTCAGGGTGGAGAAAGGAAGTACACAGGAGCATGTGAATGGCAAGTAGTG
Organism: Chaetura pelagica; assembly: GCF_000747805.2. Lineage (NCBI taxonomy): Eukaryota > Metazoa > Chordata > Aves > Apodiformes > Apodidae > Chaetura > Chaetura pelagica. The sequence goes on from NW_009952251.1 coordinate 1,481,230, forward strand.
TTAAAAAAAGAGACTAATTTGCATTCTTACCAGCAGCTCTTAAAAACTGACCTGATTTAGTTCATGACTAGAGAAAATAGTCCAACCTTATATGACTAACCTTCCATCCAAACTGATTTGTATAATCCAGGTGTGAACTAAGTGCTTGGTTCTAGTACATGGGTGGAGCAGCTCAGAGCCCCTTAAACAGGCTCCAAGGAGGGGAAAGGGTCACTGCCTCTCCAACTGGCACAGCTATAGCCCCAAACACTGTCTCAGCACCCCTCTCCCAAATATTTGCTAGCATGGTGGGATGGTACTTCATTTCTGTCTGCTGTAGCCACAAAAGGCACCAGCATCACAGGATCACAGCACAGCACAGGTCAATTCTGCCCCACTGTAGACAGTTAGGGAGACTTTTTGTCAAGTCTGAAAGCAACTCGGACTTGAAAACTGCTTGATGACTAAACTTGTCTTTACTGGAGCTATTTCCATGCTGCCTAGGTGCCTCTTCTTTCCCTCCTAGCCCTGCCACTGGCACCTTCCACAGCAGCAGAGAAGGGCACTTCTAAATGGGAGGCATCACCCCGGGCAGTTCTGGGTACTCACACATTCACTGTTGTTTGTACCAGTTTCTTGCTAGCATAGCCTTAATGCTTGCACTTTTAGATTGTCCCTTATATAGCATTTGGGTACCTAATCATCACTGGGAGTATGTGGTCTTGTATGTGCAGATGACTGGCATAAAAAAATTCTTTGTGATGTTTGTCCCACACACAAGTATTTCTTTCCTCCCAGACTTCCCTTTTCAACTTGTAGACTACCCAGCCAAGCCTTCAACAACTTAGAGAAGAAAATGCTTCCTCCAGCTGTCTCTGTGCTTGCTCCCTATCCAAATTAAACTTGCTGCGGACAGCGACACATTCACATTTCATGCTGGTTTGATTAATGTGTCTCAGCTAATTGTGTGAAGGATTCCAGTCCTTTTGGCTCTGAGACCAGTTTATTGTTCAGTCAATCGCAGCTACCATGTGAAAATGGAGGCTGTTTAGTGTTCATGCACCAGAATAAAAGGAGGGGCATCTTGGATTGGGTCACAGAGCAACACCCACTTCTTTGAAAAGATGTTACTATGCTCTACTAAACCTGTAAACCTCTTGCTCAAAGCATGTCTTCTCCCTCCTCCTTTCCCCCCTGCTCTTTTTCCCCCTTCTGGATAGACCTGCTCCCCCCACCACTCTCTTAGGGTACAAGTGAGAGAGAATGGCTGGATTGTAGATGGGTGGATTTCACATTCTAGGGTTTTTAATATTTCACTTTTATATTTCTCTTAGAGAATGATCCTGCTGAGAGTCTGAGAATCACCACTGATCATTTCTCCCTCACTGACACTTGAATATATTTTCCCAAGAGAAAACATTAAACAAAAAGAGAGAGAGAGAGGGAAAGGGAGAGAGACAGGGGGGAGAGGGAGAATGATTGAGTTAGCTTTTCAAAGCATACTTCTCAAACTGCCCACATCAAAATAAGAGACAACTGGCCCTTTGAAGTTCAGGACAGTTTCTACCAGCCCATGTGGAAATAAAAGAAGCCAGCTCTATACATCACACAGGTTTCTCACCTTGCTCACATCAAAATCAGGGACAGTGACCTTTAAAACTGAGGTTTAAAGGCTCCCAAACCAATCTCCAAAAAATAAGGAGAGCTTGGATAAACTGTGTCTCCAGGTACCTCTCAGCTTTTACCAGTCTAAACCAGGAGACATCAGTCCTTTGCACTGGGGAGTGGAGACTAACTACATTGTCAGCGCTTGCAGCAATGAAATCTTCCATCAACGTAACATACACCCATTGCTCAGTGAGGCAACTTTGCCACACTTTACTTTTGCTTGTATCCTAGACCAATGCCAGTGCTGTATGTCCTACAACAACACTATTGTTAAGTAGCTCAAGGAATTTAGCAACATCAACACAAGGTATTTTTTAATAATTAAGAGTTACTGACCCAAAAATTAAGTGGCTAGTGGCTCAGAGAAAAAGCTGTCATTCTTGTCAGTTAAATCCTACCTGAGTTACAGCTGGGGAGCTTGGAAGGTTCTGGCCTGGTGTCCTCAGCTGGGACTCCCAATACCTGTGCAAAAGAAGAAATAGCAAGAGCAATAACCTCTGTCTACCAGTACCCCCCTGCCTTGGTGTGTAGCTGGAGGAATCAGTCTTGACGGAGAGTGATTGTGTCTGTTACTGTAAACTCTGCCCTGGCTGGTGCTGGATCTACCTCTGTGCATAAAGGACACTGATGTTTTAGTGCTTGATTTTGTAGCAGGAAGGGTCCTGCTGAGATGGAACATTGTTGCTGCTGGGAACATCAGTGAAGGCATATGCAGCTTCACTGCCAGGTGCCACTTCTGCATGTGTTTGCCAGCTTAGGGGTCACATTGTTCAGCTCTTTTCACCACTGAAGATGTTGTCCTGTACCAGACCTGCACTGGGGACTTATTCTGCACATTTGCACTGGCAGCACCCAGTATGCTCAGTGGCAGCATATGCTATAAGCTGTGATAGAAAACCCTGAGGTAGAAGAGAAAAGTTGGCAGGCAGGTCTACTTGTCAGTGCTAGAAAGCCACCTAGTGTCTCATTCTGAAGGGTCCAGAGCTTCAGCAGTGTCTCTGGCCTTTATTGTGAATAGGGGGCTTCAGAAGCAGGTCCTCAGAGAGCAAAGTCTGGGCCAGTAAGGCCTCCTCCAACCTCGTTTTAGTTGCTAAAATGTGTGAGATCAGGCATGTCTGGATTTCTGTGCTGGTTGCAGCTGTGGGTGTTTAGTGTTGTAACTATTAATACTCAGAGAATACGAAGTGCCTTGTGTCTATTGATATGGTTGAGTTGTGCTAAAGCGGTAAAGCCACATTTTTAAGAAGAGTTTACAGCATGTGATATACTGTATTATAAATCAGTACTGCTAAGTCAAAGCATTCAAAGCTTATCATCCAGGCATTCCTCAAAAATATCAGATTTCTTTAAAAAAACAGTGAAATTTTAATATGAAAAATGTCAGGTTTTTTTATTCACTTCCTCTTCTCCAACATTAGATTTACCTCACATTAGTTACACTTTGCATATAATAGACAATTATTTTTCCTTAAAATGAAAGCTGAGAACTATGACATGGGGAACTGGCCTCACAGAAACTTATGGTAAGACTGCAGGAAGGCAGGCATCATTAAAAAAAAAATTAAACAAGGAAGCAATATAAAGCCTGGCTGTTGCCATTGGTATGCCTCTGGTAGCTGATTGCTTTTCTCAGTCATGGCTGGGAAACAGCTTTGAGGATAATTACAGCTACCTGGAGAAGACAGCCACAAGCAGGATCTTCATCTTAGGGCTGGCACATATTAGCACGGTGGGCTGTGAGGGGAAGCAAGCCAGGGTGGCTTGCTGTGGCCCATGTTTCTATATTGCTTATGGACTCAGAGGAAATGGGTTTCAGTTGTGCCAGGGGAAGTTCAGGTTGGATATTAGGAAAAATTTCTTTACTGGAAGAGTGGTGAGGTGTTGGAATGGGCTGCCCAGAGAGGTGGTGGAGTCATCATCCCTGAAGATGTTCAAGAAGCGTTTAGATGTGGTGCTTCAGGATATAGTTGAGTGGTTGTGGTAGTTGGATTACGGTTTGACTCGATGATCTTGAAGGTCTTTTCCAATCTTCATGATTCTAAGATTATATGATTCTGTGAGCTTTGCCCCTGCTCACCTGTAAAATAAATCCTGGAAGGTTGCAACTCCCCAAAGAGGTGGTGTCTTGCAGCGTTCAACCATGTGAGGATGTCGGAAAGTGGTTCGTAGTGAGAGTGATTTGACAAATCTGGATGAGGATGCATTGACTGGTGTATATATCATCTAAGTGGGGCAGGTCTGCTCAAACAAACTGTGTGCATAGTATAAATAAAATCATACTCTCCAGAGTCAGCTCAGCACTTGGCCTCTCTTTGGTGAAGAATTAAAGAAAACAGTTATTTGTGCATGCTTGCATTTTGCTACATGAGGTTTTCCACAAATGTTTAAATTTTGCTGGGTTAGGTGTGAAAGCATTGAGAGCACCAGTCACTGAATGTCATATGAATATGGATTTACATTTATCTTTTCTGAGTCTTTTCTTTACCTGTTCCGACACATGAATTGGGATCTGGATTTGAATGTCCACAGTAATGGGGCAGGTGATTTTTTTTTTCCTTTTTCTTTCCTCCCTGCACTTTAATGAGAGTCTTTGCCAAATCAGTCAATGACACGTATTTATTGAATTGAAATTAAAAAATGTCCAAAGTATTATTAATTGTTGTACCCTAAATTTAACTGTTAACTCTCTGCTCCATGCCAACAGATGAGGCAAAACAGCTTCTCTATATTTGCTACTCTGCCACGCTTCCCCAAGCAGGCACTTTTTACTGTAGAGAAAAGTCTTGATGCAGCTCAGTTTAGTTCACTTTGGACATCATTTCAGCCAGAAACATATTTATAGGGCCTGTATTTCAGCAAGTGCTTTGAGTTGGTATAAATCATTGTCCTCTCTCTCTGCCCTCTCACTGCTTGCTTTTCCTGTGATGAACCAGCTGAAGGAATCAACTCAGCTTATTTTGCTTAGTTTTATTGGGAAATCTTGTTTTATGTAGAGAAGTCATGTAGTCATTCATTTGGCACTTGTCACGTGTTCAGCTCAGCCACAGAAGCATGCTGGTGGCCTGCTGCAGCCTAATCCAGCCCACATGTAGTACTTCTCAACACAATGTTAATCAACAAAATGGAGTTTTTGAATGCAAAACCTATTCCTGATCTCTTGAAATCTGAGTGACGGATTTTAGGTTTGTCAGGTTTGCTTACACTCCATGCCATGAGAGAGCTGAAGACACGGCAGTTCACATTCATTCAGGCCATGGTTCTGTAGTCAGCACTTCCAGCCTAAGGAGCTTCTTCGTCTTTGTCCCCTTCCCATTTGGTCCTGCTCCTGCAGCATCCCTTCATTAGCACTACCAATCATTAGTTCTACTGTTTGTGTAGCCAGATGACTAACTGGGTAAATAAACTTCTCATTTAGAGTAACCCAGGTTATTGGTTCCCCAGTTCATGTAGCCCCA
>NW_009952251.1:1486385-1495303 GCF_000747805.2 Chaetura pelagica
AGGTGTCATTTGCCTCTAGAAGAAAAGTTGGTGAAATGACAGTCAGTCAGTCTTGATGTTTCAATAGGACAAAGACATTTCACAGACTGGGGATTTTCCAGCTGTGTATCTATATGGTGATTGAACCAACTGTCCTATGAGGACGTAAGCAAGCTGAGTGATATAGAGTCATGCACACAAATGCAGACAGTCTCTAAGCCAGTGCAGGGTTCCTCTATTACTAGTACATAAAAGGAACTGACTATTAGAAAACAGTAGGAATCCCCATTCTGAACCTCACACTCCTGAAAATATCTGAAGTTAGGCATTGAAAGCCACTAAGGAGCTTTGAAATCTTGGCCCAACACAGAGCCTCATTCCAGGCTGGATAATAACATAAAACCTTCTGTGAAAAGCACTAATTATTTCATGGCTCTTAAAGCTTCCTCATGATTTTTAAATAAGGGGTTTTTTTCCTTCTATAGCACAAATCCTATTAATCATGGTATTAGTTATAATACCAGAGAAATGACGATAGGGCTATAACCCTCTAACTGCAAAACCACAGGAAATGTATCCAGATTTCAGACCCGTAAGTGGAAGGATACTCTTCATTCACACTCTGGGAAACTAGGCCCTGCCCTGCCTTTGAACCCTGTTAATTGGCCAAGGGTGAACTTTTTTTTTCTCCGCAATTTTTTTTTTTTCCCCCACTCTCTAGGAAGGAGAAGTCCAGCATTTACTTAAATGGACTAAACTGAGGGCTAAGAATTTGTTTGTCTTTTAATCACATTCTAGCTAAAAGCAGAGAGGAAAACTCTACCATGCAGGAGTATTTTGGATGAAGGGGCTAAAAAGGAAAATCTGACTTACACAGGTTTGAGGCTATAAAGTCCTTTCTTTCTTGCCACTTTCCAAATGTCAGTTTTCTGTGCTCCTTTGAATATCCACATTTTAAAAACTCTATGCAGAAGAGGAAATCCCTGGGCTCTATGCGGAAGAGGAAATCCTTGGGAGGAGATGTGAAAAGGCAGACACCTACAGCAAAAGCAATAGAATCTATAGGTTGACGTTCCTGCAGAGTCAGTAACAGGGTCAGCAGTGAGGAACATACAGAATCCACTAGTGCTGGTAACTGCCTCAGTTCTACTGAGCTGCACTAAGGATGTGGCTCTGTCTTTCAGATTTCCCAGCAGAAAAAAAAAGCTGAAGAGGCTCCTGAATATATCTGCTCTCACTACTGCCTTTATAATGTAATTTCACACTTTCTATTATGCCAAAGCAGTCTCTTGGGCTGCACCATAAACTGGATGATACAAAACGTTCCACATTAAAATGAGGAAGGCTCTCTGAAAAACGTCGTAGTCTTGCCATTTTCAAGGTAGTTTAAGAGCAGCATTAGGACTCCTTTGTGACAATGTGGTGTGTTGTAGTCTACAGTAAGTGAAGAATTTAAGAAGAAGGAATAGAATTTGCAGTACCTGCGTACCTTTTATGCCTTCTTCAATTTGATGTCACTTTAATTTGCTTTAATTTTTTTATGAGATGGCAAACATCAAAGGGAAGTAATTTGATTTACTCCCATAAGAAAGTTGCCAAGTATAAAATGGGTTACAAAGTCTATGAACTTGGCAGATTGGACCAAATTATTTCTTTTATTCCCAGGACCTGTGCTTAGGACATAAAAATGAAGTAGGGGGCTGGAGGACTCTTTCTCTCCCATTTCAGTGTATATTTTACTCACTGCCCAGATCTTCACCAGCTGTTCACAAGTACCAGAAGTACCTGCAAATATTAGCTGGCCCTGGATCATTTAAACAAATATACAGCCTGCACTCCTGCAAGAAATCCAATATATTAACTTATTTGCATACATGACATATATAATACGATTGTTGGGATGGGCAGGAAAAGAGATAATTGTTGGCATGGAAATATAGAAACCCTGCTTTTTAAATTGAGGAATCTTGATATAAGCTGTAAACCCTACATATTTTGCAGCTCAGGTCTGAAAATCACCAGTCTGATGTGTAGGTATTGTATATTTACCTCATATTATCTAGTGAGTGTGTGTGAAGCAAGGCAGGATGTGGGGTGTTTGAATATATGTAAATAAATACAGGTTTCAGTGGAGGCTGATATACTTCTGCTGTATGGTGGTAGGCAGGATGTAGCATGATAATAAACCCTACTGTTCTGGGAAGTCAGGAAGGTTTCCTTTGGGAAGGTCCATCTTACACACCCCCAGTCTTGCAGCACTGTTCTAAGTACTTACAACTGGCCCTTGCTGCAAGTTGTATGTGTAGTATCATTAACTTCATCCAAGTCCTACAGACTGAAACACTTGAATTAAAAAGCTGAGAAGCCAAGTAGGATAGGAGCAGACTGGAGATTCGTCACATTCATATCCCTCCATGATTTCAGAAAATGACAAAGCAGTCAAAATTCCATAAAAGTCTGTTCCCATCTCCTTTTTCTCATCAGCACCATCCTCTAAAAAAGCCCTCACCCTTCACCAGCAAAACAAGACATGTGATACCTTTGGAAAAGAAACCCACTAAGCACTATCCTTTTTTTCCAGCACCAAACAATTTGTTTCAGGTCTCTTTCAATTCATCCTGTTACCAACCATATAAAAAAAGATGGTTGTGGCAGAAGCCTGTGGAATACTAGATTGTTTTCTGTGAGAAAAAGATGTAAAATTGGAGTGATAACAATAGGAAAAATATTCAGGGAATTACTACACAGTACATTGGCTTGAAGGATGCAGTAGACACAGAAGGAACCCAGAGGCATTAACCGCTGGAGCTGTTTTTCCTTCAGAAGCAATTAGCTCTTCATTGGAAAACTGAAGGCAAGATTTCATAACATAAAGAACATAGTGATGACAGCAAGTAAAACTGTTTTTATTTTTATGCCATACTCTGCTTTGCACTTGTGCCAAAGCAAACCAGCCAGCTTAAAAAAAACCAAACACCAAACGCTGCAAAAAATGCGTAATTTTACTAAAGTGGATTAGTCCCACTGGCAATAATGATGAGATAGACTTATCTATTTGCAGCTATTCCCATCTCTTATTGTATGGTGTAAACTCTGCTCACTTACTTTAAAATCTTTATCCTCCAAACTATCTCTAGGTTTCCTGTCTTTTCACTAAGTCCCATCCCAACTTTTCAGGTTTCATTCTCAGTCTTCTTTGGTTATAGCAAATTGGAGTGATTTGACCTCAAATGTTGAAATTCCATCTTTGTCTAACAGACTCTAAAAGTATTATTTTCACTTGCTGAGCTACAGCTAGTAATCTCTTCTGGACATCTGTACTGCTGTGTTACCCTTACATCTTGTTTTTCAATACTGTAGATTCTTTTCCCACCTGACTGTGGTCAGGTGAAGGCCTCACATGCAACTCATCTGCGGTATTAATTTTGGTCATTCTTGGCTTCAGGGGATGCCAAGCCTGTTTGCAGATCCATATCTAATGCTGTTTTCACAAACATCTCTGCTGAACTTTCCCTTAGGTTTCAGTACCCTAACCTTGGGTCTTGTGAGCTTAGCTCCTTACTTGTCTAATATGCTCTTACAGGGTCCAGGTGCAAGGAGACTTAACCCACAGCTTTTGCAACACAGATTTATTTTGTGTTTCATAGCACTGCCGCATCACTAGCTATTATTTTGGAGCCCGCAGACTGATTCTACTGAGACTGGTGTCATACCAACCCTTTGTTTTCACAGCTGATGTGCACCCCAAATGGCTCAGTCTATTTTGCAATCACAGGGGCTGCTGTAATCCACTGATTCCATTGCACAAGTTTAACTGTAATTGTTGAAAGCAATTTAGGTGCTCTTGATTTGTAGAAGAGAATCAGCTCTATGGGCTTTTGGAGCAAATGATCTTGATATTCACCCACAGTTTGGGTTCTGATATGATAGCTAGGAATGACCATTAGTCTGGCAACAGCACAAACTCACTACAGCCCCCAAATGAGATAGGTGCAACTAGACCTTCTACAGCAATCCTTTTCAATGAGCAGTGCTGCCTGTGCTGTTTCCTAAATTGAATTTAAGACAATGAGGATTTGGGGACACAGCTGGAGGTACACAGCAGTTACTAAGGAAGAGGGGCTACTAATAGTGAAAGTGCTGTATAAATGTGGTCGTAGTGACCTAACTGCTCTGCTGCAAAGGTCTAAGGGAACAGAGTTCATGGCAGACAGAAAACCAGATCTGCTATGGTTCTGTTATTGCTGAGAAGGCTCCAGACAGCACAATAACTGGAAGTAAGAACTAGAAAGATGTGATTTTCCCTAAATTTAGCTAGAGTTTGTTAATAATTTATCCTGAGCAAAGAGATACAAAATTCAAATCTAATGGGAGTCTTTCCACTACTTGGCAGGCTGTCAGTTTGAGGAGAGGAACAACTGGTGGGTTGTTCCAAATGCACCTTCTGGTAGAGCTCTCTTTTGTGTGCCTGGTTTATTCCCATTGTCTCTGGAAGTCTTTAAACCTCAGTGTCTCTAATAAAGACAAAACTATCAGAGCAACCACAAGGCCTTTTCGTTTCCTGTAGTGAGACGCAGCTGACCAGCTGCCTTTAATGCTTCCTTGACTGACCAGTGGTAATTATGACTGTTCTGTCTATGTTTCCAGACAAAATATATGTTTCTTTACAAAAAAAAGGCCAGAAGTACCTAGAATAACTGATGAACACCCCCACTTTTCCCAGGTATTTTTGTCTATCTGTTAAAGCAGGACTTTGGAAACTAGTGCTGAACATCACATTACCCTTTCAGTAGAGGCCTCAATTTCCTTCTGGTACAGGATTTACAGTTACTGCCCTGACAGCACTATGAGGATCCTTCTGTTGAAAAGAATTATTAAAAAAACATTCACTTTTATATATTGCTAAAGATTTAGACCTAGTTTTGCTTTGTTTTTCCTCTTTTCCTTCTTACCCCTCTGCTGCTCATTTCAGAGGTGCTCTTACCCCTTCAAGTCTACAAGTCTCTCAGAGGGTCTCAGTCCCATCTAGTTGTCTTAGGAAGAGCTAGGGCAAAGGGAGGGGTCTTCTGGAAAGAGGCCTGGACATGATGTTTCAGCATGTGCCAGATATACATGTGAATCAAGACAGCAGCTTCTAAAGTAATAGGAGAGGTATAACTGGTTATAGGGATAGTTAGTAAGCATGAACAGAGCTGTTTCAGTCAGCAGGGTTGCATCTGCCTGCAATCCCTGGGGCAGGTTTGAACACAGCACTTATTCTTCAGCCTGCAGTGCTGCATCACACAGTGGAGAGATGACTTCATCAGGATTAAGATCTAAGATATATCTGCAGCATCCCAGAGTTCCCTCTCCACATTTTTTTTCTGGCATTGGGAGACTGCAGTTTTATATTTAGCCAGAAATATATCCTTTCTCTTTTTCTTCACCAAGTGTGGTCTGTACAGTGGAACCTTTAGCCTATTCTCCCAGTTTGGCATAGAGGAGCAATGTGACCCATGCAGGGAAGAAGGTTGTAGAGGCCCGGGCAGGTCTATGTGAAAAGATGGCATGGGAACTCCTATTCTACATTAATCTACCTGGGAAGATTCCAGTGGTTCATTTATTTATTTATTTAAATTAAGATTATACAAGGAAAGCTTGACTGAAAAGGAGACATGATTTAAGGTACTCATGATGTTAGCAGCTACTAGCATGGTATGAGCATAAACCCCTTGTTGGTTTTTTTTTTTAAAAAAAGAGTCTTTCTGATATGTAGTGTAATCTCCCTGAAATTTTAGTCTGCCTGAAATCCCTTAATTGAATCTTCTAAAGTCTGGAAGAGATAGTGAGGGAGAAAGAGAAAAAAGATACAGAGATTAAAGCAGCTTTTCTAGTTAGTCCAAGAATGAGTGAGTCTCCTTCTATATCTCTTTTTTCATCTATTCAAGGCTTCATTCACTTCCCCATGTGCCTCCCACTGACAGTATTGCTGCTCAAGCACACTATGCATGAATTGCTAGAATGTTTTATTTTGTTGTAATTGGCTTCTTTAAACCAAGGCTTTAACACCCACTGTCTCATGCCATTACCAAGGGCATTCTGACCTGCCTTCATGTAAATTGCAGCATCCAAAAGACATTGGGTTTTTTTTCCTTACTTTGCTATAGACAAGTAACATCTGTGTGAATTCACATTATTTCCTGATAGACAAAAATTGAGCTTAAATGCAGTGTACATCAAGATAATAAATGACTCTTGTTAGAGGAAGTTGCTGAATAGAGCTCACTGAAGTACTCTCTATTCTCTCAGCATGGCATCTTTCTGTAGGGCAAACACTTTGTTGTTGTTATTATAAGGAGGCGTAGTAACAAAGGTGTCTATAGTGTGAATGTAGTTCAGTGGGACTGAGAGGACTGTGCAGTTACAGCTGCTCAGAGTGCTGGATGGGATCTTTGTCTAGCACTTCTATATTGCTGCTCCACCAGAGCAGAGTTATGTAGTGGGCATGTTGATTTTTCACAGGCAGAAAGGCCAGGCTTTCTGTGCATAGCCAGGGCTTTAGACAGGGGTCAGCTTTCAGGATAAAAACAAACAGGGTTATACCAGCATCTGCCTAATACAAACCCTCCAATCTGCTAGGCAGGCATCTTCTTCAAACTCAGCAGACATTCCTGAGAGACTGTCTGGAAGGGAGAGGTGACAGGTAGTGGGGGAGAGAAAACAGGACTATTTAGACTGGCTTAGCAGCTGGAAGCCATTAGAATTTGGCAAGGTTTTCCTCCTTGGAGAAATCTTTAGCAATTAAATTAGCAGCAGGCCTAGGGAAGTGAAAAAACTAAAAACTACTATTTCCCCAAACTGCCCTCCAGGCCATCAGAGTCTCCAATAAACTGCAGACCTTGAGAGGTGAATGCAGCCAGAGAAGACCTGTAGTTTTGCTGTTTGTAAACTTAGCCAGCCCTCTTTTTGCACATTCTTCAGCCTCCTGCATTCCTTCCCTTTCCCAGCCTTTGACTCTGCATAGCAGTTATGTGAAGTCTTGGTGTGACAGGCACATACAGAAAATCAACTGGTCTGAAGAAAGGCAGCAATACTGTATACAGATGTAAAATTGCCCAGAATGAGGGTGGTCTCCTGCAACTTCGTGAGCTGCATGTTGTCCTTGAGTAAGGCAGAACTGTTGCTGGAAGTGGGCTCAGGCTGGTGCAGAGATAGAGCTGATAAGGTAACAAGGCTTTAACAGAACAGAGTCTTTCTATATGAAATGTAGAGTGCATCTGAGACATGTTCTTTGAGAAGGAAGGAAAAAAAAAGGCTGCTCTGTTCTGGCAGTCCTTCTACCCATGCAACATATAGATGATAATAACTGGAAAAAGGACATTACCTTGTCTCTAATCTTTAAACACAAGCAAGCTCAATGCAGTTTACAAGCAATTGACAAAGAATGTCTGGAATATACATCTGGGGCAGATGAGATCAAGCAATATCCTGTGTTTTGCAGGGCTTCACCATTTGTGCCTGAAGCAGCTGTCCCAAACCAATGCAAATAAAGCCTCTTGGTTCAGCACCTCACCTTGGACTCTGCATGTTACATTATTTTCTGAGCAGAGAGAGATTGATTCTCTATCCTCTTGAACCAGTTATATGTGGCATTAATTGCTGTAACTTAAATGAGGTTACTCCCTGCACATATCAGTATAAATGCAAGAAAGGCTGGACTGACCACAGAAATAGTTTCCTGAAGTTCAGTAAGAGGCTATGCTTCTATGACTTATTGGGATGTGGATACAGATCTGTATGCATGCTAAAGCTTCAGTCTGAGCAGCTATATTAGCAGTATCTAAACTGTGACTCACCAAATTCAGCTAATTTGAGCTCACAAGACAACTGATGAGCAGGTTCTGGGGTTTCAGATCATGGTGAAGAATGTGTTGTTGGTGGCTGTAAGCCAGGCCACACAAAAGCTAAAACATAAAGAGCTAGAAAAAGTCAACAAAAAAAAGAAATTGTTTTGTGTGACTTTGCATTGGTACATTAACTCTGAACCTCAGGAGAACTCCCAGAACAAAGCAGAGATAAAACAAGTAAGAAACCAGCAAAAATCCCCAAAAGTAGTAGAGCTGGCACAGGAAAACTGCAGTGGGGTATAACTGCCCTGCAGCTTTCTGAGGTTTTCTGGGTGGAGTATTTGGCCGTGAGGGCAGTCACAGTGCAGTTCCTAAGTGCATATTTTGGAAATCCAGCTTTTCTTTAGAAATGAACTATTGATTGCACGAATAAGCTCAACTCACCAAAACACAGAACCCAGCTTTCAGAACAGCAAGATATTCTGATTTCAGTGTTCAAGATGAAGACATACAGCCAAACAAGACAAAGGTTTAAGGAGCTGGAGGTTTTGCCCATTTGAGCCAGCTGATACCAGCAGAGGGAGATCTGCAGCTGCTCTACACACCACCTCTGCCCAGTATAAGCTGGACCAGTGTGACTTGACAATGGGAACTGTTATCTTCAAGCTAGGAGAAAACACAAAGACCTGATTTGAACAGATATAGTAAATAAGGTATGATGAATGAAGCAAGCAAGAAAGCAGAAAAGCAAACAAGAAAGAAATATCTCAGTCCCTCCACCATGGCAGTGTAAATAAGCCTGGGCTAAAACAAGTTGAGCTGAGAAAAGGCATGAAATCAGATAGTGGATAGAAACAAAGCACAGCAAAAGTAAATAGATTTCACCAGAGAAGATATTTTTCACCAGAAGTTTAATCTGAAAATGAAGGAAAAACAGTGACACCCATAGGTCATTTTTGTACCAGAAAATGTGTCCCTGTAATATTCTGAATACTTGCATCACATTCAATAGGAATCACACAGAGAAAAAGCAAACAACATTTGCCACAAAAAAATAAGCAAGCTAGATGACCCCCCTAAAAGAGCAGTAAATCATTTTGCAGTTCATTTCCT
>NW_009952251.1:1495653-1500246 GCF_000747805.2 Chaetura pelagica
TGAGGATTTCAGGCAGGAAAGCAGAGCAGCTGGCTAGTGTTCACTCACAGAAATGCCAGTCAGCACATGTTACAGCCGTGTACTCCGTGGGTTTGTAAGCCTGCCTGGTAGCAGAGCCTTTGAGATCTGCCAAAACTACAATACTGTGTCTTGGACATATCTGAGCTTTAAGGATGTTGAAAATCTGGGGCCCCAAGAAACTTCTTTAGAATTGGTGTTGCTTAACAACTATCTGGAAAAAGATGTGAACAAGGTGGCAACATTTGAAGATGACAGACGTATTTAGATTAGCTGTGATTAAAAGTGACAGTGAGGAACTTCAAAGAGATCTGACAAGGTCAGATGAATAGGCAGTATGATAAGATACAAAGTTATTGTTGACAGCTGTAAGATAAATTAACTGAAGCTGCTCAGGAAAAGGACCCCAGAACTCACCCAGGACATCTGCACTGAAACCTTAAGTCAGTGTGCAGCAGCAATCCCAAAAGTTAATTAAATGTGAACATGTGTAGAAAGGAAAGTTAGGAGACTATTATAACATCAGTCTTTAGGTAAGGGTACATCTTCACCTGTGCTCAGGTCCAGTCAAAAAGATGTAGTAGAAACAGAATGACTGTAAATGTGAAGATAGGTCCAGATGAGGGAGAGTGATATTTGAGGTTTTTATTAGAGATGAAGAATGTATTCTAGTGTTAAGAGGATACACATTTGTGTAGAGATAGATTTGCTTGCCACAGGCTGTCACTGTTCACAAAAGCTAAATGCCATCTTGCAGGCTCAGAAAACAGGAACTGAAAAAAGGTTTTGGAGACCGAGAGGGAAGTTTTGTTATAAATGGCTGCTTTTCTCTGAAGTGTTTGTCATATACAGAACAAAGAAATATTAGTAAACAATTTACAATGACCACACATTGTGGAAAATAACACTTCCTCGTGCATTAAGAGGGTACTAGTCTTTTAAGGAACTCAACATAACATTGCACAAATTAAGTCCTCCACGGTGTTGGCCCATATACTGTGCTAGATCTGTGTGCTAAATAAAAGAGAACTCTAGGCAAAGCTACTGATACAAAATACTTCTACCATCAATGCCTCTTCTGTAAATGGAAAAAATAAGCACAAAGGTACCTCTTTTGCCCAGGTGAACATCTGATCTGATGCAGCACATAAGGATGTACTTAAGTGTGGGCTCAAGACAGGAACCTGGCTGACCTGTTATCTCACCCCAGCAGTTTATGACCTGAAGCTGATAGCTAACATAATTCATACTCATACCAGAATTAATCATAATGTTGCAGTATGAAGAATAGGCCCTGTATTTTCCTTAGAATTGCATTGATAGCTATCAGCAAAAGCAACAGAAGTATCAAGATCCATGCTGAGAACTCTTCTGTTGGCATCCTGCCCTCCTCATGAGAGCAACCCACAGCTTGGTCATGGTGAGCCACTGGGATCAGTGCCAAATCTGACCCCACCTGGCATGTGAACTTGTATCACTATTTCCTATCCTTGCTGTGGCTCCAGAACAGTACTTCTGTTGTGTTGTCAAGGCAGACTTGGAGGTAGTGTCTGCCACCCTACTGTGGACGAGGTGTGGAATCATTTTTGCATACAGCTGTCACATATAGAGAAAGAAAAGAGTAAGGCTGTGTGGCTGGAAAGCAGGAGATCAAGAAGGAAAATCAATCATTGCACTGAAGATTACAACTATTTATTTTTGTAGATATCTCGTATGCAGTAAATTCATTATGCAGCCACTTCCCAGTACTAGCTGTACAGGAAGCTATAAGAAGATCAACTCACCATGTACTCAAAGACAAATGTTAGTGTCTTCTTGGTCTGGATAATGTCCTGAAGCAGTACAATGTTGGCATGTTTCAAACGCTTGAGGAGAGAAGCTGGGGAAACACAAAAGGAAGATCAACTTTGCTACTGCTGCTGGAAGTGGAAGTAGAAAGTGCACACAGTAAGGCAGTGACAATAAAAAACTGGGGAGAAATAGTCCAAGCTTGGCAGTTCTGTAAGAAGCAGCAGCTACTGAGTCTGGAGGAGGATGGAACAGCTCCTTAGGAGAGCAAGGATCAGTGCAGGAACCTGTCCATCTCTCAGAGATGGGAACTTGCCTCTGTCAGAAACAGCAGTTTGCAGTTGCCAGCTGTCAGCTTCTCAGCTGAGGAGAATTAGTATCTTCAAGGCAAACGGTGAGAGACAGGGGCTGGGAGCTCCCAGAGCCAGAATGCAGCAGCCTGCCACTGACCTTCTTATCCTTCTCCCATCTGCCTCCTGGCATGTGTCCTCAGCAGTGCCCTTAGGAGGCTGCTGGGGAAAGCTGAATTTCTGTCATCTTCCAGCTTCACAATATCAGGGTGTAAAAATCTGCCAAAAGAAATCACTGTGGATGCTAAGCTGAATTCTGAATTTAGGTCTGCAGTTTTAGCTTGGAGAAAGCATATTGGTTACTTTCTCCAGTTTAAAAACTCAAAGAGCAGAAATTATGAAGTTCCTGATGGAACAGTAACTTGTTTGTATTTACACAACTTTGGCACGTTTTTCTTTTGGCCTAACCATGTAAAAGCATCGTTGCAACTATGTGGCCCTGGTCTCTAAGGTGCTGACAGGCCTTCACCAAGCCTCAGCATGTGTAGAGTGTGGTGATGGAGTGGGCAGCATGTGGAAGTGTCTCTGCCTCCTTGCAGACCACAGAGCACTGACCAATGCTAAGACAAAAGCTAGTGTCTTCCAGGCCCTTCCACTTCGTGTTATGTTTCTCATGATAGAGCAGGCTCCAGCTGACACACTCGCAAAGGCAGCTTCTCAGCAGAAAGTCTCAAAGATAGGCAACAGTTGCTGTAGTTCTGTACAGAGGAGGGGATGTGGAGAAGTGATGGAACTGGGATCACTCTGCCTGTAGAACCCTGGAACTACTGAAGAATCCAAGCCAGTTGTTAGACCAAAACTGCAGAGATAGAACCCCCCAAACTCAACAAAAACAGGAGTCTCTGACTCCAGATTTTAGTTCAGTTTCTGGCATAGCAGAATAGCCTCCGAGCTGCTCCAGACCCACCTTTTCCTCCTTATTAAAACCAAAATAGTTTATTGTCAGACCACACAGTGCTGTACATTTCGTTGAGATAAGGCATACAATCTGTTTTTTGCTGAATTAGCTGCAGCACACAATACAGAGCTTGGGCTGGTTGTGGGAGGCCAAATGAGTTGTGGTTCTCAATAAAAGCTGCTTATTGTTTTTCAAACAATGTGCAAAAGATGCTTGAAGGTTTTCATGCTGGCAAAGCAAATTTATACTGGATTAGTACTTTGTCTTTTGTGATCACAAGAATTTAACCTGGTTCTAAAAGTCCTTACAGCCAGATATACTGTATTACACGGCTGTGGTCTGTGCCTATGTCAGTACTGATATGGCTGAGCAGTAAGGGATGCCTAATGCAGCATACTACTGGAAGCAGCACAGATTGTAAATTAGTCCTTGCACAGAGCTTGGTGTGGCTGTGGTGAGCTGTGCCTCTAGTGCTGATGCAAGTCCGTTTAGCTACCACCAGTGTGTTTCCAGTTCACAGCAGTATGAACTTTAAACATGCTCCACATTGCACCTAATTGCCCAGGAACCCAGTAAAGATACTCTGGCTAGATCCCACCTGATACAGAAAGGGGCTACTAATCTGGCTCTGTGATACCTCAAAAATCCCATATGACTAGAGCTGTTCCTCCAGAGGAGCAGTCTGGAGGGTCCAGAGTAATGGAGATTTCAGCCCCTGTGCCTGAATCAGGCCTCTGGGAACTGCTCCTCATTTGGTTGTTTCTACAGCCACCTGCTGGGGTGTCAGGTGCTACAGCCAGAACTGAGCTTTAAACACATTTTGTCTCTGTGGGGCTTCCTGGGGTGAAGTGGCTCTTTGTCAGAGAAGTGCCATTCCTTGAGGGTAGCAGAGAATGCACCATATTAATAAATCTTGCACTTTGTTTGTGCTACTGACTTACATTGTAAATTTGAGGTGTCAGATGCTGCAAAGTTCAACAGTACACAAAAGGTCTATTTAAAGCAGACCCTTCATAGGCTCACCCTTGTTTTCTCCCATAATGGATGAAATTAAGACTCCCAGCCTGTCCAGTAGAGCATGTTAAAGGGGTGCTGATCTTTAAAGCATCATTAGTTCTACACAGGTAAAGCTTTTAAGGCTTATTTTTCTGGCGGGCTACAAGTCCAAACAGAGCAAAAGCACCACAGCAAATGAGTGTATAGGAAACTGTAACACAAGCTATTCTGTAAATAGGCATATTTAGGTATCTCTCTGCTTTCACTCAGAATTGGACTAAGGACTTTGTAAACTTTCTTATCTTAATTACACTGTTGTAAATTTGGAGCAGGTCCACTAACCTCTCGTTACTCCAAGCTGACTGGTAAGAGAGTCCTGTGCTAGGGCTGCTCTCTGAAAGCTGGCATCTCTTGTCCATGACACTGCATCCCTGCAGTGACAAGATCAACCCTAGTTGAACAAAATATGTGTGACCTCTTATGTTGATAGCTCTCACTGATGCCAGACAAAAGAGTCACACAAAGGGTGCATATTTCTGTGTA
>NW_009952251.1:1500590-1505774 GCF_000747805.2 Chaetura pelagica
GTAGGGAAGAAATCAGATTATGATCCCTTGGAATTGTAGAGCAGACAAAAACAGAAGCCTTAATCAACCAGGCAAGTTTGTGAGCTTGGACTGTTGGGACATCTAAATACAATCAGCCAAAATCAAGCATTTAAACAAAAGCATTTATTTCTCAAAGAAATGGAGGAAGCTGCAGGTATTTTGCCCAGCATTCTACCGAGTCAACCGATACAGAGGAATTCTTACCATGCTGAAATGACAGATGTCATTAAACACCCATTTTATTGGAAGTGTTTCTCTTCAGGCTGGGATGTGTGATGGTCCAAGTATCAGCTGCCATCACACAGGGAAGTGGTACTGTTTGTGATAGCAGCAAGCAAAGACCCTGGGGCTCAGGGCACTTCCAGCCCACAACTGCCCAATGCAACAATGTCAAAGTGCTGTGCAGTGCTCACATACAGAAACAGAGTGACAGAGCAACTGTGGAGTGGGAAGCAGGCAGGAGGTGTAAGAGAGCCCCTAGGCTGCTACAAAGGACATGCTCTGGCTGCAGCTGTCGCTTTCCTTTTCACAAGCTCAGATGCGTCTGTCACAAGGGAACGGAGTGGTCAGCAGGTTCCCTCTCTGCCCATCATGTGCTCACCCAGCCCAGCACAAAGACCACCTTCATGAGGGGATAAGTTTTGGGAGAAAGACAGCTGGCACATTGAGTAGGCAAGAAAGGACTTCGGAAGGCATCACATGGAGCTTTTTCAGATTAACAAAAATGCTCTTCAAGAATTATGTCCCTTGCTCTTCACCAACATTTGAAGAAGCTCTTGATGTCTCACCATCCAGAATGGCTGTATAGGATACTCCCTCTTCTGCCTCCATATTGGTCACTTCCAATGCCACCAACTGGCAATTGGTCCTGTCAGGTGAGAGTGGAGGGTCACATGAAGTACCTCAGTGCTTGTTAGGACAACATTAACAGTCTACTGGGGTGCTGCACACTTACCCATGCAAAATTTCTAAGGCTCACTTCCCCATCTAGGCTAAGCTCAGAAAGGAATTGCAAACATCTCCATCTTGTCTTCATTAGCAGTGAAACAGGAGCCAGCCTGCCTGGCTACAGTAGCACTTTTCTGCTGACTAGGTGTTGCTAGAGCATGGCTTTGGGCAGTGTTCCCACTCTGCCCTCTAACAGCTTTGATGCCCCCATGTAATAACAGTATGCCCTCACCTCCAATTTTTCCATTTTGCTGGAATGCCTCATTCCAAGAAAAGCCCTCACTCCATCCCTGGTGCAGCCAGACAAACTCCTGGCATGCTGCAGCAGAGCAGTGTCTTTGTGGAGACTCCATGACTGTAGTGGAGGAGTTTCTTGAAAAACTGGGATGGGGCTTTGCAAATAGCCTGGTTAAAGGCAAAGCTGGACTTCTGATTTTACTTTATCTTCCTGTAAGTATTCTGAATTGCTCAGCTTCAAGATCATTGCTATGGATTCCTGTAATGGGTGTTTTCAGCAGCCACTGGGCAGGCAATAATAGCACCAGTGGTCCTTGCTCACCTGCTGATCCCCTTGTACACAGTTGCACAGGATCCTTAAAACAGCTTCTCTAGATGTACATAGCATGTGGCAGCTCCAAATGGGATGCCTTGGCTCTGCTTTGCAAAAAAAAATGGTATATGTTTTAGATTACTGGGTAGAATAAGAAGCAACTAGCATCTTATTCAGTATTTAATTACTGGTTGATGGCTGGAGTAATCATAGGATGAAGTAGCTCCTCTCTGGCTCTAAGGATGCTGCACTCTTCACCCGTGTGAACCCCTCCACAACATCCCACTCCTGGACAGGATCAGCATAACTCTTAGGCTGCTGCATCCTGCACCTCCAATTCTGAAGGGTGTGGAGCCACAGGAGCTGCAGTGATGGTAGAGGAAGGAGGGATGAAGGTGTGCTCTGGTTGCATCTGACAAGCTGGCACAGAAGGCAAACTATGTCACTGGCAAACCACCCCATTTTACTTACATGATTCTTTTGTTTCTCCTTGACTGCACTGGCTTTGAGCATTTCACATAATTTTCCTCTCCCTCCCCACCAGCACAGTTGCTCAGCTCCATCTGTAAGGGGAGCAACTGTCTGTGTGCTCCTGTTTTGGTAAATGGTAGTGCTCACTCTGAGAACACATGAAGATAAAACTGCCTTAATTGCAGATGTTTCTACCAGTATCATTCTAAATTCATGTTATTCTCTCTTACCCTTGATTTATTTGTCTCTGTCTGTTAGAGCAGATCTGTTAGGGACTAAAAAAGCAAATGCAGGAGTGAAATTTCAGGAAATTTAAATATATGTCTTCTCTTCCTTATCTCCTGCCCATCCACCCCCTACCATGTTCAGCCTTTCTCGCCACTGTATAATTTACACATCCTGTTAATTTGCTCCATACAGCATAACAGTGCCATAAACTGGAACACTAGAAACAGTGATAATGAATGGCAGGCAGCCTGAAAGCTCCTCCTGAGCAGCTACATTGGATGGGTGCCTGCATTATTATTTTACTCAAATATAATAGGATTTGTAATCAATGGCATGCTTCCTCCTCCAGAACTGTAGGTTGTTGGCATAGAGCTTGCTGGAGTGCAATCTTCTACCTTTTCATCACATCAAAGGCACTTATTGTCATTGAAGATGTGGAGTCCTCTTTCAGTAGCTTCACAACCCTGAAGCTGCAAAGTTTGGTGTTGTGAGGTTAGAAGCAAATGTGAATGTTTTGCACTCCCACAGTAAGTGGAAGAACCCAGGATTAACAGCTCTCAATGCACAAGTATCATGGTGTGATATTAAATACCTCTGCTGTAGATGCTCCTTGCATGAGCTGAAGGCCTTGGATATGTTGGGAGCCCCTTGTCTCTGAAGAGCAGCCACAGCATCCTGATCTGACAGCACTTACACACCAAGTGTCTCTCATGTTGTCCTGATGCAGTTAAAATGTATCTCTTTTTTTTTCTTCTGTGCTCCTCCTCATCCTTCCCTTTCTTAATAGCAGTTCATATAACTTGCATGAGGTCTCTGTCTCAAAAGCAGTCTTGTGATTTCTGCAGTTTTTCTTTGAAAGTCCCACACACAGTGATCCAGATTCATCCCTGAAGCACTTCCATTGATTTCGGCTCATTTGGCACATGCCTGCTAAAAACAGCCAAGGTAGTTTTGTAACTAAAGATGGAGAATTAGGCAATAAATCCCAACTTTCTGCTCATACATAGTTCTTTCAGTTAAGCAACTTGCAGTGTAATATGCTAGGTAATGAAGTGATAGGTTTCATACAGGAACAGACCGTGACTTCCCTCCATGTTTATAGCAGTTACTATTCTGTAGGGTCATAGAGTTGTCAGGGTTGGAAGGGACCTCAGAAGATCTAGTCCAACCCCCCTGCTAGAGCAGGATTGCCTGATCTACTGTGTGATCTACTGATCACACAGTAGCATGTCCAGAGAGGTTTTGAATGTCTCCAGAGAAGGAGACTCCACAACCTCTCCGGGAAGCCTGGCCCAGTGCTCTGTTCCATTTACAGTAACTTTTCCCTTATGTTTAACTTGAACCTCCTATGCTCTGGCTTGTGCCCATTGGGCTTTAAGCTGAGTCGTGCTTGCTGCAGGAGCTGTACATTGCCTGTCCTTGCTTCAGTATTTATGTTCTTAGTCATGATGTGATGGCCATGTCAGCATGGGCAGCTGTCTCCATTGAATCACTTGTCTAAGCAGTGAGTTGAAGCTGATAGACAATAGTATTGTCCACAGGTCAATCAGCAAACTGATGAATCCAGCCCAAAATAGATTTTCAATTATGTACTGACTAGGCATGCACAGTAGACTTAACGCTGGATGTGGACAGATAAAAGACCCCTCCTTTCAGTTCTTCATGAGTGGGACACACTCTGCAGCTTCCTAGGACTAACACCCAACCCATAGTAGTGCAAAAGTGAAAGGACTGAGAAAAATGCTGGCAAGGGGTGAGGGAGTAAGCATTGCCCTGTGGAATTCGTTTACTGACCCTTGAGGACCTTCAGTTTTTATTTGAATGCATGATGTGAAATCTTCCCTTTGCTTCACTGTTTTAGCATCTAAAAATAATGCTTTTTCCTTGAGGAAAGGGATTTTTTAAGCAAAAATTTACTGGGAAGGCAGGAATAATTGCTGTGTCTCATTGCAACCAAACTACTCCACCTACATCCCTGGAAGGCTTGATTTTTTTTCACATTATTTTATTTTGCAGTCCCCAGTTCACCAAAATTTGCCATCTATCTTCATGGCCTTCTGTTTATTTTCCACATGTTCTTTGAACCATTAGAATGCAGCAGTAGTTTGGACATGCTGTTCAGGCATGAGAAAGGTTGTCTAGATGCAATGTGTTCATTAATAAACTGGTTATACAAGCACATCTGTACAAAGTTTCTTATTTTGGAAAATATTTGTTGTTGTTACGACCGTGTTTATACAAATAGGTTTTAAAAATATATTTAAGGATAAATAATACTTGCATTTTAAAGAAAAGGAAAGATAAATGCACAAGAAGTAGAACAAATCATACATTTAATTCATATGAAGGTTGTTATCTTAGGTACATTGTGTGTCAAGGAGGGAAATTATTCTGTTACAATGAAAAATCATCCAACTTTTGCTAGGTAGCAAGGTCTGGTAAATGAACAAAGCACAGTAATAGTTCGTGGTTCTGGGTATTGGAAAAAAAACACATTCATTTCAGTTAGCAGAGAAAATGCTGTAATAGAAATGTCTGATTTGTATCCTTGGAAAATACGAGTTCATAAGGAGAGCCTGTAGCTGTCTTAGGAACTGTAGTTTTTAAAGGAAGGTTTTGGGCAACGTAAGACATAGGCTGGTCATTGCTGAGAACATAAAAACTACCATTTACAAAACAACGTGTTCAAGTAGAAGCACATCTATATAAAGTGTATCTATACATATGTGTATCTATGCCCATGTATTTTAAACACACTTTGTAAAACGTATGCTCGCATAAGACCAGCCCTGGGGCCGGGCCGGGAATTGCCGGCAGCATCAGCCAGGTGTCCTCATACCGCGCTGCTCTTCCTCTCTATTTTAAAAGACTTGAGATGTCTTTCATCCGCTGCCGGTGCCCGCGCCGTCCCGGCAGCGCTGCCCGGCCCGAGCGCGGCGGGGCCGCAGGAGGCCGGAGGGGCCGGG
>NW_009952251.1:1506222-1539894 GCF_000747805.2 Chaetura pelagica
GAGAGGCTGAATAGTATCTGCCTGAAGATGCTGGTGTCCAGCTCGTCGTGCTCTCAGGGGCTGGCAGAGCAGGGATCTTGATCGGTTTCTGTGGGTTCTTAAAGGACTCCTCCCTTTTGATGGGAAGAGCCCACCTAAACTTGTAAGTCGTATGCCCCTCATCTGCTTCCACTTTAGTTTCAGAGTCCGTTCTCTTTGCATGGTTTGTTCGCTCCGGAGTAAATGCGGTTTCACCTTCTGGAGTCTGTTGAGTGATAGCCCTAGGCTGCCTGCAGAGACCTGCACAGATGGCAGTGTGTTGTCACACTCCTCTTCCAGCACAAAAACATTTCGGTGGGACGCTGTGGAGCGGCTAGAGGAGTCACAGAGGATTGGTAGTTGGTCTCTGCCATCAAAATCTTGCCACTGCTGTTGTAGTGCAGTGACTTAAAAAAGCTGGATGTACTTCTAATACTGCATTTTCTGTGGAGCTGCCTGTTGCAGAATGGGAAGCACCTGAATGTGTGCTAAATTAAGAAGATGTTGTTTCAAAAGAAAAGGAGGAGGAAGGGGTATTAAGAAATGTTTGAGTTTCTTCTGAGTTTGATAAATTTTTAATTAATAATTGAGTGGTATAACCGAGTTTTCAGCTGTGTTCTTTTAGCTGGTGCGAGGCCTTTCTTTGTGTTGTTGTTGTTTGTTTGTTTTTTTCCTGACTCCTTTACTGTTATATCTTATTTGCTACCATCGCTCATTCACAGAAACAAGCATCAAAAGCTTTTAGCCCTTATCTGAAGAGTTTGTTGCTGTCTTTTAGAAGTAAGGTGGTTTGTTTTGCTCTGCACAGATCTTGATCACACAATGTGATTAAGCAGTGGTTGTACCTAACCAGTGCTGATCAGGATGCAAGGGATTCTTGAACTGATGATGATGTATGTGTAGACAAGAGTAATGTTGACAACTGTGTTTTGAATTAGGAAGCTTGGAGGTAATCTCTTTTGTGTAACAAACTTGCAGCCTTGGTAGAGTAAGTTATTGCTAAATATAGTGAAACAAGTTTATTAGAAATGTGTTTGTAAATGCATAAGTAAACATGTTTAAAGGTGTAGAAGTATTTGTAGCATTTAATAACTATAGCAGGTAAATAACCACATGAGGCTGATGGGAGTTCTAGTATTTATGAAAGTCAGGGGTATGCCAGTTGTTGCTGTTCAGCACTGAATGTAAGATTGTTCTCATACCTGTGACGCTTATTAATGAGTGGTCATTGTCCAGTGAAAAACGCAGACCTGTAGTAAGGAGAGTAGTGTTTACTCTGGTTATTTCCTTCCATGGCAATTGTTGTGGTAGTATTTGATTTCTGTAGAATTAACATCCTATTCTGTAAATGGAAAGTATGACATCAGTGTCGTGCTAGTGACCATCTGTCTGTAACACAAATTCATTTCAGAATTTGGCACTATTTGGTGTTCTTTGCTTTTTTCCTCTTGGAGAGTTGAAGTGAAAATGCAGAAAGTAAACGTATGGGCAGGGCAGGTGCTGGTATCCTACTGTTCTTCCCTACTGTGAGAATGATGTGTTGTGCCTGGCTGTTCCCTTCTATGAAGGACATTAAACCTAGTAGCCATGCAAGTAATCTTAGTGGTAAAGAAATAATGTATGTATTGTACAGTGTAATGTTAAATAAATGTGAAATTGGGTGAAAATCAGCAAGGAAATTGTATAATCCTATTGGAAGAAACTTTAAAAGTACTTAGTTTGTAGCTGTGGCTAAATTACTTGTATTAGTTGTGAAATGGCAATAATACTGTGCTGCCTTAGGAGAAGGAATTTAAAATATCTTAAAGATACCTCATATATGGAAAGAAAACAGTTTGCCTATACTTTCCCTAGTATGCATAAATGCTTAGTAATGCAGCCTTAAGGGTGATTTTGTAAAGAAAAGAAAATGTATCACCACCATCATATCACTGTCTTAATTTCTAGACCACAGGTATTGCAGGTTTCTTATCTAATGGTTACACAAATTCTTTTTCAATTGGGCCTTAAAGGCAGATGTTACAGCTAATCACGTGCCTGTCCTTATTATAATCAGAAGTTTTAATGAAAATTACAGAAAACTTCAGTGCAGTTGAAGCTTATGAAAATGAAAGAAATTATTTGAGCCATTAAGAAAAACCAAAAACCTAAATTATAGAAGCCAGGAGTTTTAAGTCTCACTTCTCTGATCTTGCATAAATGTATACAATGCAGATATACAATTGTTTTACTCTTATCAAAGCTCCCATATATGAATCTGATTCACTGCTCCGTTGGGTATTTGTGAAGCTGTAGTTCTTCACAGAGAAGTGCCAGCACTTCTGAGAAACAAATTATAGGGTTATGTGGTTTTGAGTAGGCTAAAAACAAAGAACATGTCCCAGATGTACTTACTATAAGAACACATCAGGGTTCGTTCCAAAAATACTCTTTCATTTTCCTTTGATGTTTCATTAACACCACTGTTATTGGAAGTTCCCTTGTAATTGTGAGACTTATTCTGTTAATATTTTTAAAGTTAACTTTTACAGTTGTGGATGTTTTTTCCATCTTTTTTCCTTTTTCAGTTGAGAAGGGAGGGACAGAAGTGTTTCAAAATCAGTGTGTTTCTGGTCACAAGTGTGGCTGACTGTGTATCTGTTCCTAGAAAGTATGCTGCAGGTTTTTTAGAGCAAGGTGCATATGACTTATCACAATACTATTCTATCATATTAATTTGATTTTGTATTTTTGTGGCTTTCTATCTTTCGATTCTATGTTCTTTGCCAACTCTGAAGCCCGAATCACTATATTTAGCGTCCTGTGTTTGAAAAACTGTAAACTGTTGGTGTGATCTGTTTCTGTTTATAAAGGCGTGCCTGGCACTTAATTATTCAGAGCAGCCTAGTGAAAGTGTAGGGATTTATGTTAGTTTCTGCAGTTATTTGTCAACTTAATGTTTACTGTTTTCAAGTGTCAATTGAAATTTCTGTTTGCAATTTACAGGTTTGCATGTATTCTCTCATAATCAAGACTGGCCACATCTTATTTCTGTTTTCTGTGTCTAAGAGCTTCGGATTACCATTCTGCATCTTTTCTTGGACATATATTGTCTTAAAAGACCATTATGTTAAATAATTTATCTTCTGGTTTTATTACAGTGGATATCGGAGAGCAACTATAATAAGGCAAAAGGATCTGAAGAATTTATGTGCAACTTTTTTTTCCGAGTAAATTTTCTCTGAGTAAATATGGTTACAGCATGCACTATTGTAAGTAAAATTTTTAATACTTCATCTGGTAAGGTAGTAGATCAAGGAAAATTCCAATTCTTTCTATATTAAAAACCAATCAGATTCTAAGAACCAAAGATTTACTGTAGCTTTGTTTTATTACAAGAAAAGTAATACAAAGGTGTCTTCATGAAGACGGAAAGGTGTGAGGGTGAATTTGTGAAATTCAAACTCTGAAAGGGTAAAAGCGTAAATAGAGCAACCACTCTTTTCTGCTTTTCTTATGTGATGTTACCATATCTTCATAGATACTTGATTACCCATTTGTATGAATAAATCTTTTGAACTCTTAATTCGCTTTCTGCATTTCTGCACAGGCTTTAGCAGAACTGTAGTTATTAATAGTAATATGTGCTTTGGTTCAGAAACAGTTATGAATTCGTCTCATAACCATTTTCTGCTTATACAAATCTGTTTACCTTATAAATTCAGCTTGAGTGTAGAATTCAGTATTATATTAATGGGTCAGTTATCCTGCTTTGATGTTTCCTGAGTGGTATAATGAGAATTATAGAGATAGATTGATATTAATTTCTGCCTTTGGACTAGGTTTTGTTCTGTCTGTCTTTACAACAGACCTATTGTGAGATGAGTAGGTAGGACAAGTCTGGCGGTCTAGCTTCTGTCTGCCAACTCAGTGTGAGTGAAATAAATAGTTCAACCACTCTAGTGTTGTGGAAGTGCTTATTTATTTAAAATGGATTCTAAAGCTTTGCTTCTTGTTTATTGGGGTTTTGGTGTTGTGTGGGTTTGAGGGTTTTTTTGGACTTAACATTATTTGCAATTTAAATAGCTGTTTTTTATGTTTTACAGGTTGTGGAAATTCTTTTGTTCCTTTTGAAAGAGGAATGATTTGGTGGTGATGGAGTACTGCCACTGACAGATGGACTCACAGGAAAGAAGGTGAGAATGAACAGCTAAGTGAAGTCACAGAAGCTTCCTGGAATATGGCAGCTCATGATCATCCTGTCAAACTGTTGTGAATAAATGTATCTTTACCCCAGGGAGGGTAGTGAGAGGACAGAGGTAGAGGATCAAAACTGGAAGAGGGGAGTTTTAGGTTAGACATCAGGAAGAAATTCTTCAGTGTGAGGGGGTGAGACGCTGCTGGCACAGGTTGCCATGGGAAGCTGTAGGTGCCCTATCCTTTGAAGTGAAGGTCAGGTTATATGGGGCTTTGAGTAACCTGGTCTCTAATGGGAGGTGTCTCTGCCCATGGCAGAGGGGTTGAAACTCAATGATCTTTAAGGTCCCTTCCAACCCAAACTATTCTATGATTCTATGATTTCTAAATTGTAAATGAAATATATGTACCTGCTGAAAATAAAACTAGTTCCTGAACCACTAAGCCTTTCCTACATATGTGAAAAGCAAGCTATGCATTACTGAACCACAGAAAACTTCAAGCTGATTCTGTATCTCCTGCAATCTTTTTGTAGTTCAGAAGAGGCAGAAGGAGCCAAAGAGAGAGGCCTGGTCTATGTTTGGAAGGCTGGTTCCTTCTCTGTTACTCCAGAAAGTCTTCCAGGCCTCAGTGGAAAGACTGTATTACAGGCAGCCCTTGGAATACATCATGGGTTACTTCTAACAGAAGGTAATAAACGTCTGAACTGTAAAGATTTGAGGCAATAACAAATTTTAGTAGTTATTTTCTTCTTTTAGATTTGTTTTTTCGTTTTATCTGTGCCCCATACACAACTTTAAACAGTTAGATTTTTAGCTTTGTGAATATTTCCTTCTTAGTTAATACTGTTGGAATAGAAATATGTATATTGTCTCCATTTATGCTTTTTTTTTCCTTTCAGCAATGGTTCTGGATTTACTTTTAAAAGATGATAATGTAATCTGAACCATATTAACTCAAAACTACATTTCTTGTGGTATTTTTCGTTCAGAAAAGACAGTAGAGCAAGAGGTTCTCTTGATGTCAATGAGCTTTGGTTTCTGTGTGCTTCAAAAAAATGTGTAGCTAATAGATGCATTAAAGTGAGTCTTGGTTTGTGAGCAGTTTGGCACTTACAGCCTATGTTTGCATAACTTGGTCCTTACTTGCCTTTACAACTGTATGCCCAGTACTTCCAGTACTGAACTGGAAGTTGCTTCTTTGATTTTTCTCTGCTGAATTTGAAGGAAAGATTTCAGACTTTTGGTGAGCCTGCTGTGGCAAGCACCTCTCCCCTGAAGCTGTTATGGAGCTCCAGTGTCTTTGCTAGGATATGTCTCTTTCATAACTAAAAGGACTTATTGCTTAACTATTCTTGCCCCATGAGGCATGTTGTTTGTGGATATGGTTCACCATTTTTCTATCATTGTGAAAACAGCTTTTGATTTTAGAAATGGATGTCTGCTTGCTTTAGAGAAACTTGACGTGGCATTGCTGCCATCCCTTCAGGTAAAGGTGATGAAATTTTGAGCGGCTGCAGTACAACATCGAACCAGCAGCAAGATACATTTACCTGCCCATCTCTCCCCCGCTAACCACCTGATAGGGTAGTTCTGGTTTAGTGCTGGCTGGCAAACAGTACAATATGGTGATAGATCTTTGTATGGAAAGATGAGCTCTGTACTTTATCGTGCTCTTCAAGCATGATTGTATGTCCTTAATATGTTATATGTTCTTAAAATAGAAAGGACTAGTAAACACACTTTTAGTAGAACTTATAGCAGAAAAGCTAGTTAAGCAGTGCATGCATGCAGAGGGTGGCACCAACATGAGATGGAACTTAACAGCAGCAATAGCAGAGAGCAACCGGCTCTTATATTGCAACAGCAGCCAGTCTTCATATATCAATATCTCGCTGATAACAATATTTCGCTGAGCTTGGAGAAAGATAAAAATGGTTATGTTTATCTGAACATCTTCACATTTTTGTATTGGTTTAAGTTCATTAGGCTCATCCTAAGTTTGTTTTTGGTTTTGTTTTTTCCCTAACAGGTGGACAGGTCTACAGTTTTGGTAAACTACCCTGGAGATCAGGACCAGAGGAGTCATGTGCTAATAGTCCTGTTTTAGAAAACGCTTTGCTTGGGCATCACGTTATTACTGTGGCAGCTGGCAGCTTCCATAATGGAGCTGTGACAGAAAGTGGTGTGGTGTTCATGTGGGGGAACAATTCTGCTGGCCAGTGTGCAGTTGCTGATCAGCCGTGTGTGCCAGAGCCACAACCCATCAGTATTTCTGATTCTGAAACCAGTCCCCTGTTATCAGTAAGGATTTTGCAGTTAGCATGTGGGGAGGAACACACGCTGGCACTATCGCTAAGCAGAGAGATATGGGCTTGGGGGAGTGGCTGCCAGCTGGGCCTCATAACAACAACTTTCCCTGTGACAAAGCCACAGAAGGTGGAGCACCTGGCAGGACGTGTCGTGCTCCAGATAGCTTGTGGAGCCTACCACAGCCTGGCTCTGGTACAGTGCCTGCCTGTGCAGGAAATTAAGCCTGTCCCAGAGAGATGCAATCATTGCAGTCAACTCCTAATTACCATGATGGACAAGGAAGATCATGTAATAATTTCAGATAGTCACTGTTGCCCACTGGGTGTGGCACTGTCTGATAGCCAACCAGAAAATGCCATCTTCTGTTCCCCATTGGAGACCCCAAAAGGAAAAAGCATAACAGGTAGCCAAAGTGAAGACTGTCAGAAACCACTTGTGGAAGGACATAGGCTTGTTGTTTTAGAATCTGATGGGGCAGGTATGCTTTCCAGCAACGATGGACAGGAAGATGGTGAAATTCCTACTCCTGGAAATATTCCATACCCAGACAAAAGAGAAGTGAAAGAGTACTTAACCAGTTTATCAGATCACTCATTAAATGAGAGCCCAGAGAAAAACATCTGCACAGAACCTGAGCAGGTTGGTACCTGGTCACTAGCTTTTATTCTGCTACAAGTCATCTTGTATCTGTGACAACGCTACTCTTTTCACAAATGAAAAATTGTTAGTTCAATGTAGCTGCTATTGTCTTGCATTTTCAATGTGTTTGTGATGGTTCTTAACTTTAAAGTGCAAGAGTTTTTGTCCTCCCATTTGTTGTTCAGTTGTAAGCTTTTAATGTGAGCAGCCTTGACAAGTGCTATAGTTTCTTCTCCATGGTCTTCAGTGCCAGAACTACATGAGTCAGTTTCTCATTCTCTAGCTAATTTATGATGCACGTGTTGCCATTTGTGTGGGGCAGTGAGCTGGTACTTGTCTAATTTACCTTGAAGATAGAACTTTATTTTCATATTTGGAACAAATCCCTCACAAATGTCTTAATTTATCAATCAGTTACAAATTTGAGATTGCAGGTAAAGACTGTAAAGGTAATGGTTAAAGCATTGACCAAAAGGCTTCTAAGGTTAATCACATAGGGGGAATATAAACTTAAAACCAGGGATGGGAAACACAGAAATACTAGTCTGTTTTGTGTGATGTGAAAAATGGTTCAACAACACTGTTCTGATGCTATAGCAGAACAGTAAAGTAGTAATTTCTGAATAAGTATCAGAAAATTCTTGAGATTAATGTTCAAGAGCTGTTCCCAGCTCCTTGCCAGAATACTACATTTTCCACTCTTTTGGGATTAACAAAAAAAAAGTATTTGGGTGGGGACCAGGAAGAGAAGAAGTTAGAATTCAGACACTATTAGACAGGAAACTAATCCAAACTCTTGCAGTGCAGGCTGGCAGTCCCTACTTAAGTACTGTCCTGCTGGATGGTTTATGGTAACTTCTGTAAGAAAAACTGCCACTCTGTGGTCCAATATGCAACATTCAAACAAGAATTCTGAAAATTTCTTGTCATTTAAAGTGTTGTGTTAATTTATTAACTTTTTTGCAGTTACAGTGAGAATTTTTTCACAATGGTTTTGTGACATAAATTCCACAGTGCCTAATAAATAGTTGATTTTTGCTATCACCTTTGATAGGAAAAATAATGTTAAAACCAAAACAAACTGCCTGGTATCTTGTTGATTCAGCAAGTTAGGTTTTCTAATTCTGAGGGAAACATTTCAGAGAAATAAACATCGTGTGAACACAGCTGTCCTTCCTTTTGCTTCTTGCTGATAGAAATGCCTTCTAGTTTGTGCGAGAACTGCTGTCATTAGCAAATGACTGAAACATGTAGTTTCATGCCTCCTTGCTCAACTCCTTGTTCTTGGAGTATTTCCAGAGTACTGTTTCACTTGCACAGTTGCAGAAACAAACAAGCCTGAAATTGATTCACTGAACCTTAACACAATTGAGCGTACATGTGAAGAGCAGAGATGAGGCCTCTAATGTAATTTTTAAGCACTAGTAAAATCCTTTGGGTTTGTTTGCTTTCCTACACAAATTGAGTTTGCTTTTCTGTATTGCTAGCAATGTCTTTTATGAATAGGAATCAGGTATAAGTAAATAGGGCCAATCCCAATCCTTTAGCATGATTTTTCACAAAAATGAGAAGTAAAATACTGTTTTTCTTCTGGCAAGATAAAAAGAGCTATAGTATTTATATTATTTCTCACCATGTATTAGATGGCAAAATGGGACTTTGCGGTCTTTTTTTTAACATTCAAACTATTTGATAAAATATCTCGTGCTTTATTTCTTATTTGCTGGGTGAATGGATTGCCATTATAGGTAATCATGTGCTGATATTAATAACTGCCTTCAGTCAGCTTGTCCCTACTGTGATGTGATGATTAACTAAGCTTTATATGGATACAGCAGTAGCAGAAGGGGACATGGAGCCCAGCATGGTCTTAAGACAGGCCTTGCAAAATGAATCCATGGATCACCGTTTCCCTTTTAACACATTGGAGAGAGACCTTTCTGCTTTGTAAATACAGCATTCTCACTGATGCACTTTAATTGGTAGTGAAGCAGTTGATAAAAAGCCTAAAATTAAATCCTGTTTAAAATTTCTTTGCAAAGATCCTTTTTTTGTTTGGTTGGTTTTTTGCATTTTAAAAAAGCCAGACCCAGAGTCTCTATGGATGAGCTACAAGACAAGTGCAACAGACAAAGCCCAGTCCATGTAGAAGTGATGTTTGGTGCTACCTTAAAAAATGTCATTCTGAGCAACAGATGTACACCTAAGTATAAAAAGCTTCCTCAATGTCTTGTTCAGTATAGTGCATAATTTGAATAGTAAACGTATATAATCATCCTACTGTTATGTGCTGTCTGATATAATAATCTTCACTTTTTCTTTGGTTTTAGCCTTCTCAAGAAGAACAACTCAGTGCTTGTATCCCTGGCCCTCCAGGTACCAGCACGTCTGCCTTGAACAGCTTGGTGGCCTCTTGTGCATCAGCAGTTGGTGTGAGAGTAGCTGCTACATATGAAGCTGGAGCATTGTCTCTGAAGAAAGTAATGAACTTCTATGGCACACCTTCAGGTGAACCAGGATCTCAATCTGGTGGCAGTTCCCCAGGGCCTGAAGCTCTGAAAGACACTCGAGAGGAGCAGGTCAAACTGGAATCCATGCAGGGGAAGAAGAGTTCCAGTTTAGTAGATATTAGAGAGGAGGAATCTGAAGGAGGGAGTAGAAGACTTTCCCTGCCTGGTTTATTGTCACAAGGTAAAAAGCACGCTGGGAAAACCAAAAGACTGCAAACGTTATAATAATGTCTATAATTGAAAATTAATCATATTTATGGAACATAAATCTACCAAAGGTATATATGAATTTATAAGCTGAGTCTTAGGACTTGAAGGCGGTGGGGGGAGTGAAGACTAGTAGGTACTGGGCTCTTAAGAAAACTAAAAGCCTAGTGGGTTTAGGAATGTTCTTTACTGGTAAGTAAGGTAAAGTGGGTATATTGTAGTATTCATCTGATAGCAAAATTACAGCAAACTTATCTTTCATATAGATTGCATCGCAGATAAAAATCTATGGTTTGTAATCCCTATTGCAGTGAGCTGGTTTTGAGCCAGTGACCTAGAAATATTTCAGCTTCCTCTGCCAAACTTCAAAGCTAATTACCTTCTTCCCTCAAAGATTTACAGTGTTGTTAATTGGTCTGAATAGGTGGGTACATGATTTCATTCCGTATTGATCTTGGATCTGAGGAGAGATTTTTAGGAAGCACTGAAATCTTTTTTCACTGAAAGGATATATTTTCTTTCAAAAGATACTTTTGTAATGTATATTTTGTTTTAGTTCACTTCAGTGTAACTGTGTAGGTCTCATATGCTTGTTATCCTTTAATAGCTGATAAAAATTAATTTGGATCCATGTATTTCTAGCACATGTGTTACTTTCATGTATCAGTAACCTGTTTTCTTATGTGTCAGCCTTTGCTCTCAGTGTTAATTAAGATCTCTTTAAGAAGTCTTGATTGGTTATCTCACATGGTACTGTTACTGTGTAACACACAGTCTGAGTGATATATTTACCTAAAATAATGAGCAAATTTTCTATCTCATTGCCTGTTCTCAGTTTCTCCTAGGCTCTTACGGAAGGTAGGGCGGGCAAAAATGAGGACTGTAGCACTGACTCCAACCTACAGTGGTGAGGCTGATGCTCTTTTACCCTCTCTAAGAACGGAGGTATGGAGCTGGGGAAAGGGGAAGGAAGGACAGCTGGGACATGGCGATGTTCTGCCAAGGTGAGATTTCGTTTATAAAAGATTCTTAGTCACTAGGAAATCTTAGTGTTCAAATTCTCAAACTTGGTCAACTGCCTTGCATTGAGTTCTTGTTCCTTTATGTTGTGGCCCGGGTTCCTCCCAGTAATGTGTTTTATGATGTGTTGTTACTGAAGGTTATGACTTTTCCCCTTGTAATCACTAGGAGTTCTGGTGATATTTTGTCCAAATTGGGGTGAGGTTTATAATCAGCTTTTGCCCTTTATGGCCTTTTTGGTTATGCTGGTTTATTGCCAAAAAAACCTCCCATGTATACTTGTTTTCACTAGTTTATTTTTGGGAATAATAAAACTTGGTGTTTTTTTTGTCTTAGGAATACCTCTGATATTCTTTTTTTTTCTCCCCTGCCTTGGGTTCTGGCAATTGACAGGCTCCAGCCACTATGTGTGAAGAGCCTAGATGGTAAAGAAGTGATTCATCTCTCTGCTGGCGGTCAGCACTCCTTAGCACTCACTGCCAAATCCCAGGTACAGCTGTTTGTTATTATTTACTGCTTATCTATGACTTAATTGTCATGTTTGGTGTTTTCTATGTTTTTGTTTTGCTTCTAAACTTTTGTTTCAGTTTGTGGGAAGCAACTTGGAAGCAGTTAATTCTGTTTCTGCCGAAGTTCTGCGTGTGTTCTACTACTACAGTTCAGTATGTCTCTGTGCATTTAAACTTACATTCTTATGTTTGGCTGTGTTTCTTACAGGTGTACTCATGGGGCAGTAATATCTATGGTCAGCTTGGCCACTTGAACTCCCCAACAACAGTCCCTCGTCTCGCAAAGGTGCTTTCTGTTCTCTGTTTTTTGTATTTTTTTCTTTCAGTTTAGGGTCTCTTCTTACTCACTTACAAGTGAGTGCAAAGTAATATCCAAAAGCTGACCTTGTTTATTTATGTGTGCTATATACTAATAGAGCCCTTGATTTCTTTGGGTTAATTCTGTAAATATGATCCTTAGATGAGCTTGTGAAAATCTCCCCAGGAAATCCTTTACACAGATTTTCACTATTTTTTGGCCACATGGAAATTCTAAAACTGAGAAATGTGACCAATTGTATCTTGTTATTAAATTTTGCTTCTATATTTGGTTTCTCTGATACTGATGTTGCAGTGCTGAAAGTTTAAATAACTTTGAACACTCTTTTTATTCTAAGCATTCTGCTAGCATTTTTAGCTTTGCTAGATCATGACCATATTTTTTTTTAATTATTTTTGTTTTAGTTGTGGGTTTTCTGTTTGGTTTGAACTTTTCATCACATTGAGTGAATAACCAGATAATGACTTTGGGTTAGACCAGATCCTTGCCTATGTTTTATGGTGCTTGTCTTGGTAGAAAACTAGGGGCAGAGTTTTCCTGTTTAGGCCTGAGGTAAATTGCTGTACAGTGTCCCAAATTTATAGGTTTCCCTGTTAAATGTAGAGGGGACACTAGTGTCCCAACTTTAATTAGGCTCACCTGATGTTAATTTAAACATGGATTATTGAAATCTGAAAAATAAGGCATTAGAAAGACAATTGGGAAGAGAGAACTTTTAGTATACATGCAAGAAGTACGTTTGGTATGAGAGACACTAAAGTTGAAATACTACCAGTTACTGCAATGCTTTTTCTTGGTGGGTGTGTTGCATGTGTGTGTGGTGAGAAGAGTTAAGTACTGTCCTCTCCTTCCAGCTTCAGGTGATCATTTCTAAGGTCTCCTCCTTCCTTGTGAATTTCAGGTATGTGGTGATGGTGTTTGGAGTACAGCAGCAGGACTAGATTATTCCCTCTTCTTAGCAGATGAGCAAGACTTCCAACCTGGACTATATTACAGTGGCCAGGAGACCACATCAGAAAAAAATTCATATGAAAATAGCTATACTAAGAGTCCAGTACGTTTACTGTCCTGTAGAGAGGTGAGTGGTGTTTGTTTTACATTAGTGCAAGTCATACTGATGCTTTTTAGAAATAGCTGTTCAACTAGCTTTGATGGTGTTAAGTAACTGGTTCCTAGCAGTCAAATCAGGAGCACAGCTTATGGAAGGCAGAGAGAAGGCCTAATTAGTGAGTGGTGTTCTCTTCTCTTTGCCTGTTTCTTCGTCTTTCCTTCTGTTTGAGGGACAAGAAGGTGTTTCCAGTGTGCCTGATCCATTTCCTTCTACGTGTGTGTGTTGCAGAAGTGCACCCTCAAGTTGTGCTCTGCTTTTACCACAGTCTTAATGTATTTATTCTTGGCTGCTATTGCTCTTCATTTTCCTGTGTTTCCGAAGCGATTTAGGGACACTGCTTTCTCTGTTTTGTTCCACTTCCTATGCATCTTCTTGGTGAGTGGGCAGAAGGTTCCCGAGTTCTGCACCATCTCCTTCCCTCCCCCTCCTTTTTCTTATGGGTGTAAAGGAGGGAGCTGAGCAAAGGCATCAAAGTGTGCATTTGCATGTTTATGGGAGAGAGGAATTGCCTCTGCACAATTTTCTTCATCAGGCTCAATTGCATATCTGCCTTGAAGTTGGCTGCATGTCCTCTTCCAAGTTTTGTGATTTCAGACCAACCTGAGTTTAAGGTAACAAAAAAGGAGATGGCGAGGGTAGAAAGCAGCTCTGTGTCTCAGCTCTTCTGGGTCTCGTTGCTACTTAGACCAGAATAGCAGCTGGAGAGGGGACAGGGATTTAGACACTGGATCTGTGCATTTGCACATGCATGTCTGTGCATGCATGTGCACAGAGAGACACACACACACTTGGAACAGGCTTCTGTAACATTGTTGCTAGCCATTCCCTTCTCTTATCTTGTAGGATGACTTTTAGGCTCTAGTATATTAGAACTAGCCTGTTCGTTGCTTGTTGAACAACTCTGGCTCAATGTTTCTAAGGAATCATCTGTTTAACAACAAAGTAAGAGTAGAGCTCAAACACTGAGTTACTATATGGTATTGCATGTGAACCAGAGTTAGTGAGGAGCCACAATGCATCAGTGGCACTTGTGCTGATGGTTGAAAAGAATTTTGCTTCCAACTACTGTGGAAAGCAAATACTAATACCTACGCTAATACCACTCCTGGTGTTAGTGTAGTTATTAGTATTGCTGCTGTTTATTGATACTGTAATATTACTACACATAGCAATAAACTAACAACTCTCAGGTCCAGAGAGAACTGCAGTTCAAAGCACAGTCATAATATTAAAGCCTTGTTCCTAATTAATAGGAGAAATAGCTGATGTAATTATAATATTTAATATCAACATTGTTGATTTAAGTATGAAGTATATTGTGGTTCTAAAGTGACTGAACTTAAGGTCACTGTCTATTAAATATGAAATGATTGTATGAGTCACCTTAAAAGATGGTCTGTTTCTTCATTTTTACACTCCGTCAGTAACAGAAAAATGAACAGCAGTGAATTTAAATGTTTGTTCTAGTTTTATCATTCTTGTATTAAGCAGTGTTTAATGACCTGTAGGTAATTAATACTTACTGTCACTTGGTGCTCCTAAAGATGTGCTTTATTCTGCATCATCCTATTTTTAAATTGAAGTTTAAACAGAAAAATGGTAAAGCTGCTGTTTTTTTCTCTCTTTATCTTTCAGATAGGGTACATAAGCAATGTGATAGCTGGTGGTGACAACTGCTTGGTCTTAGTAGACAAAAATGTAATGGGATATATTGCCAGTTTGCATGAGTTGTCTTCTACTGAGAGAAGGTTTTATTTCAAACTGAGTGAAATAAAATCTCAGATTCTTAGACCTCTTTTGGGTTTAGGTAAGAACTTGTTTTAATCTTTTATTTCCCCTAAGTTCTACAACAAATTTCTTTATGCAAAATTTAAAACTAATTAAATAGTTTGAAGATGAAGATGAAGTCTCACTCCTCTGCCCTGTTCAGATGAACTGGTGAAATATATCTGCATTTTGACAACTGTGTTATGTTGTTAGTGTTTGCACTCTTCCTGACTGTTTCACCTGAAATAACTTTGAGCTTTATCTAGTCTGAAATTGTTCAATCCCTAATTCTGGATAAGGTAGCCATGAGGTGAAATTGCCAATAAAACACCTAAATAGCACCTTCTGGTAATTCTCTTTATTAATACATTTTGCTATTTCTTAAGGTAAGCTAAATTGCTTTCTGGTTTGTTACAGATAATTTGGGCAATGCAAATGCAATCCAGTTGTTGCAGGAAATGGCAAGCAGGTTCAGCAAGCTGTGCTATCTCATTGGTCAACATGGAGCTTCTTTAAGTAGCTTTCTTCATGGAGTAAAAGAAGCCAGGAGCTTGGCCATCCTGAAGCATTCCAGTCTCTTTTTGGATAGTTACACCGAGCAAGTATCTAATTCCCTCTCATCTTGAGTCTGCAGGCTTAATCTACTGACCACGACAAGCCCCAAGTGAGGGGGAAGTAGATCGTAAGGAAAGCTACATAAGTAACTGTTGTACAAATTGTGTTTCTTAAATTTAAAATGTATGGAAAGTTTTACACAAAATAATAGATTTTGTAGTGAGATGTATATTTCAAAATCTTTGCCAGTGGAGCACACTGGACAGCTTCAGCTTTCCTAATGTAAAGCTTTACTTACAAACTCCTCCTTGGTTGCTGCATATATACTTGCTAAAAAATGACATTCATTACTTAATAGTGAGCATCTTGTAATATAATATAATGGAGTTACAGTAGCTAGGCTACTAAGTAAAGCTGCTTTTGGGGGTTAGTTGTCATTCCAGAATGCCTCTTCAGTAGTCATTCACTAATAATTGTCTTCTAGAAGAGTGATTCTTAGGTCCTTATATCTGCTAGGTCGTGAGCATTACAGCTTTGACCCAAGAGACAGAGTTGCTTTAGTGCTCGGAGTTAAGACAGAATTATCCTGGCCATTATTTTTATATGCTTAAAGCTTTTGGGAGAGTTAGGTCTATGCAGTCATGGTGTTTGCTGTCTTTCTCCTTAATAACTTTTTGTAGTTGCTGGATAGTTTCACCCAAATATGGCAGAAGTCTCATCATATGTAATATCTACAGGCTTCTGTGAAAAATACTGGCTTGTTGGAGGGGAGTCTGAAAATGTCCATTCTTAATGTAGTCTTGGTTATCAGACATCTGATAATCTCTAAGGGAACAAAATTTCAAGATCATCGACTTCAGTTGTTATGCAGTAGGGTTTTGAATGTGCAGTTAGTTTCACTTTTTTCTAAGCACAAAAGTAATAACTTTTGCTGGGTCAGTGATAAACTAATGCCATATGACCCTAAAAGAAGCTTCTGCACTTATCAAATGAGTTGTTCATAATTGTAAATATGCATTTTCTCCCTTTCTTACTTAGCTGAATATTTAACCTCAGTTTTTCTTGTAGTCTGGTTTTCCATAATTGGTTCTCATTACTTTTATTGGAATGGTTTCTTAATTTCCTCTTACTCCCTGTCAAAGACTGAGGTACCTAATTTTTGTTCCTGTTAGTGCCTGTCTTCTGCTCTCCCCCTTTGCTTTTAATACTTTACATGTTTTTCTGTGTATGGCATCAAAACCTATGCGTGGTCCTCAGCATAGTGTCTTGAGTATCTTCCAAGGATCCATCAGGCAACATAAGTATTATCTGTTATTTGGGCTAAGGAGAGACCTCTTCCTTCAGAGAAAGGTGGTTTTTAAAAGTGGTTTTCTTTTTTTAGTAAGGGAGAAGAGAGAGGTAGAATGTTGAATAGCAGGAGAAGAGAAATTCCCATCTCAAAGTTTACATCTGGAATATAATGAGAAGCTAGCAGTATTAAACTGTTGAAACACGTGGCCTATTCTGTACATGCCCCAATTTAGAAGAAAGAAAAAAAATTCAAGTTTTGTTTGCAAAGTAAACCCTCTGCATTGTGCTAATGGCATCAGTAATGTGGATAATAATGCATGTTCTGTATTCCATGTCGAAGGTGTTCTGATAACGTTGACTGTTTAAGACTTAAGTACTTAATTTACTCATATAGCAATAGATACTATAAATCTCACTGGTAAACTGTTGGAAAACACAACAGTTGCCGTTTTCAGGGATGTTCTTTGTAACAGAAGCTCATTTTCCCCATTTCAGGTATTGTACTTCAGTAACAAACTTCCTTGTAATGGGAGGATTTATGCTCCTTGCAAAGCCAGCAATGTAAGCAAACCTTTACTATTTTTTTGAGTTTGTGATCAACTAGTGAAGAACTGTACTTAAAAAATTGTGTGTTTGTATGTAGTAATGAGCATGCAAAGACTTGATTGTAACTTGCTTGAGTACAGATTCATTTTCCAACAGATGAAGTGACTTCCTCTCAACTGTGATGAAAATGTACATTAAAATGTTGCTGAATTAGTTCTGTTATTTTACCTTGAAGGTGGAGAAAGGAGGAAAAAAAGTATAAATTGCTGTAAATTTCTTGAAAGAAACATAAACAGATTTCAGATAAATTATTATTTGAAGGCATAGTTTAGAGGTTAAATTTTCATCATCTATTCAGTGTTTGTTAGTATTTTATTCTTTCAAATGTTGCTGCCAAGAAAACACTAGAACAGGAAACTTTTCTTTAAGAATTAGTTAGGGTAGATTATGTGGATTCAGTTTTGTTTGAGTTCTATTTTTATGAAACCACTTTACAATAATGCAAAAAAATTAACAACATTGCACCTATATCTTCCCTGCCTCTCAAGATTGCTTTTCTCTGTTTCATGCATAGATGCTCTTAAATGTGAGGAAGGAATTGTACCTTAAGGCCTGAGACAGCATATTTGAAATTTATAGATTACAAAGGAAAGCTTTTTTTCTCAGTTCATTAGTATTTTTTTGTCTAGAAACTAATGATGCACTCACTATCTTTTACTCTGGTGCCATGAAGAAGTTACTGCAGTTAGGGTATTTAATTCATCTCAGGAACTGCCAGCTTTCCTTCCTTCTGAAATCTTGTCACCTGGGAGTAGTTCTGTCACATCTGTTTATGGAGCACTTTGAATGTAGTGTAAATTGTGTCATTGGTAGTCTGAAACACCAGGTACCTAATGCAAAGAATCTTCTGCATTGGAGGTCCAGTGCCAGGGACTAAATAAAAAATCACAATGCACAAAGGCACTGAGAATCTTTCTGCATTGGTCAAGATTTTTAGGATGACTTGCAGAAAATCTTAGCTCAAGTATAAGCTCACTTATTTTTCTGCATAGTAATATTCTGGATAATTTCAGCATCCAGTTCTGGATGCTGAAATTACTCTTACAGAATTTTTTAATGTTAGTTGTCACTGTCAGGCTTCTACTGCAGCCAGGACCTCATTAGGTGAATAACACTTTTTCAGGTTCTGAAACTTCAGGGAGGAGATGTCACAAGTTTTGCCCTGGTACTTGCAAAGGGAAGTCAAGGATAACTTTATTGATAAGGATCAATGTCCCCATTGCCCCTTCCCTGACAGGTACTGTCTTAAATCAGTTGTTGTCAGCCTGTCTTTTATAGGTATTCTGCAATATGAATGTATGAGAAGTAGTCCCAACTGTGTAAAAAGTGCTGTCTTTGATTGAAGTCTCAATTGATAGCAAGCTTTTGAGCATTTCCTCTGAAAATGTGGATGAGGTGTTATGAATCTTATTATTTGACACTTCTCTGCAGAGACCTCCATGGGAGGATCTCAAAGCACTTAAAATGCAAGCCATTCACATGGTTAAAGTTAAGATCATGAAATATGGTCTTCTCTCTAAAGAAGAGTTTTGTTCCTAAGGCTTGTTGTACAAGAGTGTTCTTAAGTATCATTTGCAGACCTAGACAAGGTATGTTATTTTGATGTGTGAAATGGCATCTTGCTAATCATGTAGAATTCTTGGGGACCCTGCTGTGCAAATCTCTGATCTGTTTTGCTGTCCCTGGGGCCTGCTTTCTCAGCCTCACCTGATTCTTGCAGCTTGTGGTTTAAATGCTTCCTAGCTGGATGTATTTTAACGGAGATGTGTCATACTTGCTAGCACATGTGTGCACACAGGTATGGTGAAGGAGAGGGAAAAGTAGGTTTCTTTTCCTTTTAATGAAGAAATCCTGGTTTTGTGTGCTAATGCATTGTCTTCAGAATCATTTCCCTCTTCTTCTCTGAACTAGATTAGTTCTCCCTCTTGGAAATCAGACTGAGGATTGAACAGATTTCCTGCCTTTCTTTGAGGTAGGATGTAATTTTTCTAGTTAGGGGAAAAACTGGTCAGTTGCCTTGAACAGCAGGGGTGGGCAAGAGATTATTTGGATATATTTAGGGAATTGCACTGGAGCAAAGTTTAAAATTAATTTCACGCCTTCTGGAATGAATCGACAGTGTTAGAAACTTACTGCTGTACCAGACATGGGGAAGTCATTCCACCTGTTAGCTCTCTTACTAATGAAGTATTAAGAGGAAAAGGCAATTAGTCACTCCCCAAGCTGGGCAACTTAGTCAGCTTTCTTCAGGCAGATTAATGACTGAGCATATGAGAGTAGAAGTCAAAAAAGTCCTGTGTTGCTGTTGTTAGGGAGTTAGATGTCTATACTGCTGTATGTACTTAAACTAAATTGGGAATAGATTAATAAAGAGCATGTATTTGCCTTTAAAATTTTTATTAGTTTACCATAAACCAAAAAGGGGCATTCTGAGTTCATTTATGAAAACATCACTGATGTCTTACTGTTGTGTTTTTTTTCTTCTCTCCTCCCTTTGTTCTCCAATGGTCCTGTTGTTTAGAGACTTCTTGAGTAAAAACCAGGAGCTGTTACAGAAACTGTCTGAGAAGAATGAGGAAAACCTCCAGCTAGTGGAAGTTCTGAATGCTCTGTTTTTCATGCCATTTGGACGACTTCATAATTATGCAAGAACTTTGCTAAAGCTTGCCACGTGTTTTGAAGTGGTAAGCTGGCTTTGTTACCTATATCAGATTAAAAATACACATGAAGCTTACATCTCGGAAGTAACATTTTGAAGCAAATGCCAGGTAATTAGAAATAGCTTAGTCCTCAGAGAAGCTACTTCAGGCTTATATTTACTGCAGGGAAGATCATGCACATGTATTTGTGCAATTTTACACCACACCTGTACAGATTACATGACAGGTAGAGAAACTTGCTACTCTGCCATAACTTGTTTGTGTGCCTGAGTGCTTAATTAAAATTATATTCTTTTGATATTTGCCTGTTGTTTTTTAGTTCCTTCTGGCATCATTACTATAGCTGTCCTTGGCTGTAATACTCTACTAAAAATACTACATATATGTTACGTAGACTTTCACCACCTATTTAGATGTGTATAATTGCATTCTTTTGAAATAAAAGATGATTAAATGGGAACAGTAACTACATGTATGTTTATCCCATTACAGTAACTTAAAGCATTACTCATGCAGTTATTAGCCCTACTTCTATTACAGCTTGTTAAGCTGCAAAAA
Source organism: Chaetura pelagica (assembly GCF_000747805.2). Classification (NCBI taxonomy): domain Eukaryota; kingdom Metazoa; phylum Chordata; class Aves; order Apodiformes; family Apodidae; genus Chaetura; species Chaetura pelagica. Next base: position 1,526,480 of record NW_009952251.1, read on the forward strand.
GGTAGACCATGTAATTGTATATTAATTATTCTTAACATTCTCTTAACAATGATGAAACTTCTGTGATTTTTAAAAACTCCCAGTTCACCAGCAGAATATGTGACCAAGAAAATAACTTAGCCCCCACTGTTATTTTATTTACCAGATCAACTGTCATACATTTGGTGTTGATCTAATAAGCAGTTGTATTGCAGCTTGGTTAGTGTTGTTGGCACAGGTGTTCAGAAACACTCTCAGGTCTGTCTTACCTTGTGTCCTGTAGGCATCTCCAGAATACCAGAAGTTACAAGATTCTAGTTCTTGTTATGAGAGCCTTGCTGTCCATCTTAGCAGGAAAAGGAAAGAAGCTGAATACACACTTGGCTTCTGGAAGACCTTTCCTGGGAAAATGACGGTATTATGTCAATTGTCAGTCCATGAGCAGCTTGAATCTCTTGTTGTTAGTATACCCTGTGTCTACTACTGATGCTGCTGTCCCCAGCTGCACTTGCTATTTTCCTAATTTGTGTTGCTGTAGTATTCTTACTTCAGAAAGGTTGGGCCTCTAGTATGAAAGACAGTGCTGACCTGAAGTCATCATCAGTGAGAAGTAAGCTTCTGTCATTTTGTTTTGGACCCTACCTGTAGGATTCCTTGCGGAAGCCGGAGCGTCGTTTAATCTGTGAAAGCAGCAACCGGGGGCTGTCCCTACAGCATGCTGGAAGGTTCTCTGTGAACTGGTTCATCCTCTTTAATGATGCTCTGGTCCATGCTCAGGTAAGCCAGCTTTAATCTGGGAACAAAACCTTTATTCTGTTTCAAACAACATGAGACTTCTTTCATGTTATGAATATAAGATTTTGTACTGTTCACTTCAGTGTTGCTTGAACATTTAAAAGTGATAATTTTGCACATTTACAAATAAATTTGAAATTGTGTACTTTTTAAAATGTTTTATTGCTTTTGCCCCAATGCTGGCATGCTCTCTGTTGGCTGCTTCTTGGAGCAAGGTGCATCTAAGAAACCTGTAATGCTCTGTTTTCCCTAGTTCTCAAAGAAAAGCAAAAACCTGTTCAGAAAAAGCATGGGGCAGGGGTAGTGAATCAGTACTCTGAAGTTTCCCTTCTTCTCTTTGCCTGCAGTTCTCAACACACCACATTTTTCCCTTGTCCACATTGTGGGTAGAAGCTCTTTCAGAAGAAGCTAGTAATGTGTGAGTATTCTCACCTGCAATGCTGAAATAGTCAGATACCTTGGGAGGGAGAGTCAGTGTTTTGTAATCAATTGTCGTAAACTAGGAGCAGAACAGGCTGGATGTGATGGGGTCTGCCCTCTTGTTTCAGAGGACAGTTGTATAAATGTCAGAATGAATAAGGTAATTGAGGAAAGCACATAGTCTTTGCTGCTTCTTTTCACTGCTGACTTATATTAAAGTGAATGCTAGCTGGGGTTGAGGAGGGAGGATACAAAATTCATGCTCTAAGGAACTTTGCCTTTTTCAGGATAAAATTTCACTAGATTAAAATACTTCCCTTCCCCCACACATAGGAATGGGTTGAAGATCACAACACCAGAAGAACAGTTTGTTCTTGTTTCTTCAACGCCACAGGAAAAGGTAGGCAGATATACAAAATGTGCATGACTTCATTGATGTGGAGGTATTTTATTTCATTAAATCAAATGGGGAGAAGTGTCACCTAAGTGTTTTCCAAGAATGAAGTATTCCTACAACTTGGTATGCAGGTTGACTGTACACTGGGACTGACTGTAGCAGTACTCCAGTTTACAGCATGGTACCGAGAAAGGAGATGATTGCAGCTGCTCTAAAGGTGAGGTTCAGTGCACAGACAGATGTTAGCTAAATTCTGTGATGAAACATTCTCTGTTGCAGACCAAGTGGCTGAGGGCAATAAGCCAAGCAGTGGATCAGGCCCTGAAAGGGACTTCTGACTGGATTCTATATGGAGCTAGTGGGAATGTGCAAAGACAGGAACCTCCTATTTCTCGCAGTGCCAGATACACCTTCTATAAGGACCCTCGATTTAAGGATGCTGTTTATGATGGGAGGTGGCTTTCAGGAAAACCCCATGGCAGGTAAAAGCATTTGAATGTAACAGTTAAACACAAAATGAAGTAATTGCTATATCAGTAAGTCAATAAGGGTCGCTCACAGAAGCTGTTTGGGAAGTGTGAACTGATTCTTACACACGTGTGTGACTTTATTTTTTCCAGAGGAATCCTAAAGTGGGCAGATGGAAGGATGTACTCTGGGACTTTCCGGACTGGGCTGGAGGATGGGTAAGATCCTCTCACTGCTTGTGGAGCTACAGGGCAAGAACTACCTGTTGTTTTAGGAGATAATAACAGAAGCCTTTTAATTAAAGGTCTTGCAGTAAATCCTACTGACTCAGGATTATGTATGTTAACAGGATGCATCTGTATGTTGATATATAGATACAGTGTCATTTATCTAGAGGTACACTAGTTGTCTTCACAACAGACAGCTGCATGATTAAAAACTTGCTCTTTCATAAAAGTTGAAACTAATTGGAGTCATCAGCTGTAGGATGGTGGAAGGAAATGGTAAAACAGCAGAGAAGAAAGAATAGGTGGGTGAGTGTAAACTCCTAAGCAGAGGAAGCCAATTGAAAAAGTGTGCAGTAAACTTTCTGCTGCATAGGTAACTACTAACTTTTTGTGTTGCAATATTTTTTCAGAAGTTCTAGTATTTTTTATCTATCTAGAAAATACAATGTAGCAATCATCTTCTCAAATGTTTTCCTTGTTGTTTTTCTGGTAGAGCAAGGATTTAATAATTCAGGAAGGAGACAACACAGTCTTGAATCAGGACTTAAGGGTTTGGGTGCTGAAAACAAAATTAATAAGATTACACAATCCTAATGACTAAGATAATGGGCAGAGAGGAATTTGAAAATAGGATGAATGGAAGTCCTAGACATTATCGAGTTATTTGGTGAAACAACTAAAACCACTTGAAAGTAACTTAATGTATTACACAGCTTTGAATTAATCTATGGATTTCATTGCTATAAATCTGCTTAGAGCACTTTTGAGGCTAAGAGGTTAACTTTATTTCCAAAGGCATTTTTATATGAATCTTGTGAGCAGACATGTATGTACTGGGCTGGATAAAAACATAGCAGGAGTCCTGTTGGTTTCCAGATGTATTTTCAAAGTATTGAATTGAAGGGGAAATTGAAATATGGTCTGGCAGCAGACAGCTTTTTAAAATGCACCTTAGCTGTTGGTATAATGTCGGACTATAAAACCACATGAGATTTGGTCATACTGACTAAATTGACCTAGTGATGCTGGAATTCCTCCTTTCTCTTTAAAAAAATAAATAAATCTGTAGCTGCTGTAGCTGGAGATGTGCTAACAATGATATAGAGCATTCTGATTTTAGAATGCATCTGTGGTAGGTATCTGGTTTTTAACTGAATATTTTTAGCATTATAGCTGCTTGTGTTCCATTTCTGTGCATTGACAGGTATGGTGAATACAGAGTGCCAAACAAAGCACTGAATAAGGATGACCATTATGTGGGGTACTGGAAGGAAGGCAAAATGTGTGGGCATGGAGTCTACAGGTAACGTGTGGCTCTGATGTTGCTGTCATTGCAGAGGACAGAGCAGGGCTGATGCTCTGGCACACTGCTTACCAAGCCCTGCTGTATGTAGTTTTCTTGTTACATTTCAGACTTATGATTATAGTTTGGTTTATTTTCTGCTCATAATGCATACAGGTGCGGTGTTCTGTTACTAATATCTATTCTGATGTTGCCACCACCTTTCAATAATAAATGATTCTGTATTCAGAGAGATAAATACAGCCTTTAAAGGCTTAGTTTGTTGGAAAGCGAGTGGCTTTAAAACAGCAAAGCATCAAAGGACTTGTATTAAAGGCTCATTTTTATCCCAGATATATTTCTACTATAGTTCCTCCTAGGTGTGGCTGCAATGTAATTCCTAGAAGAAAAAAGAGAGGGTTAGTTGGGGTGGAGGGGGAAACCAACTGAAAAAACCCAGCAACAAAAAAAACACAGCAGAAAAGTAGATTTCAGGAGTCTTATTTATTCCCTTTCTTATGATAGCTATGCTACTGGTGAGGTGTATGAAGGGTGTTTTCAAGATAACATGCGTCATGGGCATGGTCTGCTACGTAGTGGGAAGCTGACATCTTCCTCTCCCAGTATGTTCATTGGACAGTGGACAATGGATAAGAAGAGTGGTTATGGAGTTTTTGATGATATCACAAGGTAAGGCTTAATTTCCACAAATCCTTAACCACTAGTGTGATGCACAGTTGCAAAAAGAGTAGGAAAGGATTTGATCTGTTTGTAGCATGCTTTTTTTCCTTATATGAGGATTTCTGAGTTGATGATCTAAAGAATTTGGTATAGAGACTGCTTTTTGGTGCAGCTTCTGGAGTAAATGCAAGGTGTTTTGTTTTTCTTTTGGTTTTCTGCCTTGCTTTCCTATCCTACTTCAGGCTGAAAACTAGCAATGAATATGGTATCTTATCGAGGTATCTTCTTGTGTGATTGATGAAAGTTTTAAGAATGTCACACAAGGAGTATTGTTTCATCTCAGGAGTGTAAGACTGGGTTATCCAGTGATCAGATATACAGGACTAGATAAATTTCAACTTGTGCTGAGGTTTTCCATAGACTTACTCTGTCAGTGCAGTAGAGGGAAGATGTTCTCTCAGGGCTGATTAGTGAAGTGGTGGTTTTAAAAACAGGGCTGTGTTAAATGAAAACTGAGCACAAATCGATATACTCTGCTTTTTCATTCATCAATTTAATGCTGTTTTTTCCTGAAATGAGATGATGTGGTGAGAGCCCACAAAAACTGGTTTTGATTTAACTGAACTAAAAGCTGACTTAAACAGAACAGTAAAAAGTCTCAAGGGAATTTCCCAATGTCCATTTTGCATTTTGTCTTTCCCTTTGGTGGTGGTTGCTCTTATACTCTAATGTCAGGATGTCTCCACATACGTGATTTAGCCATTTATTTACCTTGGACAAACTCAAGAGATGCAGCTTTCCTTACAGGTCCTCTCACCTCCAGAATTTGTAAATACAGTGAATCACTCAAATATGAGTGAGCTACCCTCATAGTAGTTGTATTTGTGGTTTCAGGGATGGGTATGTAAATGCATTTGTGGCCTAAGGTTTAATTTCCTTCACTTACTCAGTCCAGACGATAAGGATTAACTGCACTCTTTATAACTCACTGTCATTACTGCAAACCAGTAATTTGAGCAAGTGAAGCTTCTGCTCTATCATGTTTCCATCCTGGTAACCAGGTATGCTGCATCTGTTTCTTCAAGAAGCATTCACCCAGCAGAGACCCCTGAAGCTGGCATGACAGATCAGACCAGCATGCTACTAGGTTATGGGCCCAATCAGATGGAAGATATCCCTGAATTTAGATTAATGACTGGGCTTGCTCTTTTTACTGTGACCATAATTTTTCCTGGACACTAGAAGGAAAATGCTCTGTAATAAGCAGAGTTCTATTAAATCAATTGTGAGTTTTCTCCTAAAAGCAAACAAAAAAAGTCCTTGGCAAGTTAATTTTTTTGATTACTTGTGTGGTGAAAACATCATGTTCTTTTTCAGTATTATTCAACTTGTTCTGTTTTGAAATATTTGGGACTTGCCCTTAGTTTCAAACACTCACAAAAAAGTTTTCTAACAAGTAGTCTGAAAGAGGCTGATGTTGTGATCAGTCTTTAATTGTCTAATTTTTTTATGGCATGACCTTTGTTATGCAATTATCCAGAAACTTTACGATGTGATCTATTTCCTTACACTCATTTTGCTTTGCACTCTTAATATTTTCAAAATGTCATGCGTGAATTTGTAGGTCTCCCTGCTATTCCCCAGGTAGAACAGCTTGATTTCCTTAATTCGTTATCCTCTGAATTTGAGTAATCTGAGTTTAGGCAAAGAAACTATTTGGCAAAAAAAAAAATTAAATAATCTTCTCATATCTTTCGTAAGTAACTGTTAAATACATCAGGTAGCTGCTGATGAAGCCAAAGATCCCTTTTCACATGCAATTGAAATGTTTGATAAAGCTGATCCAAATCTGGTAGTAAGTTTCCCAGTTTCTTATGTGCTGTAGCTACTGCTCAGGTTCCTTTGGAAAGGAACTTGACCTAACTGGGTTTCAGCCTTGTTTCAAATCATTAGGAACACTTTGCTTGGATGTAGCAAATTCATAATGTGGATTGTGAAAGGAAGGTCATTACAGTTTTTCCATCAAAAAGGCTATTTCCATGAAGCTAGTGAAACTAGATTGACAGATGTGAAGCAAGTGCTGCATAACTATTTTCTACTGCTTTCTGTAATGGTGAAATACTGCAGTAAAGCCAAAGAAAGGATATAAATGTACTTAGACATTCTTGCTACTTAATTTTTCTTCAGAGGAGAAAAGTATATGGGAATGTGGCAAGATGATCTTTGCCAAGGCAATGGTGTTGTGGTTACTCAGTTTGGACTGTATTATGAAGGAGCCTTCAGCACTAACAAAATGATGGTGAGTTGAACACTGGACTCTGTTCTATAGTGACTTTTCCTCTGAGTGTGGTAGTGTGTTAGGCTGTGTAAATCTTTTGTTCCTCTAACCTTCTGTTTTCCTGGCTTTTAAAACTGTCTTTATAATCCCTGCCCTGTTTCACCTGGGCCTAATTCAGAACCTACTTTTAAAAAAAAATGTATTTGCTAAGGATTAGTAACAGGTTTTTCAGTGTATCTTTAGATCTGCAGCCTGCCCTTTTGTTACAATTACTGTGATTTTTATTATTCTCTTAATAGGGGACTGGAATTCTGCTTTCTGAGGATGATACAGTCTATGAGGGGGAATTTTCAGATAACTGGACTCTGAGTGGAAAGGTTGGTGTTTGGTATTGTCACTTTTCAACTGTTAGCATCTAAAAAAAAAACCCAAACAAACCATTCCTTGTCATTTGGTTCCTGATAAACTTCAGTTAATTTTTTTACTATCTTCTTAAGGGAACACTGACCTTGCCAAATGGAGATTATATTGAAGGTCTCTTCAGTGGAGAATGGGGATCTGGGATAAAAATCACAGGAACCTACTTCAAACCTAGTTTGTATGAGAATGAGAAGGACAAACCTAAAGCATTGTGAGTGTTGAATAAGAATTAATTTATTGTGTATGGTTCAGTAGTACTTTGGAACATAACTTGTCTTTTTTCAAAGGCGTATTAATATTTTTTTCCAAAGACACAGTGAGATTTTGAAAACACTTTTCTCCTTTTTCATTCCTCTTCCTTCCTGCATAGGAAATAAGATAAAACTTCATCTTCATAGATGTTCTGTTCTTAACTACTACTTGAACATGCAAGTAACAGCATGAAATTATAGGATAGCCAACATCTTGCTACTGTCCTCTAGCAGTCTCAGAAAATATATTTATTTATATCTGAACTGGCAATTAGCCCCTGAGTTCACAGCTGCCAATGACTTTTGAGATAGTGAGAGACTAATTTACATTTAAGTGTTTAAGCCAATCACAGACCTTTCTTCTTTCTGCCAATTACTCAGTTGGTAAATTAATTCATGTAATGTGTCATTTAACTATGCCAGTGCGGGTACAATAGGACAGAATTAGCTAGTTACCACACCTCTTCCAAACAGTGCAAAAGATAATAGGAGAAAAATCTGCTGGATTGTGAATGAGCATTTTAACACCTTGGAAAAGATAATTTTGCAAAGTGTCTTTATAATCTTATTTATAGCAAGTGCATTAGGTCAATTTGCTTCATTATTGGGGGGGGATTTAAGTAATAATTGAGATCTTTGAGTAGAAGGTATATAAATTCAAAGAATAGTTTAAAAAAAAATCGGTATTTGGTAGCACTATATACTGGCTTATAATAGTAGTAATTTTTATACAGGATTCAGTATCTTTGATTTAATTTCAGATTAAAATGGGAAATACAACTCTAATATTTTGACCTAGCTTAATTCTAAGCATGCTTCCTGAAGTGTTCACTGGTGATTTCATTTGACAGAGCTGACACCTACAACAGGATGCAAAATAAAGCAGGTCTCCCTGCTGGACTGAGCACTTGCAACCTTAGCAGCTGTCTGCTTTTTTACCCCAGTAGGGAGTCTATTAATAAATGTATGTATGTATTTCTGAAGATGGCTTGTGAAATAAGGATAAGGATAATAGAAAGGGCTTTTTCAAATACATAGCTGGCAAAACTAGCACTAGAGGAAATACTGGCCCACTGAGGAATGAGGTGGGAGCCCTGGTGACAGAGGATATAAAGAAGGCAGAGGTGCTGAATGCCTTCTTTGCCTCTGTCTTTACTCCTGCAGGATTTCCCCATGAGCCCCAGATTCATATAGCCCCAGAAGAAGTCAAGATAGAGGAGGAGTTTGACATGGTAGATGAGGATTGGGTTAAGGATCAGCTGGGTAATCTGGACACCCATAAATCGATGGGTCCGGATGGAATGCACCCAAGGGTGCTGAGGGAGCTGGCGGAGGTCATTGCTAGGCCACTCTCCATCATCTTCAGTAAGTCATGGGCAACAGGAGAGGTGCCTGAGGACTGGAGGATAGCAAATGTCACACCAGTCTACAAGAAGGGCAAGAAGGAGGACCCGGGTAACTATAGACCGGTCAGCCTCACCTCCATCCCTGGAAAGGTGATGGAACAACTTGTTCTTGTCACTATCTCCAGGCACATCAAGGACATGGGGGTCATCAAGAGCAGTCAACATGGTTTTATCAAGGGTAAATCATGTTTGACTAACCTCATAGCCTTCTATGAGGAAATTACTAGGTGGATAGATGATGGTAGAGCGGTAGATGTGGTTTATCTTGATTTCAGTAAAGCATTTGACACCGTCTCCCACAGCATCCTTGTAGAAAAGTTGATCAGGTATGGGTTTGGTGACCAGGAAGTGAGGTGGATTAGGAACTGGTTGAAAGGAAGGAGTCAGAGAGTTGTAGTCAATGGGGCAGAATCTGGTTGGAGGTGTGTGACTAGTGGAGTCCCACAGGGGTCGGTACTGGGACCGGTGTTGTTCAACATCTTCATCAACGACCTGGATGAGGGTATAGAATGTACCCTCAGCAAGTTTGCTGATGACACTAAGCTGGGAGGAGTGGCTGACACACCAGAAGGCTGTGCTGCCATTCAGAGAGACTTAGATAGGTTGGAGAGTTGGGCGGGGAGAAACATGATGAAATTCAACAAGGGGAAGTGCAGAGTTTTACATTTGGGGAAGAACAACACCATGTCCCAGTACAGGTTGGGGGCTGACCTGCTGGAGAGCAGTGTAGGTGAAAGTGACCTGGGGGTCCTGGTGGACAGGAGGATGACCATGAGCCAGCAATGTGCCCTTGTGGCCAAGAAGGCCAATGGCATCCTGGGGTGCATTAGAAAGGGTGTGGTTAGTAGGTCAAGAGAGGTTCTCCTCCCCCTCTATTCTGCATTGGTGTGGCCGCATCTGGAGTATTGTGTCCGGTTCTGGGCCCCTCAGTTCAAAAAGGACAGGGAACTGCTTGAAAGAGTCCAGCGCAGAGCTACAAAGATGATGAAGGGAGTGGAACATCTCCCTTATGAGGAAAGGCTGAGGGAGCTGGGTCTCTTTAGCTTGGAGAAAAGGAGACTGAGGGGTGACCTCATCAATGTTTACAAATATGTAAGAGATGAGTGTCAGGGAGATGGAGTTAGGCTTTTCTCAGTGATGACCAGTGATAGGACAAGGGGTAATGGGTGTAAATTGGAGCATAGGAAGTTCAAGGTGAATATCTGAAAAAATTTTTTTACTGTGAGAGTGACAGAGCACTGGAACAGGCTGCCCAGGGAGGTTGTGGAGTCTCCTTCACTGGAGACATTCAAAACCCACCTGGATGAGTTCCTGTGTGATGTACTCTAGGTGACCCTGCTCTGGCAGGGGGGTTGGACCAGATGATCTTTTGAGGTCCCTTCCAACCCCTAAGATTCTATGATTCTATGAAATAAAGATTTTGTCTAGCCTTTTCAGGCTCTCTTGAAGTTGAATATCTTTTGGTCTAATTTGTGAAAAGGCTTAAAGCCTATTTTTTTCTGCTTTGTGAAACTGGAAGCATGGGAAAACATCAGTGTTGTTAGCTCTCATTTCTGATGTGGTGGAAAAATAAATTGAATAACTGAAAAATAATAATGAAAGTTCTGACTACTTCTAACACTTGATTGAAATAATCTTTATGATTTAAAATAATTTTTAAATTCTTAAAAAATTTTAAAGCATTCATTTTCTTTATGAAAATGTGTCGCAGCCCTGAATTTCATTTTATGTCTGAGATACCTGTATCTATATATATAGGAAGAACAATTCTTGGTTTTTCTTTGTCTGTAGAGGATCCCTGAGCATTGGTTGCCAGTGAAAAGGTGCCTGAGCTGGTTTTACTCTCTATCAGCATATCCTGCATATGTGTCATGCAATATCTTATGTAGATACTATCCTAGGGCCAGAAACCAATATATTCTTTGTGTTTATCTGTGTAGCTGTGCTGTTTGTACACTGCATGATAGTGAGGTGGTTGGCACATTTTTTTGCTAGGTCTTTGCTACATTAATGTGTCCTGAGCCTTCTGAATGGATACCAGTGGCAAAGATAAGGCCAGTTAAGTGCAGTATGCCCTGTTTTCTGGAAGCCTACATGAAAGAGACTGCCTTGTCTAATGTAATGAGGTTAATAGTTATATGTATGCATTAAAAACATTTTAATCTTGTAACTTTATAATATGTTACATGGATTAATGTATGTTAGCTAAGATAAAGAGAAAAGGGTAACTTGGTTATTTTAAAAGGTGAGACTGTTAAGTGTATCAGCTATTGGTAAAATAGTATGAGATACGAGATGGACATTAGCCATAGGTGATTTTCATAGCTGAATGTGTCATTTCATTACTGTTTGATTTTAACAGACTAGCTGGTCATTTTATTAGGCGGAAACTTGGGATCCTGGCAGTGCCTGCTGATGAGAAATGGAAGGCAGTATTTGAAGAATGCTGGAACCAGCTTGGTTGTGAGAGCCCAGGCCAGGGGGACAGATGGAAGGCTTGGGACAACATTGCGGTGGCCCTGACCACCAACCGACGGCAACACAAGGACAGGTTGGTTCCTAGAGAATGTAGTTGTTAGCTTGAGGGGTTTTTTTCTATTGTATGTCTAACAAACATCTGTACAATGTTGTCCTTTTTAAAACTGCAGCCCAGAATTACTGAGCCGCTCACATACTCAGACACTGGAAAGTTTGGAGTTCATTCCACAACACATTGGTGCCTTCACCCTGGATAAATATGAAAATATTAAAAAATATTTGATAAAGGTATTTTGACTCTCAAATATTCACGTAGCTTGTTGGTAAGGCCTGATGTCAGACTTACTTTGTAATAGTTTTCCTTAATTCTGTCTATATTTGTACTGTTGTAATCCATGTTGTATTAATTCATGTTTGTTCAGAACTCCTTCATCAATTGAATTAAAATCCACAACTAAGACTGAAATAATGGTATGTCTTATGGATACTGCCTTAAAGACATTTTCTGCTCAGTTACTATGTTAAGTTTGCTCAGTATCTTTCACTTCAGGCTTGTGATACTCCTCTCCATCCATTGGGCAAGCTGGTGGAAACACTGGTAGCTGTCTACAGAATGACCTATGTTGGAGTAGGAGCTAATCGACGATTACTGCAGGAGGCTGTGAGAGAGATAAAGTCCTACCTCAAACGCATCTTCCAATTGGTTAGGTAAAGAGACTTAATTCTTAAGTCAAACTACTGCTGAATTAATTAAAGATATCTCATGTGCTGAAACTGTCCAGTGTTTATGCAGCCCAAGGGTGCTAGTATCTTTTCTCTGGTTTGGAGGTTGCTTATATTCTCTTCACCTTTTTAAGGAGTCTGGAATATTCTTTCAAAAATGGAAAAATGTAAATTTTCATCACAGTGTATTACATCCCATGTTGCACTTGAAAATATTGCTGTAGGAAACTCGTCTTGAATGTGGATTTCCAATTTATTGTCTCTGGATATCCATGCTGTGAAAATACAGTGTTCAAAGGGTGTAAAAGAATAGCGAAGATGGGGACTCACAGTGTATTACACTAAAATTCTTACCAATGTGGATAAGCAATATTCCTATGAAATATTTGCTTACATTCTTGAGAACAGTTACAGCTTTAATCAGGTCCTGCCAATCTGAAAGCAGAAGTGCTCCAAATTTTTAACCATTAGAAGCCTTGTTTGCAGGGAAGCGGTATCAAGGTAGGAATAGTATCTTTGGCATCAGAGGGCTTGGCCTTTCTGAGTTTGCTTCCAGGTAGATGTTACTGTACATTTGTTAGCTGTGCTGTCTTAGTTCAGCAAGTATTATTGCAGCCGACTTGTCTTTCCTCTCGTCTTGCCTTCTAATGCTGTGATTTATAGGAACTTCATGAAATGAAGTCATAACGTTATTATGTGTATTGCCTCTTAGGTTCCTGTTTCCTGATCTTCCGGAAGAGGGCAGCACAATTCCATTTCTGTCAACGGAGACAATGGGAAGACGATCGTTTTGCGGTGGGAAATCTGACTCCAGATCAGAATCTCCTGAGCCGGGGTAAATAAAGGAAAAAAAAAACTGAACTAAGGAAAGCTTAATTTTATTTCTGTTAGCAGTAAGCGGTTCTGATGACAGATACTGATAAGCAAACTTCCATGTGATGGTTGCAATAAGCATTTCATCCATGTTAAATGCAGTTATTCTTACTTAAGCCCAAACTTGCTTTAGTCTGTTGTGGGTAAACAAATCAAGGCTTTGGTCTGGGCTTCAGAAAACCGTTTGACATGTGAGCACTGGGGCATTGCAGGTGAAGTGCACTTCCACGGCAACACAAAGAGCCAGTCACATGGAGCTCCCCCTGGAGTTCATGTCCTCCTGCCCACAGCAGCCTCAGGTGTGGTCAGAAAAAGGCAGAGGGATCAATAGGGAAAGTCTTTTGAGAAAGGTTCCAATGACTGTGCAGGAGGTATTACCAGGCACTTAGAGTTTAGCTTTCCCTATCGGGTGACATCTTGATGCCAAGTAACTGCTGATGTCGTGAAGCCTGCAGTGCAAGTGTATGGAGCTGGGTCAGGTGACTTGATGTGTTTTGGCCTATTTTCTAGCTTGTGCTGTGAACGTAAAGTTGAGCTGTCAGCAGGGGGGCTTGAAATGGGGGCTCTGTGATAAGCATGAAAATAAGGTAAAGCTTGAACTATAATAAAGAACAATATTCAGCTTTTACATTATATAAGGAAGAAAGCCAGAGTTCTGCTTAAAACACATAAAACTATTTTATTCTGTGGTCGTGGTCTGTGGTCTCCCTCTCCCCCCCCCCTTTTCCCTCTCCCCC
>NW_009952251.1:1540662-1548102 GCF_000747805.2 Chaetura pelagica
CCTCCACCGGGTTCCCACTCACTTCCCCCTTTCCCCCCTCCCCTTACCTCCCCGCCGGATTCCCACCCCGTTTCCCACCCGCTTGCATTTCTTCCTTTTTCTCCTCTTCCACCCACTTTCCCCCTCCCATGCTCCCCCTTTTTTAAATTTTCTTTTTGTCTTTTTTTTCCCCAGCTACGTGGTGACCAGTTTCGGGTTGCTGCTCCCTGTGCTGCTGCCACGGCTCTATCCTCCCCTCTTTATGCTATACGCCTTAGACAATGAGCGGGAGGAAGATATTTACTGGGAATGTGTTTTACGTTTAAACAAACAAACTGATCTGGCTCTGCTGAGTTTTCTTGGAGTGCAAGCGTGAGTATGCTGCAGCAGGAAAACAGAGTTGAGATTATGGCATGTCATTAGATAAAGCAACCAAAAGCCCCTATTTTCTGAAGTGCTTTTCTTTGATGAAAATGCATGTAAAAATGTCTTCAGGGTAGTTAATATGGTTGAGAGAATAATTTTAACTTTGCTCTTCAAAAAAGAGCAGGGATGATGGAAAAAAGATTGGCATTGCAGATTCCCATCTGTTTGTGCTAGATAGAGTTGAGTCAATAGAAAGATCTCATAAAAGAACATGATTACTTCATTTTCATAAGGTGAAAATGTTTTCAGACCATGCTTTCCCAATTTGCAGGAAATTCTGGCCAGGAACTGTGTCCATCCTTGGAGAGAGTAGAAAGGTATGTTCCTTGGGCCTTGACTCATGAAGAGGTGGTCAAAGAATTTTTGGTCAGACGTTTTGCTTAAAAGATAGATGCCCTAGTATCTTGTTTCTGTAAAATTTGTTTGTTACTTAAAAGCTACAAGTAGTGATTTCTTAAAATAGCTGTTAATCCTGCTTTGTCACTCACTGTCTTGCACCATAATGAATTTTAATTGAGGAGACTTTTTTTGTCTCATCATGGAAGTGTGAGAATAAGAGTCTGCCAAGGAAATTTTCAAGCTGTTTGCTTAAAAGAATTATACCATTGTATATTTTCTGGTTAGGAGAAGAATTGTGTAGTTTTTATTACTCATCAGTATCTTGCATTTCCATGTTCCAGTACGAGTGTTTTAATAATCTTAACTTTGAACAATTTGCATGCCTACAATGTACTATAAACCAGGTCTGCTCATGAATCAGTCCACTTTTATTTGAAATTTCCGATTTCTTATAGTCACTTGGATACTCCTGCCTTCAGATCAGCTCTTCCCTGGTTCTAACTAGCTTTTTCAAAGCCTGTCATAATCAGAAGCATGGCTTTCATTATAGTAGTTGCTGCACATGGATGAGCTGATATACCTTGATAGAGATCGAGTATTAGAAGTTTGTAATAATAACCAAAGCTGCTGTTGAACCCAAACCTTGAGGCTGTGGGTTCCCAACAAGATAAATTCCCCTCTTCCCAAATCATGAAGATTGACATGATGCAAAGCTCTGCTCAGACTTCAAATGTCAGAAAATATATTAATAATAGATTTCTTGAGTTACTTCAGACCTTCTGTATTTTTAGGTACTTGGCAAAATTCTTACTAGCTGTCTGAATTCTTTACACTTCTGTGGTTTTGGTTATAGAACAGAGCCTCTCCATTCTAAAGTACTGTGTGGCACGTGTCTTCTCTGAATTATGCAGGATATGATCTGCAGCCATTTACTTAATTTGCTGGATCATTCCTTCCTTCAAAAAACATGTTTTTATCCAAGACATCATGTTTATCTGCTTATTTTTGCATCCATTCATACTCTGTCTGCTCCATTCAGAAGTTCTTAGGCTCAGTTGCATATTAAGAGCTAACATTTGTATTTGTTCTTTTCTGTTTGCTCCAAACCTCAGTCTTTGATTATTGACTGTTATGACTTGATTAGGCTTATGGTTCCCTCTTGATTGTTAACCACTAAGATTTAGTTATTCTAAGTCTTAATTGATTTGGAAGATATAACAAAACATAACTGATTCTTGTAACATACCAAGGAATTCAGTACAGACTTTTCTGAATTTTAAACAAAACTCATACAAATTATAGGTAGGCAGATTTCCTGGATGACTTTCTCATCCAGGCACATTACCCTTTCTTTGCACTGGAAAACTAAAAAAAACTCTTTTATACCAGTGTCACATGATACACTGCTTTTCTGCTGAAGAGTGGGGTTGTTAAACCTACCTGATAAGTATTCTCATGATTACATAGGTGTCCCCAAATACAAAAGATGCCTGCTTCGCCTCTGCTGTTGAATGTTTACAGCAAATCAGGTAATTATCTGAAGTCTGTCTTTTTGTATTTTACTGTTCTTGCTGTAGTAGTCTTTAGTTTACTTGATTGTGATCTTTTACCTGTCACATTTTCTTTCATCACCTTCCTAAGTTTCAGAGCTTCTACTAAAAATGTTAGCCATTTGCCCCAGTGGGGAATGAAGTATAGCCCCATAAGTGTGACTGGGGGATGTGTCCAAAGGAAGTAATTTAGAATCAAAAGCATTCAAATAGATGTGAATTTCTAAACAGTTGTGGGAAAGTGACCTGTAGATGGGGAGCTTTTTTTTATCTGTTACCTGACATAGAAATTCTGCTGTAAGAATATAAGTAGAATTTAAAAGGGTATTAGGATTTTTTTTCCCTGCCTTTACCACTATACTAAAACATTCTAAAACTTGGAAGACCCATCTCACTTGCAGTAGTGTACCTTAATCCAGTAAGTAGAGCCTGCAGTACTGCACAGACTTGGCAGCCATGGCTCTTTTGGTGTGAATGATCTGGTTTATCTTCTTGTGCCTGGGGGCATGCTAGCTAGGAAACTGTCTTCCTAATTTAGATGCAGATGTGTAACTTCTTATTGTTGCCCTGTTCTCCTCTTGCTATCCAAACAGTACCACATTTACCCCAGCTGACAAGTTGAAGGTGATCCAGCAGACTTTTGAAGAGATCTCTCAGAATGTGCTTGAGACTCTTCAGGAAGATTTTCTGTGGTCCATGGATGACTTATTTCCTGTTTTTCTTTATGTGGTGCTACGAGCCAGGTAGGCACTAAGAGTCGCATCAGATATAAGATGAACATAGGCATTATGAGTGTTTTTACCTGCATTGAACACGCCTGCTCCTCCTTATAGTGCTACTTGCTAGCTTTTTTGTAACTTAAGTCAGTTTTCCGTTTTGGCTGTTTGCTTTGGCTTAAAAAAAACTTTGAACAGTTAACTGATATGGCTGTGACCTTAGAATGAGGTTAGGGAAAGGCATGGTTTTACCACAACACCATGTACAAAAAGTAAAAGCAGTTCACCTGTTTCCTTTCTCTCTACTCCATGTGACAGGATAAGGAATTTGGGTTCTGAGGTGCACTTAATCGAAGATCTGATGGATCCTTATCTGCAGCATGGGGAGCAAGGCATTATGTTCACTACCTTGAAGGTATGAAAAATATTCAGGGTTATTAAAAGCTGTCTTTGGAAATTAATTTGCTTTTGAGCCATGATGATGAACTTAGAACAATTGTATGAACATGAGGTTATAACTTTTTTGGTATTTTTATTGCATGGATGAGCAAGGAAACAACTTAGAGCTTAGGTAACCTAACAATTATGGTTAATAAAATGGTGCAATGTGGAAATGTACTTGATTTGAATGAAATACTGGTTGCTGTTGTCTGTTCTCAGTGTTCTCCTGCAATGTAACAAGCTTTATTTCCTTTATAAAAACTTGTATGAAGTGCTACTTTGGATTTAGCCATTGCAATCATGTTTTAAGTCTAACATCACATCAAGATGCTTCAGGAATTCAGTTTTGTAAAAAAGAAAAAAATATATATTTTTACTTTGTCACTCTGCACATTCTAAGTGTTCTCTCTTTTTAGTGTGGAAAAAGGGGGAGAATCTGTTTTGATTAATAACCTGTTGTACACTAGCATCTCCATAATGGAAATAGGTTGTTTTGGTAACTCAAGACTGTTAAAAGAAGTGGATCTTGTGACAGTTCAGTTTTGTGGAGCTTTTTTGTAGGTGGGGTTGTTTTAGAAGGAGGTTGTTAACTGAAACTTAAATTAAAATCTTAAGCTAAGCTGCTAGGTGAACGTAGTTGTAATTTCTGTCTGTGCAAACTGGAAGTAGCTGGGTGTGGAGGTTTTTTATACCTGTTGTTTTTATAGTGTTGTAGAAAGGGGAGGTTTGAATTGGTTAAAATATATCATAGGATCTATATAGTAGAAGCGGAATCTTATTTTCCATGAGTGCAAATGTTGTCTGAGACCTTACTAAGTTTCTGGTCATGGGTGACCCAATCTGTATTTAAAACAGCATTAAGGAGTGAATAGGTATCAAGCAGCAGGTCAGGGTGTTTATCCAGATGATAGAAACCTTTGCCTTCCAGTCTGAGTGCTTTTGAAATGCTTAATCCCTGCATCCTTGTTCTGTAAGAAAATATTTTCTTTTTTGGGTCCTTCTGTCCTTGCTTTGTGAGTGAAAAAAAAGCGTACTTCATCTTGGCAAAGCTGGAAGCTGCAAAAGCTTTCAGAGTCCCAAATCATGCTATCTTGCTTTATTAAGAGTTGGACATAATTTGTAACAAAGTCTCCTGTTCTTTTTGATAGCTTTCATATCAGAAGATTATTGTGTTGAGTGTCACTGTATCATCCCGGCTTGTAGAAAGCCTAGCCCTGTTGGGTAGAAAAAAAAATTCAACTTATTTGTGTGTGATGCTTTATCAGCTTGCTGAGAACTGGTATATATGCTAAACTGAACTTTGTTTTAATTCAGGCATGTTACTACCAGATTCAACATGAAAAGCTTACCTAGACCATCACTGACAACATGGCTCTGTGGGATAGTCTACTCAGTGGAACATCAGTTATACCTACTTTCTTCTCTGAAATGGCACTTACAAAATACTCCGTTGCAGTTGTGTTGTTACAGATGAAAATACTCAGTTGTTTCTTCTGAACTTTAGTTTTAAGATTGGAAAAGGCTATCAGTGAAGTGGTGATGAAGCAAGAGACTTCGTTTGTCAAGGCTTTGCCAAGAAGAAAAAATGTCCTATTCTAATAGAAACGTTATTTACTCCTTTTCAATTAAGAATGCTGCAGAAAGGCATGGCATCTACCTAGAGTACATGTGAAAGTCTGAACTGCATGGCTACTCAAGCAGTGGGTTTCTTTTTAATATTACTGGATTGTCAATAGAGACATTTAAATAGAATCAACTGCACCACAGAACCATTCAGTTTTCCTGAACTAAGCTGTTATGTTTGTTTATTTAAAAAATATAAATACTTCAGCATTTATAATGGGTAACCTATAGTGTGTTTGGCTGTAAAGGTTTTGAGGTATCTGTGTTAAGAACTGCTGAAGCTGTGGAAATAATCACACTTATGGACTTCCCTCTTTAATTATAAATACAAAGACATTCGCAGTTTTTTCCGTTTATGAAATAAATAAAAGACACTGACCACTTCAAATTTTGGCACTGAATTAAATAACTGAACTCTGTTCAGTTTCATTACCCTGAAGTCTGAGGACAAACACTTTCTCTGGAAGAACGTGACAGGAGGATGGAGCCGTGCTCTTAAGCAAGCTGACAAGGGATTGGGGTTGAGACTTTTGCCTGCTAACTTGTGTCAGAGTGAAAAAATCTAACCTTGTTGCATTTTTGAACATGTAAAGAACAAGTGATTTCCCTGAGGAAATTCTGTGTGTGTGTGTTCTTCTGTGGTTTATGGTTAACTTTATTTATACTAATAACACTCATGGATAATTTGGGTATTGTAAGTGTTGTTCTTCACCATGGCTGACTCAAAAAAGGGGGAGGGAGGAATAGATTATACAATGTTATAAAAGTTTCAGTTATGTCAAACTACCATAGATAATGCTAATCATATTTCTGGAATAGTAATCATGGCTTGTGTATTGGCCCCTAAATGGAAAGAAACCATGTCAAAATACTGTTTTGAACAGTGACTGTAATGTAGCAATTTTCATAATAAAAAAGATTGGTCTTTTGCAAGATTATGTTTAGAACTATTGTTATTTTTATACTTACAACAGACTATAGAGATAATAGACTTTGCAAACAGTTGTTAGCTTACTCTTTATTTTTAAATTATACTGCATAATTTGAGGAGAAACAATAATATGAATAAAAGGGAACCTATAAAAAAGTTCAGTTGAGAAGGGGGAAGATAAACAACTAAGGGTGGAGAGTATAATGAAATATAATGCAGGAATTTGAAAAAATATTCTTTTTTGCTAGATAGTCTTTTCATGCAAACACCTCTTAGAATTCAATGTACAAAAAATATTTAACTGAAATGTAGAAGCAGAACTGCTCTTTGAAAAGCAGCTATGCTGAACAGCTGAGTAAATCAAGGGCAATAATTTTCATCTGCAAATATCTGAATTCAGAATTTATTTCACCTTTTGTAGGAGTGCCATTAAAAACAGGTTTGATCTCTGTCAGCCCCCTAGAGTGTTTGTTGTCTTTAGATATTTTGGAAGAAAGGAATCATTTTTATCTTAAGCTTTGACATGGAAAAAGCTTTGTTACATATGAACTTGTTCCCACACTGATTCTGCAGCTTAAGCTGAGAATGTAACTAGAGATGGGAAGTTTTTCCATAATCTTTCCACCATAAAGAAGGAGGTGGAGCTGCCAAACACGAAGCAACTTCAAATGTTTAACTTCATTCACTGTGAATGAAAGTTGAGAACTAAAAAACAAGTAATATATCTGCCTTTACATTTATACATATATATATATACACACATACACAACCCCTAGAAAAAGTAGTGATACTGCACATGAACTTTTAGCTTGCTGATTAATGGAAGCAGACAGCCTGGGCTGGATTATTTTTGGACTTTCTGATATATCACTCAGTTATTAGCTGAAGAGAATCCTAGGATTAAATGTGCTTCTGACACAGATTCCACTTTACAGCCTACGTGGGCTGTGATGCATTAGGAAATCAGTGCAGATCAGCTTTGATTTGTCTATTTCTGTAGCTAACAAATGCGTTAACCTGCTGGGCTTCTCTTCTTGTATTGTTTCATAGTCATTACTTTATTCTCCTCTTCTTTGCCTCTTTTTTTACTGAAATTGAAAGCTGGGTAATTGTGCTGCAGCAGAAACCCTGAAACCAGCAACAGAAGATCCATGTTACAGTATTGTAGATTCTCATTGTAATTGCAGGCATGGAAGCTGAAGACACCCTAAGAGATGAGTGCCCTCTTAACTGCAGAAGTTGCTGAGAAGAAACTACTTAAGTGAGAGACAACTTAAAGCAGGCTTTTTATGCAAGAAAAGGGTTAAGGGGATTTATTCTCCCTGGTAATGCGTGGTTCTAAGGTTAGGTTTCTGCGGATTAGAAAGTAGGGGATGTCCATAGATTAGCTAGGACAGGGAGGTTACTTGCTCTAACATCCAGTGAATACTCTTTC
>NW_009952251.1:1548136-1581922 GCF_000747805.2 Chaetura pelagica
TCTTTCCCTCTGGAAATTCTGCACGAGCTGAACACAGTGTAATCTGCGGTGTTTGCAGGTAAGAAAATATACACCCTACGGAAACCATTGTGCTGCACAGATGCATTTTCCTATGCAATTATGAAATGCAGTTTCTTGTCATGGCTACAGTGAAGCTAATTAAGCTTTTGCTACCTGTTTAATTTCCATTAGCTAAATATTAAAGATAAGTATGAATGGGGAGTAGGAGCTCAAAAGAGATTATTTTTTTTTCCTCACTCCTAACCTTCACAAAGAATTCTGACTTGAGTGCCAGGTGCTATATCCTAGTGACTTACTTTGCTTCAAAGTAGTTTCACTTACTAACTGCACTTGTTGTTAGAAGCAGTTTAGGGAACTACCTGTTCTGGTATGATGAGAACAATGTACAAGAAAGATGTGACTGATACAGGACTGTAAAATTAATCCTTTCTTGGAACTACCTAGCCATGTACTTCTAAGATGATTTAGTATCAATGTGTTAATATTGTCAGATTGTTGGTTTTTGGATTATTTTGTATTGTTTTTTAGTATGCCCAAGCTGTTGGCAGCAAACAGCTAGACATAAAGCTGGCTGCCTCACATGCCTGCAGTGTGCTGCACCCAGGTATTCTCTGGCTGCAGTGCCTCTGTAGGAAGTGCTGTTTTAGTGGCATTTGCCCCAGCACCACCACTGGAGCTGTAAGCTTTTGTTTTAGAGGGAGGCAGAATGGATCATCACTGACAGTATCTCAGTATAAAATGAATAGCGTAACTTGCTCCATCAGCAGCCTTACCTATGCAGGTGTGATTTTCTAAAACTTACAGAATATGCCTTACATGGCTGAATAAACTTGTTCTTTTTTTAACCTATACCACCTTAGTCTTGCACTAAGTGGTTCTTGTGTTAAGATAAAGATATATAGGTTCAAAGGATAAGTCTTAACCTTTGTTTAAAATGTGTCATTTTATTCCAATAGTATTTAGGATTTCTTTTTTAAAAAAAAACCACCTTCATGTCTCAGAAAGTACAAAAAGCAAGTTTTACACCTACTACAAAGAAGCTGACAAATTTCAGGGATGAGACTAGCCCAATTAAGTTGTAGAACCAAAGTCCTGAAAAAGGAATGTCATTTGATAGATATTGAATCTCTTACTACCATTTTTTGCCTACTTAGTTTGCTGATTTATAGTTGCTTATTTGCCACAAAATCTTTCTGTGTTCCCTGCCCTCAAGCTAATTTACAGTCTTCAAATGCCAAATCATTAATTTCATAAATGTAAAGATAGTGGTAGTTTTCTTTGTTAAAAATGCTCAGAAGCCTTGTCAAGAATCTTCACCAAAGAAGCTTATAAGAGCAGGAGGGTTTATGTCCTGAATGTCAGGCTCTTCAGTGTTGTCCACTGTAGAGGGCTTGACAGCATCCAGAATTTTCCACCTAAAGTCAATTCTGAAAACTGTATTAAAAACAGGTACCCTTACAAATTTAGTCTTGTGTCAGTAAGACCTTCTAGTTTATCTGCAAATAGGGTTAAGGAATTTCATGTTCTGCTGCTTAAGGAAGTAAACCTCTGTAGCCCAAAGTTGAAGTAACTGATGTTTGTAGACATGAGGTTGATGGATTAATTTTTACTTTAAATTCTGGCACACTCAGCATGGTTATCCAGTTCTGTCCTGAATAACAGGCAAAGAGAAATGTTTTCTATTCATGAGCATCTGTAATTGCGTGCAATACATGTGAATGGGAAGGGTCTTGCACTGGTTTAGAGATTAGTCAGGTAAGCCTAGTCAAGTAAGAACTTTCATCTAATTTAATTAGCTCCTGGTGATGAGGAGACCCTGAGCTCTGGCCTTCTAGTCTGCATAGATACAAGTCTCAGGAAATACAGGCACAGTAGTAGTTACAACTTTGAGCTCTGCATTTTCCCCTTATGCAAGCAATTTATTATATCTTTTTCTAAAGAACTGCACAGAAGCAAGGTTATTTCTTCTCTCATAATCACTTGCTCATCATCTGTTGCCACTGACAGCCGCTGAAACCAGGCTTCACAGTTGGAAGCTCCTTTTCTTTTGTTGTGGGACAATACAGAACAGCTACTACTTTATGAATGAGGTGAGCTGTATTGTTAAGAACTTCACAGATTTTGTTTAAATGTTGTTTCTGACAGTGTGAGCATAAACTGTGTAGTTTAAAAAGAGCACGATGGATGGAAGTGTTACTAACTCTGCTAATTAACCCTAGCAGCTCTCTGACAGCTACACCCAAGGAGTTCACCCAAAATGCAAGCAATCAGCAGTCAGTAGCTTTCCCAGTTTTTCTCAGAAATGTGAGGTCAACCTTTGAGACCAACAGTGTGTCTAAAACATCTAAACACAGCCAAGTTAATCCCAATCTGTTCTATATAGAAGCAGTAGTGATGCCAGAAGCTACAAGGCTTAGTAAAAAAACAACAACAAAACAAGTGTTTTAAAGGGGTAACAATATTGGCTAGTATTTTGGCAGACTCTAAAGTATTTTAGTATCTCCAGAAATGTTTTCTCTATTTGCAAGGTGATCTTCAGTGGTATATTTAAAAATGAAATAACTGTACAGTACAAGATTGTAGAATTTTATTTGACAGCAACAGGATGACTTGCTTTGGTTTACTTCTTTCCCATTCTGAGTCACTGTGCTGTGCAAGATCTATCCTAGCTAAGAAGAAATAAATATGGTTCAGCTCGCAAATGCTAAGAGGGACATTGATTAATGTATTCCTAAGACTTCACTGGAGAGGGTTATGGGGTTTTTTTCTCTCTTTTTGTTTAAACTGCTCTGTTTTGTAACAGCATATAAGCAATGCTTGTTGTCAGTGTGATGGTTTGTCAACATGCTGGTTTGGTAGGTAACACTACTTGAACAAAGCAAGTCTTAAGATTATGGTAATTTACTACAGTTATCACAAGAGAAAATATTCAGTTTTCAGTATGCACCTGAGGAGTCTTCTATTAAGAATTGAGGGTTTTGCTTGTCTATTTTGAGGTTAAGGGGTCTTCTAAATGTGTTTTTTTAACTACTCAAACCAAAAAGCTTTTGGAAATATTTCTTGTCTTTCA
Source organism: Chaetura pelagica (assembly GCF_000747805.2). Taxonomy (NCBI): domain Eukaryota; kingdom Metazoa; phylum Chordata; class Aves; order Apodiformes; family Apodidae; genus Chaetura; species Chaetura pelagica. The sequence goes on from NW_009952251.1 coordinate 1,551,228, forward strand.
CATGTTTTCTTATATGTGTTTGCAGAGTCCCACTCTAATTAAAGGTCATGCAGTCTGATGCTTCAAAGGTAAATATGACAAAACAGGAAAAGCCAGATCTGGGCTTGAAACAACTGGAGTTCTATTCTGGAGAAAACAGCTTTGTACTTATATTGCCTCCCCTTTCAACAACGTGTTGAGAGCCTTTGGGGTAACAGAATATCTTTACAGATAAAAGTTGTATATACTTTGAGTGAAGCAACTGCCATAAAATCATACCTCTGGTAACAGATGCATACTAGTAAGTAAAAGGTATCATAATTGACAACCAGAATATATTTGTAGGTGTGAGCTGGTCAAAGAAACTCAGCTAGGATTAGGGGAGTTGTCCCAGAAAGACCAGCTATATTATAACACGGATTTAATAATTTATTCTTTTTTAAGGGAAAAGAAAGTTGAGTTGGTTTGGATTGTGTTTTGATTTGGGTTGTTTTGTTTTTTTAGGGATACATGTGATGAAATTTTAAAATTTTCACGTGATATTCCAGGATGTGAAATACAAGATACAGACCAGAGGTTGGTTCCTTATGTTGCATCTGGAATGTTTGGGCATGTTCCTTTCTTTTTGTCTTCAAACATGTTGAAATGGGAGTATACTGTTGGATGTCTGTGTAGACTGTATAAAGCAAATAGCTATTATACATGTGAACCAACATTTGTCAGCAGGGTCTGTCTTTAGTTCTTGAAAAGTAAGAAAAATAAATGCTAGAATTATTATTAATAATAGGAAATTGGGCTTCTGAGATGAGGTTATAGCATAAGCTATCAAAAAAGTTTCCTTTTAGGACACAACTGGCAGATTGAGTACCATGTCTTTGTAAATGCTTCTGCAACTTGATCTGAAACTATAGATTCTTTGTTGCCAAAAAGGGGAAGAGGGTGGACATGGCAGAGATCAGCCTAGGTGAGGGTTACTTGTGTTTTAATATTGCTGTTATTCAGTGAAAACCAGGAGTGCCACTATCCTGAATGTCCTTTGCAATGTAGGGATTCTTCTTTTCCTATCTACTACTATCCCACAGATTTTTGTCCTATTCCTAATCATCTTCAGTAATTAAGAAACAGGTATTCGTGACTAGATTTATATGGCCTGCTTTGTTAAATCCATCATTAGGCAGATCAACTAAGCTTAACAAAGGGGAAGGCCAACTCTTAAAGGGACAGAACTCAGGCTATAGAAAAACAAATAATTGCAGCTCAAAACCCAGTTTCCAGTGGATGTGTGGCAGAAGGATTCAGTTTTACATTAATAAAATAAGAAAAATAGTTATTCCCAGTGAAGAATTGTTTATGTAGTATAATGTAATACTGAAATGGAAATGTTGCACTGGCTATTGAGGGAGGATATTTTTATTAATCTTTGAAAGAAGAAATCAGAATTTTAAAAGCAATCTTTGGATTGGAATTGCAATAAGATGTATCACTGAGTGTCCTGCAGAGGTAACTTTAAATTAATTATCAAATTCAGTAATAAAATGTTTGAATCATAGTCTCTGAACTCCTGATTTTTTTCTCCCTTGATTTATGCTGCCTTCTGAAAGCTTTTTTATGATTAACAGGAGAAGAGGAAGCATGCTCTTAAATCAAGTGCTCAGTGCAGTACAAGTGACAGTAATGCCTTCTGCTTTTATAAGCAGATCAAGATAATACCTTTCCTATATGTATCTTGGATGTTTTCTGTCCAAAGAACAATCTAAAGGAAATTTACTGCCTTTTTGCTTTACTAATCCAGGAGATAAACTACTGTATATTTAGCAGAATTTGGTAAGGCATTCCTTGTGTATACATTGTCACACTAGTTCACTATTGGCTGAGGTGCTCAGATATCTGTTGTTATAGGGTTTTTTAACTTGTACTCTGAATTGTCTTGAGCAGTTTAAATATTTGTCTTTAAGAGTAATCTTACAATACTGGTAATTATAACAATATTGTAAATTTTCAATAAAATATGATTTTATGTTAGATCAGCTAAGGATGCAGTGAAGATTTTGAATTGCTTTGGAGTTTTCATATATAGATTTCTGATGCTTTGGGGTATAAATGCACCATATGGTGCTCCCTGGGTTATTTCCATAGCTGTTTGCAAATAAGCGATCTGAAAATTATCTGAAGCAATCCTTGGACTGCATTGTTTCCTATTAGCAGCAGGTTGGAGAGCTTGCTCCATTTCTAGTCTAAAGGAACATTACAGGTAAGTGTTAGGTTGTCACAGAAGCTTAAGGAAGGAAAGAAATTTGGAAGAAAATTCTAGAAGGCTTATTTTGTATATATGAAGAGTTCAGTGTGATGTATTAATTGGCATGTTGGCTTCCTGCATTGCTTAAAATTTGCAATTTTAAAATTTAAATAAAAAATAGGTACCATATGCTGCTATTCATAATGAAAGATTATATAGAAGGGTGTTGGTTTTTTTTAATATTAGCAAATAACTTCTTTATCTCTGAAAGTAGCAACCAATTACAAATTACCTGAGAGATTATTATACCAGTAAGGTAAGTTGTGAGTTTATTTATTTGGGGTTATTTGTGTTTTAATTCACTGTGAGGAAATAGAGGAAAAAACAAGATCTTTGTGGAACAAATCCTTCAGAGACCTTAAATTCTATCAGTGATAGAAATGGGGATCCCTTTTTCGCAAAATCATGTCCTTGCTCAATGAAAATTCAGAAGAAGCTTCAGAGCCTTTCAATTTTAATACTATATCAAGAAAAAGAGTAATTAAATGTATTATGTTCTTGATTATGGTTATTTTCTAAGCTATATATGTAAAGCTTCAAGTCTTTGGGAAAAAACCATAACTTTCCATGGTAGTGCACTTAAAAAGCTGGGGAAACAGAAGATGTACAAAATAGCTTGTTATTTTAGGTGGCTTAGTAAAGCAAGCTAATGACAATTCCATGAAGGAAATAAAATGTCATACTGCAGTTGAGGTTCATCTGTCTGTATTTTGGATGCTAGTAACTGAATTTAAGGTGGGACTCATGTATTTAACTTATGCTTGTGGCCTGTTGTGCACTTAAAATATGAATGGTTCCCCCCCTTATTTTAAATTCTGCTTTCTTATCTATCTAAAATACCTGACAGTGTTCTGATATGAATATATGTTTTTCCCTAGTTCAGCATCTCTCATTGTGAAACCTACTTGACTTGAATGCAGTATTCAAAGAAGTGGGTGGAATCTCCTTGAATAAAGGAAAAGATGGAGGTGACAACAGTCTGCAGTCAGGATAATGGTACTCATAACTTTTGCGTATCTTTTTCAAGGAGAAAGATAATGGAAAAGAAGTTTTGCACCTTGGGTGCTGTAATGCTTCTTCCATTGAGTCATGAGATGACCCTATCTAGAAGTATTGCTACTTGATAATTGAAGTTATTATTGATGCTTAATGGTGGTGTGTGGTTAATTTAGAAAGTGTCAGAAGAGAATACCTGACATTTGTTTCTGGTATATGAAGTCAAGGCTCTTTGCAGCTGTATCAAGAATTATTAATAACTGAAAGAGATTGGAGGGTGTTTTTGTATTTTTTTTAGATAATTTTTCTCTGTAGCTTGAAGGTTTTTGTTTCTATGTTGGATATGTTGGTCTATTTGACCCCAGTTTGTTGTGAGGATAGCAATTTAAGAGATAACTAGTAAAAGTCATCTCAGAAAGAGGCAACTAGTAATGAAGAAAAGATCTTGATAAAGTGTCCCCACCAAAGGTAATGGTCTATTAGGCACTAGGAAGTTCCTGTGGAAGAGAACTGTGGTTTGGGACATACTTCCCTGTGGGGCTCACAATTGGGGTTCACTGAGTTTATAATTTTTGTAAGTGCTTAGATGTCCGCTTTCCAGAAACAGATGATTCTTTTGATAATGAGGTACATTCCCAGGATTTCCTAGTTTGAATACTCAGTAATTCTGCCTGATGATTGAGGCAAAAGTCCCATCTGCAGAAACTTAGCAGGCAAATACTTGTATAAAGTAATGCATAAGGAAAACACTTAAGTGAAACAAAAGCTGAAGATAGATCTCATGTAAATGTCAGTAACACAGAAGTCTGGAGGTGATACAATTAACTGCCAATAGCTGTAAAAACACTGCTCAGGAGAGAAATAACTAAAGAAGGGCTTCCACCTTCAGCTTAACTGTGGCCAGTGGATAATAGCAGCTGATGATACTGTCTTTAGCAGTGACCACATAACTATTTTGGGTCCACTGGATGAGCTTTAGTTTTAAGAAATTATTATTTTGACTTTGGCTGATGTAACTTCAGAAGCTCTTAGTGTCTTGGTTTTATTTCAGCTTTTTTGTTCTATTACAGTATTACTCATTGAAACATGCCAAGTTTAATGTTATAAACAAAGAAAGTTTCCAGTTACAATTGTATTGTATAATAAAATCACAGAATGTTCCTGGCTGGAAGAAACCTCCAAGATCATCCAGTCCAGCCCTAGACCTAACAGCGCAAGCTCGCTACTAGACCAGGTCCAGATTCCATTTAAATGCACCCAGAGATGGTGATTCCACCACTTCCCTGGGCAATTTATTCCAATGCCTGACAACGCTTTCAGTGAAAAAATGCTTCCTAAGTATGATTACTTTAGCACTAAAAAGCAAAGAGACAGCTTGTGCTTAACAAAATACACAACAATTGAAAACTTTCCTTTGCCATGCAGTGGGAGTCAGATGCCCAATTTTATGGTCTCTTCAGAATGCTTATAACTTAATACATCTAATTTCTAGCATTTGGTATGGTATTGTATTAGTACTGTTACAAATATTGTGTTTCTTGGGAAAAGTGTCAAATTATCTGATGTCATTTCTGAGATTAAATTCCAGGCACTCACAAAAATCCATTTTTTTTACAGAATCACATAATAGTCATGGTTGGAAAGGACCTCTAAGATCATAGAGTACAATGAAACAAAAAAAACCCCAAACAAATATTAAAAAAACCCACAAAAGTCCACAAAACCACACCCCCAAAAAATCCACAACACACAACCTACAGTCTCAGTCACTACAGCATGCCCTGAAGTTCCTCATCTACAAGTTGCCTGAATACATCCAAGGATGGTGACTCAGCCATCTCCCCCGGCAGGCTTTTCTAGTGTCTGACCACTCTGTCAGTAAATAAATTCTTCCTAATATCCAATCTAAGATTCCCTTGCTGCAACTTTGGACCATTTCCTCTGGTCCTGTGTTTATTCACCTGGGAGAAGAAGGCAACACCCTGCTCCCTACAACCTGCTTTCAGGTAGCTCTAGAGAGCAATGAATCATGGAATCACAGAATCTTAGGGGTTGGAAGTGACCTCAAAAGATGATTTAGTCCAACCCCCCCTGCCAGAGCAGGATCACCTAAAGCACATCACACAGGAACTTGTCCAGGTGGGTTTTGAATGTCTCCAGCAAAGGAGACTCCACAACATCTCTGGGCAGCCTGTTCCAGTGCTTTGTCACTCTCACAGTAAAGAAGTTTTTTTCTAATGTTTACGTGGAACTTCCTTTGCACCCATTGCCCCTTGTCTTATGACCGGACACCACTGAAAAAAGCCTGGCTCTGTCCTCCTGACACTCGCCCTTAACATATTTGTAAACATTGATGAGGTCGCCCCGCAGTCTCCTCCAAGCTAAAGAGACCCAGCTCCCTCAGCCTTTCTTTGTAAGGGAGATGTTCCACTCCCTTCATCATCTTTGTGGCTCTGCACTGCACTCTCTCGAGCAGTTCCCTGTCCTTCCTGAACTGAGGGGCTCAAAACTGGACATAATATTCCAGATGCTGCCCCACCAAGGCAGAATAGAGGGGGAGGAGAACCTCTCTTGACCAACTAACCACGCCCTTTCTAATACACCCCAGGATGCCACTGGCCTTGGCCACAAGGGCACATTGATGCCTCATGGTCATCCTCCTGTCCACCAGGACCCCCAGGTCCCTTTCTCCTACACTGCTCTCCAGCGGGTCAGCCCCCCCAACCTGTACTGGTACATAGGGTTGTTCATCCCCAGGTGCAAGACTCTACACTTGCCCTTGTTGAATTTCATCAAGTTTCTCCCTGCCCAACTCTCCAGCCTGTCTAGATCTCACTGAATGGCAGCACAGCCTTCTGGTGTGTCAGCCACACCTCCCAGTTTAATGTCATCAGCAAGCTTGCTGAGGGCACACTCTGTTCTCTCATCCAGGTCATAGATGAAAATATTCAATAGTACCACTCCCAGTACTGACCCCTGAGGGACTCAGGGGTCACAGACCTCCAACTAGATTCTGCCCCATTCACCACAACTCTGAATTCATCCTTTCAACCAGTTCATGATCCACCTCACTACCTTATCATCAAGACCACACTTTCACAGTTTATCTATGAGGATGCTGTGGGAGAGAGTGTCACATGCTTTACTGAAATCAAGATAAACCACATCTACTGCACTACCATCATCTATCCACCTACTTACTTCTTCATAGAAGGCTATAAGGTTGGTCAAACGTGACTTTCCCTTGGTAAAACCATGTTGACTGCTCTTAATGACCCCCTCATCCTTGATATGCCTGGAAATAGTGCCAAGATTAAGTTGTTCCATCACCTTTCCAGGAATGGAGGTGAGGCTGACTGGTCTATAGTTATCTGGGTCCTCCTTCTTGCCGTTTTTGTAGACTGGAGTGACATTTGCTGTCCTCCAGTCCTCAGGCATTTCTCCTGTTGCCCACAACTTACCAAAGATGATGGAGAGTGGCTGAGCAATGCCCTCTGCCAGCTCCCTCAGCACCTGCGGGTGCATTCCATCCAGACCCATTGATTTAAGGATGTCCAAATTACTTAACTGATCCCTAACCCAATCCTCATCTAACATGGCAAACTCCATTATTCTGCCTTCTTCTGGGGCTTTAGGGATCTGGGGCTCCTGGGAAGAGTCTGCAGCAGTAAAGACAGAGGCAAAGAAAGAATTCAGTACCTCTGCCTTCTTTATATGCTCTGTCACCAGGGAACCCACTTCATTCAGCAGTGGGCCTATATTGCCTCTAGTGTTAGTTCTATCTGCAATGTATTTGAAGAAGCTCTTTCTATTGTCTTTGACCTCACTTGCAAGGTTTAGTTCCAAGGAAGCCTTAGCTTTCCTAACTGTCTCCTTACATTCTCTGACAACAGTTCTATATTCCTCCCAAGTGGTCAGCCCCTCCTTTCATGAGCCATAGATTCTCTTTTTCCACTTGAGTTTGCCCAGCAGTTCCTTGTTTAACCAAGGAACCAATGAGAGCAACCTTCTCTTCTCCAAACTAAACATCCCTAGTTCCCTCAGCTGCTCATTTGACTTGTTCTCTTGACCCTTCACCAGCTTGGTGGCTCTACCCTGGACATGCTCCAGCACCTCATTGTCCTTATAGTGAGGGGCCCTGAACTGAACATGGTACTTTAGGTGTGGCCTCACCAGTGCTGAGTACAGGGGCACGATCACTTCCCAACTCCTGCTGGCCATGCTATTTATCCAGGTCTGACTTTGTGTAACATCTTATCTGGCACCTCTTAAGTTTCTGCCTCTTTAAGATTTTAGAAAGAGAGTGTATTTTTGGTTTTCCACTGTATTAGATACTGTTCCTAACAGATGAAGTGATGTTTCTAATAGTAAGAATGGTTCTTCCCCTTTCCTGGAATGTGTTGTGGGTATCTGTGACAATGGTATGTATTTGTCAGGAATTTGCATTTTTATTAATTATATTCTCAAAAATGCTTCTTGTTTCTCAAGAATGGAGAAAAACAGATGGTCCCTGGCCCAAACAGTGGGTGAGCCAAAATAAAAGCCTATAAAATGAACAAGGCAATTTTATACGTTTACCTCTTCTCTGTAGGATGTATGAATTTGAACCCAGATTGCTATGTGTGAGATCCTCTGTTTTTTCTTACAGGTCAGTTGAAACCTACTAGTATTGACCTAACATTGCTGGTTAATAACATAATGAAATAAAGCTCTTATGTGACAGAGTTGATTGCAGAAAACAAGCAAATCAGACAGGAAACAGGTGCATTTCTTGGAATTATGAACTGAGGAAAGATGCTTTTCAAAGGCCTGGGTCACTATTTGGCTTTGGCTGGTCTTCTATTTGAAATGAAATGTCTTGCACTTTTCTGTTTCTTGGGCTCAGGTGTATCTCATGTTCTGACTCTAGTGCTACAAGAACTGAGTTTGCTCTGTAAAAGAGATGTCAATGGTGTTGGCATGTTATATGACCTGCTCAGATCTCGCTGGCTGCAAGCACTTTTGAAGGTAAAGTAATACTCAGCTGTGAAGGCAAAGGTTTCCTAAATTGCTGTATCAGGACAATAATGCTTATTTATAGTAAGTGCTGATAGTCCTAATGTCAGTCCTAACATTAGCGGTCAAGGTGAACAAAACCACTTTTTCTTTAAGAAAAAAGAAAAGCATTCATTTTCATAATGTCCTAGGCATTAAAGCTTTTCTACTTTGCACATCCATATTAAGGGCCAGGGAGATGGAGACATAGGCTGAACACAGTAATGTTCAGTTGTCTTTTCAATTCTTAAATCTCTGGCTATGCATCCCACTTCTTGGCATGGATGCTTGTGAAATTTTCTTTTTTGTTTTGCTTACACTGATCTGATGTCTAGTTGAAGAGTTTAGGTTGTTACAGAACATACTTTTGGCTACTGTTTCTCTCTTGAGATGAATTATATCTCTGGGACAAATTCTGCACAAAATGTGCACAAATCCTGCTTTTCCTGTAATACTGATTTGTAAAATCCTTACATTTTAAAGAAGAAAAACTTGCAGTGGATAACGAGTTCCATAAGGTAATTTGAAATACAGCAACTTAAGTTAAATTTGCTTTGTTAATCAAATCTGCAACTAGGTGAGGGAAGCAAGCTACATGTCAGAGAACTGACGCAATCAAGTTGTTTTGTGTAATCAGCTTTTGTTATTGGAAAATTCAAAACTACAGCATAACTGGATGATAATATAGAAACTCCATCAATTATAGACTCAATTCCAGATGCATTAGACATTAAGAATTGAGATTGCAAGCTCTTTGGCTCTAGGTGGACCGAGAAACTCCTAGAGATACATAACAAAAAGAACAGTACAGTAAGTATATAGTCGTGTGGACAGATCATATCATCATTGCTTTGTCTTATTTATTGTTGCTTACAACAGATTTATGAATGCCTCCAACACTACCTAGGAAAAAGACCAGTTCCTGTCACGCTGCAGGCACGTGCACTGACTTGGGAGGTAAGACTGTGTACACACAGTGCGTTGCTTTACCTACTCATACATACAGTGAGCTTTGCTGCAGGTAACAGTGTTCTGGTATTTGGTTTGTGTCTCAGGTCTGAGAACACTATATAAATTTGAAAGACTCTCTCTGCACATATTTGTCAAACTACTCAATAACGCCTACTGTGTTAAGAGAGAAGGGATGAGAAATGAATACAGCTGTGATCACTAGACTGCATAAGCCCCGACCAGTGGAATGAACACATAAATTGTTTTAATCACTAGCCATGCATTTTTCGTCTCATGGGACTGTGTGGTTCAGTGTTATGGTTACAACTAAGCAGTCTGACATCAGGATTTCTAAAAGCATTCTGGATGTTGATAATTATACTAGCTGACTAATTCAGAAAATTCTGAATTAGAGAGCATTAATGACTAAGCAGAGAAATTGACACTAGTAATGAAATTGTTTGAGGCACAGGAGAAAAAAAAATAATTTAGAGCACATGGCAATGTGCCTGAATTAAGTTAAGCCTGGCTGAGTGTTGTGCAGCTGTGGTCATATTGTCCAATTCTAGAGCAAACCATATGGATATGCTTTGAGTCCTGTAATGTGGGGGCTTATCACTGAGCATATTCTGCTAAGTTCAATTTAGAGCTTGTACTTTCTTTTACATGTATCAGGTGGTGGAGTTACTGCGTGAAGCCCCTCAGTCTGGAGAAATCAAAGAGCTAAGACGACTACTGCAAGCTCCACACTTAAAGGCAAGTCTGCTTAAGGAAACAGAAGTTTGCTTAGAGCTGTCTGCAGTGGGAAAGGAAGCAAACGGTCAGCTGTTCACAAGAACTGTCAAAGCAGCAAGTAGAGACATACTTTCCTAGTCATGAACTAGCCTAATTGTGAAGTCAGATGTGAACTGTGTATCTGGAGAACCTGCAGTGGGCTGCATTTTATTTAAGGGCTATGTTTGAGAGACATGTTTCTTACAAAGTTGAATTCCAAGCAGGTGATGCAGACATATAAAACCAAATTTTCCTTGTAATTGCAAAATCTGCATTCTTTACCCTGGAGTTCCAAGTAGAAATGTTTTATCTTTTATAAGTTTGCAGAAGAAGCAGAGAGAGAAACTGTTCTTAAAACAGAATTTCACAGTTTGAATTTTGAAGTGGAAAGAAAAAAATGTCAATGTGTGAAAGGGATCTCTGTTCACTTAGGAACTTAATCACTGATTTCTGTTTTCTGACCAGTCGTTGCTTAAAGTTGTTCCATTGTATGATCTTTGCTAATGGGATGGCTGGTTTGCTTGGTTTTGTTTGCAACAGGCCTTGCTATCTGCTCATGATACTGTGGCCCAGAAAGATTTTGAACCAATCCTTCCACCACTGCCAGACAACATACCAGAAAATGAGGAAGCTATGAGGATTGTCTGCTTAGTAAAAAACAACCAGCCTCTGGTAAGGGAGCTTTCTGATGTCTGTCAAATTATTAAACTTACATGAGTATTGACAATGCATATTGGTTTCTTCCTAGGAATGTCACAGAAATTATGTGCATTCTGGTCCAATTTTCACAGACTCCCAAAAATTGTTGAGGTTGGAAAGGGCCTTAGGAGCCACAAAGATGATTAAGGGAGTGGAACATCTCCCTTATGAGGAAAGGCTGAGGGAGCTGGGTCTCTTTAGCTTGGAGAAAAGGAGACTGAGGGGTGACCTCATCAATGTTTACAAATACGTAAAGGATGAGTGTCAGGAAGATGGAGTTAAGCTTTTTTCAGTGATGACCAGTGATAGGACAAGGGGTAATGGATGCAAATTGGAGCATAGGAGGTTCAAGGTGAATATCAGAAAAAACTTCTTTACTGTGAGAGTGACAGAGCACTGGAGCAGGCTGCCCAGAGAGGTTGTGCAGTCTCCTTCACTGGAGACATTCAAAACCCGCCTGGACGCGTTCCTGTGTGATGTGTTCTAGGTGACCCTGCTCTGGCAGCCTTGGACTAGATGTCCCAACCACTAGGATTCTATGATTCTGTGATATTCAAGAATGGGAAAACAGAACTGCAAAAAGACCTGCAGAGAAGAGGAAAGGGGAAGGTGAGAGTGATGCCAGAGCAGACATACCAAAATCTGTGAGGAAGGAAAGGGAGGGAGTGTCTGAGCAGAGATTTTCCCACAGCCTGTGGTGAGATGGCAGCTGTTCCCCTGAAACCCATGGACAAGCACAGTAGAACAACCTGTGAAGGAACATGTTGGGGCAGATGTGGACCTGTAGCCATGGAAAAACCTTTGCCAGGGGAGGTCACTGGTGCCAGAGCAGACTGTGACTTTGTGGGAAGCCCATGCTGGAGCAGTGTTCCTGAGAGACTGCACCTCATGCATGGGATTCATCTTGGAGGGGATTGTGAAGGACTCTGTCTCATGAGAGGGACCCCGTGCATCTCCCTTATGAGGAAAGGCTGAGGGAGCTGGGTCTCTTTAGCTTGGAGAAAAGGAGACTGAGGGGTGACCTCATCAATGTTTACAAATACGTAAAGGATGAGTGTCAGGAAGATGGAGTTAAGCTTTTTTCAGTGATGACCAGTGATAGGACAAGGGGTAATGGATGCAAATTGGAGCATAGGAGGTTCAAGGTGAATATCAGAAAAAACTTCTTTACTGTGAGAGTGACAGAGCACTGGAGCAGGCTGCCCAGAGAGGTTGTGCAGTCTCCTTCACTGGAGACATTCAAAACCCGCCTGGACGCGTTCCTGTGTGATGTGTTCTAGGTGACCCTGCTCTGGCAGCCTTGGACTAGATGTCCCAACCACTAGGATTCTATGATTCTATGATACCAGCTAGTCCTGCTCAGTGTGGGTATGACTACAGCAGGGTGCTCAGTGCCTTGCCCACTTGGGGTTTGAACATTTGGCAGATGTTTTACTTCATAAAATGAAAATGCAAGTAGGAATGAGAGCTATTCCTTTGGCCAAAAAAGGAAGAAAGGGAGGAGAGACTAACAGGTTCTTTAGAAATCATGTGTGTTATAAGCAAAAAACATAGTATAGCTTAACTAATCTGTTTTAGGAAAGGATAGCTGTAATATTTGAAATAGAAAAGATTTCCTACAGGCAGTCAATGTGGTTATGTAGTATGATGGAAGTTGGAAGACACTAAAGGGCTTAGTACTAATAATGTTGTTAATACTAGATTCATGTGGTGTTAAAAAGCCTGTATCTTTCAATGTTTTTTTCACTTGTGATGTGAAAGGAAATTTACAGGGTTCTTAGTGACCAGTGTGGTTTTTCTTTGTTTTTTATTTGCCAGGGTGCCACCATTAAACGCCATGAGATAACAGGTGACATAACGGTTGCCCGAGTGATCCATGGTGGGCTAGCAGACAGAAGTGGTATGTGTAATATGAAAAAATACAAAAACTTAAACTTGAAAGAATATATTTGAAGTAAGCTTCTACAGTTAGTATTCCATTATAGAGCAAGAAAATGTGTATATTGGACAGCACTGTAAACAGTGATATGTTGCAGTGACTGATTCTGGTTTCATTAATTTTTATATTAATGTGTTATGTTTGAAACTGAGCTGAGGTACAAATGTAGCTTTAATTATGTATTTAACCAGGTATTGGCACCAATACCTGGTCAAGTTGTCATGAGATGGATTAGGAATATTCTGAGCTGCGGTTTAGTATGAATACCAGCAGCTCATTCCCTAATGGAGACATGGAGAACATCAGTAGTCTGTGATTCTATTAGATAATGGGCTTTAAGGTATATGTAGTAATATTTCTTGGCACTAGTCTACTAAACACTTTGTTAGCATTAATTAATAAGCAATCTTCCATGGAGTTTTCTTGGAAATGTTGCTACTTTGTCATCCTAGAGCTGAATCTGTTCCTTGGGAAATATAACATAACTAAAATAGAAAACATTAGAAGTAAAATTGAAGTGTAATCATTATAAAAGAGTTCCTTTTAGTATTTTCTGGCCTTTGTATAGAGAAGCCAACCCAAATTATAGATAACAGCCAATTAAGTTCATAGTTTGATTAATATTTTAATTGATCTGAAGGAAAATGTAAAAGTAAACAATATTGTGAAGACTTTGTAAAGGACAGACCCAAGTCTCAAGGCTCTCCACTGCACCTGGTATGTTAAGGGTCTGATTCCAGGTCTCATAATGTATTAATATAATGGGTCTAGCTAGAACAAGTTCAGAAATTACTTTGGGACACAGAGCTATATTAAAATGTTTCTGCTAATTTTAGGGCAAATCATCAACATGTTTTATGGGGTTGGTGGGAGGCAATAAAAAAAATTGAAGCCTGCAAGTTTCTCCCGACCCACAAAAGTCTGCAGTCCTATCCAGGGGCAATACAGCCTACATCCAAAATGTCTTCCTGAATACCTGGTATGGAAGTAGAAGTATGGAAACCTCTAATGCTGACTTCCAAACCTGTGGTACATCTGCTTGTCCCTGCCTTGCCTACCCAAGATAACCCATGTTGTGATAAAACTTCTGCTACTGCTTTCATCTTTGTTTTCACTGTAGGGCTGCTGTATGCTGGAGACAAACTGGTGGAAGTAAATGGAGTTTCTGTTGAGGGACTTGAGCCTGAGCAAGTTATTAATATTTTGGTATTGTATTTTTTTTCTACTTTGTACCTTAAGAGTAACTGTAACTGTGGTTTCTTTCTTAGAGGAGAAAGTCTGAAATTTTGTAACAGAAAATTCAGATAATTTCCTCACTGTGGATGAAGTTCACAGTTGTCCATGAAATAAGAATGTATGAAACCAGAATTAAATCTCACCCCTGTACAGTAAAAAACGTACTGTTTTACTGTTCTAGACAGTAAAAAACTTAATTGTGACTATTCCACCTGCAGCTACTGGGAAAAATATTAATTTATTCAGACTTTACTTATTAATAATTTTTTTGTAAGTTCTACTCAGTTAATATTCCACAAGACTATTCCACAAGAAGCAGAGTGCTTGAGCTTGTAAGCTACATACTTCATTTTGCAAAAAAAGGGCCGTGGTAATAACTGTTGTCAAAATTCTCATGAAGAAATTTGTTGAGCTGTCCCTGTTACTCATCATTTTGCCCACAATTGTTCAGAGTCCTGCACTGAAAAGTGTTAATGCCAGTCAGTAAGATATTGCTGTATGTAATCAGTATCAAATCTTTCTGTGTGTTATTTCCCTGGTTGTACTATTTATAGGTATAAGAAATGCAAACTCTATTGGAATATTTAACTCTTATAAATATTTCTATTTTTTCCTTCCCTCTTTATATTGCTTGTCTAACCAGACCCTGCTACTAATTAAAATTAAATTTCAGTTAAAAGTTTGGTATGAATTAATGTTGAAATTATATACATTTATAATGAAACATAGATTTGATTTAATTAAAAAGATTTAGCAAGATTTTGAAGTTTCATACTTCAGTTTACTTTTGAAGAAAACAAGAGTATTGTCACACTGACTCTGCCTATATTCTATTTGTAATATAGACTTTATAATAACCTCAAACCCATGCTGTGGTAAGTTTGTGCTGCCAGTGTTTGGTTATTTGTGTTGAATACCAGTCATATTTTAATCCTTTTTTAATCATTTAGGCCCTGTCACAGGGGACAATTGTGTTCAAATTAATTCCAGTTTCTGATCGGCCTGTCAGCAATCAAACAACAGTAAGAGAAATTCTTTTTTCTGCGTTCCTATTACTGCAGTTACCCCAATAATATCTAATGGTGCAAGAGAAAGAAATGGCATTTCTTAGAAGTTTCTTGTAGTCCTTAAAGCATTATTTCTCTTCGTGGCTACTTCTCAGCTGACACCAGTATGCTGTTGCTGAAGCAGTGAAGTTAGTAGGCTGAAATTTAGTTGTGTTAAAGACAATTATGACATTTTCAGATTATCTCCAGATGGAAGGTCACTTCTGTTCACAATGTATGAGACAATTTTTTTTTCTCCTTTAATGAAGAGATAGAGCTTGTTTTTAAAACTTAACTTCATCATTAAGTAAGCAGCAGCAATATCTGGCCCTGTGATTATAAAGCTCATATTGTGTCTGTTCTAAACATGGCTCCATTTACCCTGTGTATTTTCTTTACCAGCTCTATGTGCGAGCAATGGCAGATTACTGGCCCTTGCAAGATCCTGCCATACCGTGTGCTGATGCAGGTTTGCCTTTTAAAAAGGGTGAAATACTCCAGATTGTGGACCAGAATGATGCACTCTGGTGGCAGGCCAGGAAAGTTTCAGATCTCAGTGCCTGTGCTGGACTTATCCCCTCAAATCACCTTCTTAAAAGGTAAGGAAGTCTTAATTTTTCTCATTTCCAGTTAAAAAATTAGCTAGCTACTCAGACTTTTCTATTGAAAATTTTCCTCAGTTGTGTAGCAGTATGATTCAGAATGACATCTGACAAACATTTCTCTTTCTGCTATCTGACTTCCTGGTCTGCTTCCTGAAAGAAAGCCTATGTGAGAAAAAAACTTTTGAAAGCACTTACACTGATGTCCAAGAAGTTTGCAGCACTTGCCTATCTCTGTGCTACTTGCTTAGACATCTACTGGAGTGTAGCAGCTGAAAGATGTGCAGAAATTAAGGGCCCTGACTGTTCAGGAGCTTTGTCTGTGATTTAAAAAAACAATTTAAAAAAAGGGGATGAGGGGGAAGAGTAGGATACTAAATGTATAGTATAAGGGCATAGCTGTATGCAGAAATAATATTTATTTAAAGATGTCCTGTGAGGCTTTGTTCAAAGCTTGAGTAGACCAGATTAAAATAGAGCGGAAAAACAAAACATGCTCAAGGAAGAACAAGGATCCCTTCCCTATTATTTACACGCTTTCAGAACCAGAGGAGTTGAACTGCTGTAGCACATTTTTCAGTTTGATCCTCTAACCACGTGTCCCATCTGTGTTATCCTCAGGAAAACATAAGGTCACACAATTGTAGATGATCAACTTTGATTTGTCCTATATGTAAACCTAGTTGTGGTCTGTATAGTGAAATTTGAAATCAAACTAGGTTGTGATTGAGGCTGCAAGCAAGAGGCTTTGTGTAGTAACAGAAGCAGTAATACTACTACCCATAGCAGTAGCACACACACTTGCTTCCAGGCATTGGTACCACAGTATGGCTTATCATGCTGTCCTTGTATATAAACTCAGAATTCCCTATATACTTCCAGGTTGCTGGCAACTGCCTTTAATTAGTTCTCATAGCATGCTGGCTTTCTTACAGGACTTTACAGTGGGCTAAAACACTTGTCATGTTTCCATTCTTGGTGTCTTCTGCCAGCTCATTATTGTCTAATCTTATTCTGTAAGCAGTGAATCTGACTGCAGAATAATGTGCCTGTGAATTGTTTCTTTAACTGTGATAAATGTATTTCTATGTAGGAAGCAGCGAGAATTCTGGTGGTCTCAGCCTTTCCAGCCCCATATCTGTCTCAAATCATCAATATGTGAGTGGAAAGTTATTTGAATGGCAGAGTGTTCTATTCCAGGGACACTGAAATAGATGCTCATACAATTCAGTTTAATTCAAATACATTGTTTCTGGATCCATATTATAACCTCAGATGTGTGTTAGCTATCCTAAGGAAAATAAATAGTGCTAGTTTCACCTGGAGTACTAATGATGGAGGTTGTGGTCTCCAGTGTACTTGGGATCTGACTGTGAGACAAGGTGTGAATTTCAACTCCTGAAGTCTGTAAGATCTAGGAGCTCTCCAGGAGAGTCAATTTTCTCTAGGAGAATACAGTGTGAATAAGTCTGAGGTGACAATGGTACTAGCTTGGCTATCCAGGGACACAGGTAACCATTCTGCACTGGAAGATGCCTTGCAATATGTTTAGGATGTTTCTTTGTCACCAAAACTGTTGGGAGAAAGATAGAACTTTTTTCCTTGAAGTGTAAGACAAGCTACAGCTCATGTAGACAATCTCAAGACAAGCTCATGACTTTATTTGTGGCAACAATCCAGAAACGTTATCTTGTGCCATAAACATGGAATTACTCCCAAAGAACGTTCTTCCTTTTTTTCTCCTTGCTCATTTTCTTCTATGGTTCTTTATACAAGTATAATCAAGTTAATTTTTTGCTTGTGATAACTCCCAGATTGAGTGTGTTTCACTGTCTAGAATTTTTCTCACTGTGACAGCTTGCTTTGTTAGAGCTGGAGCTCTCTTTCACCATAATATTATTGCATTTTAACTGCTTCAATGGAAATGCTGTGGGCAGTAAGCACTGTGGAAGAAGGTAGGAAATCATATCTAAACAGCGTTGCATTCCTGTAGCATGTGGTTTTACAGGTTTTCTAAAAACTTGTTAGAAATTAGGCAGTTTGGTAAATAAATGCAAAAGAAAAGCAAGTTCTTGGCATTTTGTGAGCTTAGTATAATTGAAATAAAGTATTTTTTCACTTGAAATAGTAGAAGCTTACCTTGTCTTGAAGTGGAAACTTAATGCATGAATTATCTCTTAGGGAACCAACAGTTTGGATGGGTTGCTTTGAGGACGGAAAGAATACTTTTTCCTTTCTCTTTTTCTTTATCTCCTGTCTTCAGCAGCTGAGCTGAGCAGCTTCAAGAAAGTTGTTTTTTTTTAAAGGATACATATGGGCAGAATATGGCTGGCAGATGCCCTGAAACTGGAAAATAGCTCCTACTGGGCCTATTGGGGGGGTATGCAGGAATAGAACACACAAATAGTGCAGTATTGTGAACCCATGAGATTGTGTGAGCCCACAAGATCACATTTCAAGGACGTGAACTGATGTGGTTGGAGAGGGAGCTGAATCAATCTTTTCTTTTTCTTTCTTGAAAAACAAAAAATTAAGCAAACAAAACACTGAGTGAAGCATATTGGAAAGAAGCACACTTATAAAAGCTACAAGAGAGAAAAGGAATGAGTGGAAAATTATATTCTGTCATAGTAATACTTAATAAAGGGATATCTATGGAATAAACAGCAACAGCCGTGTTAAACTTTATATTATTTCACAAGGAAAATTCAAGTTAGATGTGTCTGCCTCTCTGAAGGGTTTTTCAAAGCACAGGTTTAAGAAGAGCCTTTTACTCACTAAAGACAGGGAACATCAGTACACTGGAGTTAAGAGTGTTAAAATCCTTAAAAAATGTCTAAAGCTGATCAAATAAATATTTTCTTTCTGATGTCTCAGTTCAGTCTTGTAAGATCTGCAAGGCTTTTTCCTCTCCGGTGATTTTCTTGATTCAGATATCTTTTTTTTCTTGTGTTGTTCTATAGAGGATGATATGCAGATTGATGAGAAGTGTGTGGAAACAGGTAACTGAATTCACTTGAGATTATTTGCTTCAAAGTAGTAGCTAGTTAAAGCCTGGTTTTGTTTCCCAGATAAAAACACTCATTCTTCTAATGAACTCAATGGCAGAAAATTCTATCTTTCATACCCTGAAAACAACATCCTAAATGAGTGAATTAAAATGAGCTGTTTGCAGTTCTGGTGTACAGTGCTGATAGTGAAGTGTTGTGTCAAAAAGAGGGACCACCCCAAAAGTACCTGCCTGAATGAGATCCAGCCTCTTTGATTCAGGTTTTGGACTGTGGCTGTCATGTTACTCTGTTTTTTACCTGTTTTAGATTGAATGCCACAGATGATTGTAGTCTCTGAGAGCCCACACAATTCACTGTCAAGAAACTGATCTCAGGATAATATATTTTTAGGCACTGAGAGAGTTGTTTTTTACATGTAAATAATACATGTGAAGACTCTTAGCCTGACTTGCTCCCTAAGGCAGCACAGCTCATGCTTCCTTCTCCCAGGGTAATTCAGAAAGCTGTCAGGAGGGGTGTGATCCTGTAGGACTGGGTGGAGAGAGATCAGACAGTTAAAAGTGTGGTGAGCTGTTGTTTTGCCACTTTGGTGTAAGAGGAAGTGGGGAAAGTACGTGTGAGACAGACTAATATGAGCTGGAAAATTGATTTCTGATTCTGAAATTCTGTAAGAGCAAAATAATTACATTTTCAATTTATTTTAATATCTCTGCCATCTGGATTACTAAACAAGATGAAGAAACATTTGAGTCTGGTAAGTTCCTCTGACCTAACTCCAAATTTCTTCCCATTGTTCTGCTGTGAGAAGGGTGTCTAGACACATGCCAGTGTTTTAAAAACAAGCATGTGACAAAAACCAGAAAGCCACTGTAGCTTTAGAAGCCATTCTGGCTTGAAAAGCCATTAGGTAAAACCCTGTTGCCTTAAGTCCTCTTGCTCTCTAATTACCTGAGTAGTAAGGTTTTGGTCCTGTTAACCCACAAGTGTGAGTACTTCTTCTCATGCATTGGTACCAGGTCTGCTGATCAAATCCTAATCAGTTATACCCATGCAAGCTGTGACAGCAGGGGCTGCACTGATGTCAGCAGATAATTAGATTACCTCCAGGTAACAGAGGCCTGAATCCCCAGTGCCTGTAGGAGCCAATATGGTAAAGAGGAGAGCTGTTATGGATTCCTGATTGTGTGCATGGCTGGCATACAAAGAACAAAAATGCTTTTATAAAAGGAATTATTTATGTATAAGACAGTGGTGGTATATTTTTTTAAACCAAGCTGGTTTTGAGTTTGGCTTGTTCTTAGGGAAAAGCTACCTATTTACAGCATATTCAGGGTTCTGCAAAACTTAAGCCTTCTAAAATAAATCATTTTTCCACTAAAGTAAATCTACTACTGCTAAACTTTCTTTTTTTTGAGATACTTGGCAAACTTGTGGAGAAAACATCAGTTCACCTTACATTTGCTCTTCTGCACAAGGTTCCTACTTGCCAGTCAGATCTCCTCGTATCAAAGGTGGCTTATTCTTTTCCACCTCTGCAAGCAATGCCCAAAGCTTTTAAAAGCCAGAACCAGCAAGTCTACAATGCAGTCTTTTGTTTTCAGGCTAAGATGTTTCTGATAACTGCAGCTGGGGATTACTCTTGTAAATCCTGTGCACTTACCAGTGCTGAGTCAGCTCTCTGCTGTATCCAGACGGAGAAATAAAGGTGCAAATATTTGCTATCCTACATTTTATTTCAAATTCACCAGTAGTTCAACTTCCATGTGATGCATTTTGCAAGTACAATACTGACATAGATGCTGTAGCTGAGTCTCTCATTCTTTGCAAACTGAGAGCTCATGCTTCAACTGGTGTATTTTAGACTTAAAGCCAGAATTACCCATTTCCTATATTTCCTAAATGCATTGGACAATGCTGGTTGGACTTTTTTTTTAAAAAAAGCTTAATATAGACTGTCTTCTCAAAACTAATTGTTTTATGTCTGTCTCTATCTGAACGCACAGAGGAGCTTAAAGAAGGTAACAGTAACTTTTTTCTCCCTGTCTCCTGTAAACAGTCATCTCTTAAAATTTATTTGTCTTTATTGCACTAGCAGGAACTAGCACTCCTCTTAAAATATTTGTTAGTTACATTGCTTGTTCCTTATAGGATTCCATACTGCAGTCCATACCACAGAGAAGAGGGTAGATAAGGCAGAAATGCTCAAAAAGGTTTGAATGATAGCTTAAAAGATCTGAAGATAGAAATGATACAGGCATATGTCAGCTGAAAAGAACTCTAAACTTTGCTCTTGAACAAGCAGTTTTGTGCCAAGTACTTTCTTCTACCGTTATAAACAAGGAGTTGTTAGTACATACAGAAATGTCGGACCAAAACTGTATTTTAAATGTACAATTAGTGAAGAGTGCATAGCAGTAACGTAAGAATAACAAACATGCATCTAATTTTATTTTGATACTCACATGCTTACAAGACTACTGTCAATCAAATAATCTAGTGCTAAAAGATTATAGATTTTATGCTTTGCAAATGAAAATAATACTCTTGCATTGGAACAATTACTACCTCTAAAGATATGCCTATGTCTTTTGTATCTTATTTGTGCTTTAGCAAGGCCTAAATAAAGGCAGTACATGGCTTGGATAACTGCATGTGTGATTGGGGGAAAATTAGGAGTCCATTTTGAAGAGAAATCTGAACAGTGCTGACACCATTTTTGTTACCTTAGTTATTTCATTGCCTTCCACCTTTATAAAACAGTTTCTAAGTTGTTAATCTATTTGGAAGCTGATGGTTTTGAGCCCTACAGGAGATTTTTCACTTAAAAAACACATGTAGACATTTAGAAGGCTCACTTGAATAGTTAAGCCTTCACAAGGAAAAGCATGAGAATGCAAATAAAAAGAATTGCTGGTAATAGATCAGTCTGGGATGGTGGAGTGCAGGTATCACTGATGCAAAGATGATTGAAAAGAAATAGTAAAGTAGGGTCTTCATTCTGCCTGATAGATCTGAGCAGATGCACGTTGCATTTTCCAAGCATGCTACTGGGCAGACAATGAGGTTTTATTTATTTATTTATTTTGAGCTAGTTATTTGTTGGTTATCATAATGTTATAACTACAGAGTTCTTGTAAACTAGGTTTCACCTGAGAAGCTTCAATTATGTGGAAGTGTTTTCTAAGTATTTCCATACATTGTCTGGCATCTAGATACCTTAGGAATTGAACCAAATAAACCATTGACTTTCAAATGTAATTCAGAAAATCCCAAGAGTTCCTGAGTTTTTATCTTACAGAAATACTGGTTCTTTGAATTGGTCATGTGAAATATTTGAATATTTCATATTGTAAAGTATTGTCCTTTTTTACTAGATTAGGCATGGTAGATCCATATGTTTACTGAAACATTGTTTTTTACTTGGGATCAACAATAACTGTTAGCCATCTAGCTCTTAAGTTTTCACTGTTCTTTTTTTATTTAATGATTATTTGTTCCTTGTATTCTAGAAGAGGAAGAATTTGGTGAATTTGGTCGAGTTTTTATTGGTACGCAATGGCTAAAGATAAGTAAGATATTTGGGACTTCATCTAGATTAAGTGCTTGTCTTAATATTAATGTTTTGTCCTTTAATCACCTGAAGACTTACTGAACTGAATTCTGCTTGTTTTCCAAACTTGAAGAAGTCACTTTCCTCCTGCTAATGCTTGTTCTCTCAATTTACATCTCTCTTCTGTTAGTTTTCTACTGAGACCTAACCACCACTTCTTTACTTAACTTGCTGTTAAGTTCTCTCTTACTTCATGATTAATTCTGCTAGGGCACAATGTTATTTGTTGTCTGTCATCTACTGAAAATAATAATGAAAGTTTTCATTAGAAAAGTAGATCTCAAAGTGAGGTTTTCAGAGTCAGATGGTAAGATGGAGCAACAAACCTACCCCTGTTGCTAAACTATAGTGGCCTTGAAAATATTTTTATTCATTCTGGAGGCTGGAGTGAATGTTCCAGATTTGCTTTAGGAGAGGGAACCAGCTACACTATCAGAAAAACAAGTGACCTGTTCCCTCCTTCAGCTTGTTTGGGTGAGTCTTTAATTCTGGGGCAATTTTCAAGTGACTTTCAGTGAGATTGGACCTCTTCTTTAGGTGTCTTTCAATGCATGAAAGTTCTACCAAGCTGACATATGAAATGCAGCAATGCAATTCCATAACTTTCACGCTGCAAAAAGCTCAAAAAACCCAGTATGTTGTGTGGCTTATAGAGACAGTCTAGATGAAAGCACTAGCTGCCTGCATCTTGGGTGTATTTTCCACTACTGATATCTTTGTCTCCTTCAGCTGGTTTCCGCAGAAGTATGCGCCTGTGTCGCAGGAAATCCCGGACCAACCAGCAGTCATGTTGTGCTCAGTGCCCCAGCAGCTGTTACAGCACTCTTGCAGCTCCCTATGAAGAGGTGGTTAGGTACCAGCGGCACCCATCTGACCGAAACAGGCTAATTATACTAGTGGGTAAGAGGTTAATTACTTTATCATGTAAATTTCACAATCTGTAACAGAGGGGACAAAACTGTTGGTCCTGGTCTCACTGAGATTTCCTGCTGCTGATCACAGCAGTTGCAGACTGTGCAGGTAGTTCTCAAAGCAACATTTCAAGAGTGATTGTCTATAATTTGACTCCATTGTGGATTTTTAAAGTTTCATGTAGGTATCATATATTTTGCTTGAGACAGTGAAAAAAAAAATAAAATATATATATGTCTTTAAAAAGTAATCAGAAGAAGCTATGAAGTTATGAATGCTCATTGGTAATGGATTTTACTAGGGAAATAGTTGCATTTTATATTCAATTGAGACCGACAGGTACAGAAAGTGATAAGAAAACATCTTTATGTCGAGGCATTTCTACAGCCACTGTTAAATGCATGGATGTAGCAATGTAAGAGGAATGTTTAAAATTCAAGTCCAAAATAGAAAAATCTCAATCATGGGCAGCGGGGAAAGCTAAAAAGATGCCTTTAATAATGCTTCCTATAGGAGATATTCTATTAAGTGGACTGCAGGCTCTCAAGTACTCTTTAATGATAGTGACTGAAAGGAAGCTGTTCTGTAGTGTTCCATGATCCTGATGAAGTAAACTGGGTAAAGGCAAATCCATAATCTTTTCTAAGTGTGGAAGTATTTGATAATAATTTTTTATTTTAAAATAGTATTGCTTAGTTGCCTTCTGGGTATGATTCTCTTGCTGTGAAGTGATTTTTACCCTGAATCAATCAACATGCTATGGTCACTTCTGGTACATTTTTTTAACTTATTTACATTTCCTATGTGTGCGTGCAATGTGTTAGAAAATGGCCTCTGACGTTCATTGCTTTTCCAACTTTTCAGGTCCTGCAGGTGTTGGTGTGAATGAGCTAAGGCGAAGGCTTATTGCAAGTAACCCACGAGAGTTTCAAAGTGCTGTACCTCGTATGTAATGTTCTTTCTTTTCCCCCACTACTCCTCCTTCAGACATCATTAGGAAATATCAAGTGCCTCCCTTTCACCTCTGTGTATTCATACACTCTTTGCCACATGGCTGTTTTTTCACATCTACTGCAAGCAAGAGTAATTAGTTTTATAAAAGTTGGTTTAAAATACTTTTTCCTTATTTTGGCAAATCAGACAAAGGTATTTTCAAACAGCTCCTGAAACCCTTAAAGCTTTATGTAGTTTGTCTGTGTGGTTTTGCTTAATCTTGATGTTTACTTTTCCTAGATTTAAAAAAGATAATATTTCTTAGGGATATTTTAAGTTCATAGTGTTCAGGTGATCAGATATGAGAATAAAGGCAACAGCGCTTACTAGGTTGGTAAGCACTAGGTTGGTGCTTACTAGGCTTTGCAGATTTCTTTATTAGCCTTCTAGTTGCAGATGAGACTTACACAGCTTAATTTCTGATGTAATAATTGAAATTTTTTCAATCTGTGCTTATTTGGTTCTTATGACTTGGATAATTAAACAGGAATTTATTAATCTGAAGCTGGCTGGAAATCCAGGTATTCTTTTGCACCTGAGATCCCAGATATGGGGCAGGTGCAAGTATGGGAAGACTTGTGAGATGTTTCCAAATGAAATTTAGTAAATTTTAGCTTAGAGGAGTAAAACCAGTTGTAAAACCAGTTCCAAAGCAGTTCCTGATTGATTTCAGTCACAGATATTTGGAATAAGCCCCTCTCCTTCCACTCCAAGAAATACAGATGTGCTTTGCTATTTTGCAAGGACTTGCCACTGGGCAACCAGTAGAGTAGACAAGGCTTTTGCTCTAGATTAACAAATGGAAACAACTAATTTTGCTACTTATGAAAATATTTATAGTCCTTACTGAAAGTTGCCTCATTTTCATTTATAAAATTACAAGGATTTACTTGCAGTTGATGTGTGTATGTGTGTTTCCTTTCAGACACTACTCGAGTTCAGAAGAGTTATGAAATGAATGGTCGTGAATATCACTATGTATCAAAGGAAACATTTGAAAACATGGTGTATAGCCACAGGTAACTAGGAGAGACAATTATCTTTTTGTTACTTAAAATGTAACATAATCCAAGAAGAGACAGCTTTGCAGTCTGGTTTGTAGTCTAGTTAGGTCCCAAGTCTGTGATTCTCCACTTGTATTTACTGTGCATGTTTGGTGTAAATTTGGGTCAAAGTATTTGAGCCGTTGCTTCAAAATGTATGTTTTGTGCAGTTGTAAATAAGTTCTTCTACAATTAATCTCAGAATCCTAAAGGAAAGGGGTATCTTCAGGTATAAGTTCATATAATATACTTGTAAGTTTGAGTTTAACCCTTCTGGAAACTTAACTGCTTTCTAAAATGGAGCAGTGAGTCAGAACAGTTCTTCATCTACAGCTCCACTGCAAAACCTCTGCAGTGATGACATCTCCAGCGCCTGGCCTGTAAGGGCCAAACTTTCAAAAGTGTCTGCTCCTTTCTGTGCCTCAGTAATCTCTCTGCAAAGATAGACCAGCTCAGCACAAGAAACTATGCTTCTGTAGCTGTGCCAAGTGCTTTGAGATCTTCCAATTTATGAGGTTATTCATACTATATAAATTACACCATTTTTATCATTAGAATCACAACATCTAAACACATAATTTATAACAAGATGAGTGAAAAAATGCATGCTTTGGAGTCAAACTATAATGGTTCTGATTTTGTGCCCAGTATAGATGAGCAAAGGTGGAGGTTGTTGATTCGTATTCACTAGGTTTTATGATCATTCAGTCTTGTTCATTGAAGATTTCATCCTTAAATGGAACCTTTTGAGACTCAAATGCTCCTTCATTTTTTTTCTTCTCACGGCTGTTGCAGAATGCTGGAATATGGTCAATACAAAGGGTACCTGTATGGTACAAGTATTGATGCAGTGCGAACAGTCCTCGACGAAGGGAAGATCTGTGTAATAGATTTAGAACCACAGGTGAGTTGTAAAGGGGCAGGGACCCTACAGTTTGTATCTCCTGGTAGGAATAATAATTAACTGTACATTTTTGAGCTATTTGAACAGTGTTAGTTGCTTTGTCTTGTTTTTCACTTTAGATCATGGTGCTTATTAATAATAAATTATTCTTTGCATAGGTCTTGGAGATGGAATACTACAGTGATGAGTAGGTACAGTCATTATAGTTCATTTGTTTCCAAGTCAGCAGCTGCATTATCAGGTGGAATGGTGCAGAAATGTTTTCATACTTGCTTAAAGCAAGAATTATTTTTTCATGCGGAGACTGTTGCATGGGATTTCCTTCTCCTCAATATCCTGTTAGTTGAGAGTTCTTTCCTTCTGTTAGCAATCTCTGACTGCTCTTTGGTAAAAGCAGCAAATATTCAAGCAGTGAAGCAAAATCAGGGAATTCAACATCTACGTCTCTTCAGAAGTAACTTAACACCTGGGAGTAAGCTGCTGGAGCACATGACCAAACTCTCTACAAGAACTTCCAGCCAGTGCTTGCTGTGTAGATCACCACTCATCTAGGGACCACAGTTTGCAAGTGTTTACTATATGAGAAGGGCAGCTTGCATAGCTTCCATACATGCCCTAGCAGATATTGGCAAGAGGTGCTTCAAATATGACATTACCGGATGTTTCTATGCTGGGCATTGCAAAAACCTTCAAATGCAGTCTTTGCATTCTTTTGTTTTTCTTAATTGCTTTTATTACCTCTAATACTTTCAGAACTACTTTCCATGCTAATATTTGCAATTAGACACTATTCATTTTTTTTTCTTTATAGCTTTGTATAGAATTTCATTAAGATCAGGTTAATACAGGCCAGAGTTTGTAAATATCTAAAGAGACTTAAACTTGTGTCTAGCAAAATCCTACTAAACTCTGAATTATTTGCATATTTAGTGCTTGGGAGCTGTTCACACTACTGGGTTTCTGCATCTCTTTTAACTGAATGTAGAGAGAGACATGATAACTCAGTAGTAACTGTTAGAGACTTCTCTCTGATTGTGCAGACCCAGTGCAGTCAGAGCCTTAGGTTAGCAGTGGTTTGTACTGTGAAGTTGAAGTCATGTGACATGTGGGGTACTGCTCATGATCCAAACCACTATCAAGTGCAGCTTACACCACACTTCAGTCTTCATTTCACATCTAAGAATGTCCTTGATTTTCTTCTGTTATGCTTCTCCCAAACAAGATGGAGAAGGGGGGGGAACAACACATAATTTTGCTACTTGAACAGATGGGACACTAAGTTCTTTTAGGGTGTGAGTTTAAAGGACAAGTTTTGGGAAGGTTATCAAGTAATGTCCCATAGCTACTCTTCAGTAACTGCTGAAAGGTGGGAGATTTACTGCTGAGTTGCATGCTTGTATTTTAAATCTGGTGGCTTGGCCAGCTTCACACGCTGTGCTTTTTTTTTTTTTTTTTTAGTTCCTTCCACTGCTTTGCAGTGGTTTAAAAATGCTTATTAGCATCAGAGAATATTACACAGCATAAAGATTTCCAAAAGCAGGATATTTTCTTCCACTATGGAGCAATAAAGCTGTACTCTTTCCAAAGGTAGCTCCCCAGCAGTTAAAAAAAACCCACAGATTTCAGAATCATCTTTTAACACTGCTGATTGTAGAGATCTGTTCATGACAATGTCTAGATTTACTCATTTACTAGAGTTGAAAGCATCTCCTAAATAAGATTACCAAGCAGAATTAAGTTTTTGGTATGCTGCAGTTGCCTAACAATGTCTGGTCCAGGGATTATTAGTGTGCTCATTACTGAAAACATTACTGCTACGTCTGGAGGTAAGAGCACACTGTAAACAATTGGTTCTTTATGGAAGTAAAATTGGGATGAATATGCTTGAAATACTTTAACTTCTTTCTACTTTTAATTTGCAGGGCATACAAATAGCCCGGACTCATGAATTAAAGCCCTACATTATATTCATCAAGCCATCCAGCATAAACTGCATGAGGCAGACTCGTAAAAATGCCAGGATCATTACAGATTATTATGTGAACATGAAATTCAAGGTGAGATTTGGGAATAGAAGACTAATTTTACTATTCTGGAGTTGTCCAGAAAAAAAATGCATTCTACTATGTTAACTTTTAAAAATACTATTGTGTCTTCAGGACCAAATCTAAGTCATTCTTGTCTTTTTCTACTTGGTTTGTTGTGACTGTTTTCCTCCCTCCAGGTTTGCTTCGAAGTGGAAGGATTGTAATTTGTACCTATCATAGAATCATAGAATCTTAGGGGTTGGAAGGGACCTTATGGGATTGAGGCATTTTGCTTCAAAATGTCTTTAATGGAGAGACTATTTTGTATATTTCTGTTTTAATTAGCTGCTTTGTGGCAATATTTGAGTCAACACATACATTCCCAGTTTGCACTGAAATATCTGGAATGTGTATTCAGTAATATAATGAAATATTTTTCATGTAGGTATAAGAACGTATTGTTTTTTCACATATGCTTAATGACAGTATACATCAATTCTATACTAAGTTCTATAGCTAAAACACAAATCCTGTTTGTAGGAAAGGCTTATCTTGTATTTACAATGTGTCTTGTGCATTGCCACAATTGTTTCCATGCAATCCTAGTCAACTTTAGCTTCTTAAACTTTTGGACACCTCAGTCGGTAACTGTATATTGAAATTAATATGACGAACACCGGAGAAATAAACTGAAGTGTGGAATGACAACTAAAGTGTTAGTAGATTTACCTTCTAGTCTCTAACATCCTTCGTTAGCACTTGTCCGTAGAATAACCTTTTGAGATGAACAGAGCACACTGAGACATTAGGTATTTCCTTGGCTAGGATATGGCAGTCAGCTCTGTTCCAGAGATTTGGAACTGGCTGTAGCAGGTGTACCTTACTATAACAGACTGTAAACGAAATCAAGTATACTGGCACTATCAGTTCACCTCACCACATGGCCCAAGATGTTCTGCTGATGCCAGGTAGGTATGTTTTTCTACCCTAACGCTTTATAGATTTACTCTGTGTCTTGCAGGAAGAAGATTTACAGGAGATGGAAGATTCAGCTATGAAAATGGAAGCTCAGTTTGGTCAGTTCTTTGATCAAGTGATTGTGAATGACAATTTACAAGAAGCATCTGCGCAGTTGCTGTCTGCAATCCATCGTGCACAAGATGAGCCTCAGTGGGTCCCTGCAATGTGGATATGCTCAGACACGCAGCAGTAATTCTGAGCAGCAGGCAGCTTCAGAAAGATTACAGCTTATGTTTTACTTCAAGAATAATCCTAATGTGAGGATTGCAACAATTTATCTTTGTATGTGAGGGATTTGGAAGAGGATTAAGAAAGAAGCTGCTACAGGAGATAAAATCATACTATGTTCTGTGTAGCTCTTCAGCTTTTTATGTTACAGTTGCATCCACTTTTGTACATAAAAAAAGGAAATATTGTGAGGGCTCAATTACAAGAATAAAGAAAAATCTATTTTGTTGCATGTACCTGCATAATTAACTCATATTTAGCTACAGTTGTTTTCTTTTTATTATGGTCACTCTGGTACTGTGATACCTGTACATTCTGAAAGCCTTACTGATAAATGATACTTGGTCAATATTCAGTCCAGAGCGTGCTGTTTTGAGCACAGAGTATCATTTATTAAATTATTGGTTTGCTGCTTACCCTTTTTACCTTTTAAGACAGGAGCAGAGTGTGCTGTCACAACAAAAATGATGCAAAACCACAGTAATCTTCATAATACATGTAGCATGTCTTTTATTTCATTAACTCTAGTAAAAAAACAGAACATGGACTTACCCAAGAGGGAAATTAAGTCTGAAGCCCCTTTTCCTATTGGTTTTCTCTATGGCAGCATGCTCTCCTTATCAAATGGTGCACTCCTTGTGGCTGACAAGTTCCTCACTTTCCTCATCTGGCATTGCAGCTGTCCTGCCCTCTGAGAAATACAGGTGATTAGTCTGATAGAACTTACCTCACTTTGGCAGAAAATCTATTAAAGCAATTTAAATACTCTATAAAGAGATTATTCAAAGCCAAATATTGTGGGTAACAGTATGCTTGCTTGTTTAAAGGTAAAACTGGAGGGACCAGTGTCCCAACATGTTGCTGGGGAGGACTGGTGGTCCATGACCAGCTTCCACTTGTGCTGCCTAGTCCAGCATTTGTCCACTTTTTCTCCTTGCCTGTTTTTCACATTTTTGCTTACAGACCGCTCTGCTTTCACTGTTAGAAAAGAAAGATGTTCTTTTTAAAGCTGCATTTGCTTTGTGTCCATTTGTGCTGGAACCAAATTTTATCATGTTCATTATCTGTTGTGTTTTTTGTTTTTGTTTTGTTTTTGTTTGTTTCCTGTATATAATTTAATTTTTCAATTTGTGTCTGTGGCTGCAAGCCAGGGGAGGCTAGAGACCTGGGTTTCCCAGTAACGCGCATTTGGTGTTGCTCACCTGCAGCCTGAGGAGCGAGACTCCGCCAGAGGGGACGCAAACGCACCGGGGAGCGGGAGGCCGGGCTCCCCCGCCCCTGTGGAGGCCGCAGCCTCGCCCTGCATGCTCCCGCAGGTCCAGCGAGGGGCGGAAGAGAGCTGAGAGCCGGCTCCTCCCCGCGGCGCCCGGGCGGCCGCGGGCGGCGGCGGTTGCG
>NW_009952251.1:1582453-1606521 GCF_000747805.2 Chaetura pelagica
CGGTTCAGCCCAGGGCATCGATAAAGGGGCGCCCTGCGTTTGATCGGGTGCTGTGCTTCTCCTTGGAGCGGCGCGTTGTGTTTGGGAGTTGTTGGTATCTTGGGATACCACCCAAGGAGACGTGCCAGGATCGAGTGTCCTCACCTTGGTGAGTGAATGCTTTTGGGTATTGTTGAGAGAACCCTCATCCCTTCGGGGTGAGCGGTTCTGTGTGTCCCAGAGGCCCGTTTGTTGGATGCTGCTCAGAGTTTGCCATTCTCTGCCGATGTAAAGGACACTTGTCAGTCTTCAGCGTGGCCAAAATCCAAGGGAAAGATTTGAGGCCTGCAAACCCTTCCTTGCACAAGGTGTCTCATTTATGTTGTGTAAACAAACCTAAGCAGATCTTGCTCACCAGGACCGGGACCAGCAGATGGATTTATGGTCTTTCCAGTGCAGGTAATGTCTGCTGCCAGGGAGTGAAGTGCCATTGTTTCAAAGGGAAGTAGTACTGGGCTGTAACCCAGGGGCAGGAAGGTTCATGTCCAGCTAATCCTGGCTGTTAGAAGCTTATTTTAGTTCAGAATTAGCTGAGGTTCAGCGTGAGCAGCGTCAGGGAGTACAGACCAGTTCACTTTCAGGGAACAGCTTCAAATGATATGGGAAAGAAACAAGTGGTAAGTTTATGGATCCTTGAGTTTCAGGGGCTTTTTAATTTCAGATATTAACTGAATTTTTGGAATGTGTGACTTACCAGTGTATACCCTTTCAATATAATTATATAATACAAAATCTGAAAGTAAACTGCCTTCTTCTAAAGGAGATAAAATGCAGTATCTCCATTTCAGATTGTTAATAGGAATAATAATACTTATTTTTAGATTTTGGTTGTGTTAGACCTGCTGGTAAATATTTTCAAAATTATATGAAAATTATTGTAATATTTTAAAGTATTTTCCATTAAGAAGCTTGTTTCCTTTTATTGCTTTTACTGTTCTGAACAGCTGCATTAATAGAAAATACTTGGCTTGCACTGTGCACTGTCCAAGAATATTGAATGCATAAGTTATTGTGGTATTTTGACATTCAAGTAGGATAACTTACGTGCTTTGCAATGGAAGCACTACAGTACATTAAAAGTGAGAATTATTCAAGTGAAGTTGAAATGGGATCTTTGCCTTGCACAAAGCTGTTAGGTACATGTCCCCATGTCCCTAATGCAGTCCTATCAGAACTCTAGTACAAGCATACTATTCCTGAGTCTCTTACATTATTTTATATAACATTTCCATTAGGAATCTCTAGCTATTTAAGAGGTGTACAAAGCAAAAAATATTTGGTGTGTTCTGACCGTATCTGGAAATAGCTGTTTTCTGAGCGGTGGTTTCATACTGTCAGAACCTGAATTTTGTCTTGCTTGTCTTCCAGTGCCCACCTCGTGCCCTCCCTCCAGTGCCAAGGTAAAATCATGTTCATTCTGTGGAACTGATCATGGTTCTATATTGCAGTGTTTTTTGAAGTAATGAAATTAAGAGAAATAAGTTAAAGAAACATCTGGGTAGTCTTAATGGCTTTAAAAGGAATTGCTTTCTCTGCTGATTTGTTGTCCCGTAATCCCTTAAAAGGAATATAAAGCATTTTAAAGTTTTACAGAGGCCAAGAAATGTTGCTATATTATCTCAGTTTTAATACTCTTAAGAAATAAGCCCTTTAAAAGTTTCAAATAGCTACTTTAGTTTTATCAATGTCCTTTTCAATATATTCTTTCTTCCCTCTGTGTTTTGTTTTGTGGTCTTTTAATCACAAATCCTTCAGAACAGGAAATTTCTGAAATTAGACTAGATGTTCTTGAATTGCGATACTAGTTTGACATAGTATAGGGAAAAAATTGGGCTTTTTTTTCAGTGTGCAATTATTTCGTTCTTATGACGTACTTCAGAATTCCTTCAAAGTACCCAGAAGTAAATGTGATACTAATGATTTACAGCATATAAAGATTGTGTCTTTTTAGTAGTGTATGTGCTCAGATGTTTCATAACTTTTATTGGCTTGTTACGTATCAGGCAGTAAGACAAGTTTTAATTATCCAGGTGATTAAAGCTTTTAATCTGATCCACAGCTAGGCAGTCAAGGAACTGTGCATAGTCACGAACAAAGTGTTGAGTCTTGCTTCCTGCCCTTAGCCATGTGGTGTGCAACTGCTCATAAAGATAATCAGGAGTCGGGATAAGGAAATCGATGACAAATTCACTGTTGTGAATTGTGATTTATTCAGAATTAACTTTCTTCTTATCTTTGTTCCTTTTACACGGCTCTTAAACACCTTTTCTTCTGAAATGTGAAGTGGAGACCAAGGTGAGCTATTTTGGCATTAAAGAGAATTATAAAATTTGGTAGTTCCAGTGTTTATATGTGTTTGGTGTCACTTCATCTTCTCTTTAAAGATAGACCCTTAGGCTTTTCCTAAATGTAGGCTGATAATGGATACCTGTGCTGCCATTGGCAGAACTGTTATTTATTTTTCTTTGTTCTCTTTACCATTTGCTTTTTCCATGCTGAATAAAAGCAACTGAAAAGTTGTCACTGTGCTCTAATATTCTTCAGAGCATTATTCAGAGTATTTTGGTTTTTCACTTAACACATATGCATGTGCATATTTAGCTTCTGTTGTGCTTGACACAAATTTCTTACCCATTTTCCTGCCTTGTTCTTACTACTTCTGCTTGTGTGAATTGCTGAATTGTCATCTTACCTGTAAAAGGTGAAAGCTGTCTTCACTTGTAAAAAGAAGTCCCTTTTTAAACTAGTAGTAGAATGGTTGTTAGAAAAGGAAATTGAGGTTTCTCCATGCTGTGCACCTATACTTCTATTTTCTGTTGTGCAGATGAAATTCCACTCAATCGTCCCAAAAAAAAGAAACCCAAAGGAAAGACCCCATTAGGTAAGGTCCTGTCAAGACTGACAACTGTTTGTAATCCTGGGTGAGATCTGCACTGTAGCCAAGCTCCTGACACAACACAGTTTTCAATCTTGTACTCTATTTTCAAGTAGTGTTCTCAGCTAATTGATTACATTTGATACTATATTGAATAACTGCAATCTTTTTTGCTAAAGTGGCATTGTTTTAAAACAAGACTGTAGTGCTGACTAGTTACTTGTTCCATCCCCTGCTCTTTCTCCTTAGATCTGTTCTCAGAACTGCTAATACAGCATATCTTGATACTGAAGTGGAAAAGTTCCTTTGTTCCTGCTATTTTTTTCCTTTTAAAAAGTTTTTTATACTTCATTAGTCATTTCCAGCTGCAAGCTGCTTGCTATGTTGAGGGTGTTATGTGCTTGAGTTTCCAAATTAACTAAGATAAAATTGATTTAACAGCTTGGCTCTTTTTCAGTCCTTGGACAAATAAAGTCACAAGCTAATAATTCTATTATCATTGAAGAGTTAAGAGCCTAGAAAATGATCAGCAACAGGGCTTTGTGTTTTTACAAGAAGTGGATCTGCAGAACAAACATATAATTTTAAGCAAGATTACAAGTCTGATTTATTTTGATAAAGCAGAATGTGTTGATAAAATCTAGTGGATTCCTGTGAACTAGTTGACTCATCATCCATATGATGAATTAATGAGTAAACCTCCTTGATTTCCTTAAAAGAGTGTACAATTGAGGCCTCACTGAAAGACCTTTGAATGCAACAAGTAGAGCTGTTGCTAGCAGGGTTTTCCAAGAATCATATTTTGTTTACTGTTGTTTTTAGTGAGCTGAATGATGGTGCAAAATTCACTTTGGCCATTACTTGGGTGGTAAAATTTGCATTTTAGCACAGCAGAGCTTTATAAAATGTGGTAAAACCTGTACTTGAAGTGAAAACAAATACAGGTTCAGTTGTTGTCATAAAAACTGTTGTACTGGAAAGAGCTATAAAAAGGCAGATGTAATGTAAAATGGAGAAGTAACTTTGTCTTTCTACTTCTGATTGTGCAGATTGATGCTACTCCTGCTAGAATATTTGATTAATTCATGATAGTCTGTCATGGAAATTTAGTTCCTCCAAGGTATAGCAATTCATCTCTCAGACTGAAGTAAACATCCTTCAGTGTTATTTTTTTCTGCTTTTCCATTATTCTTGTAGTGTATATTTAGCTTTGGAATTTCCCTTTGATAGGACACTAATTTACCTTGGCACATACCTGTGTGAATCATAGAATCATAGAATCTTAGGGGCTGGAAGGGACCTCGAGAGATCATCTAGTCCAACCTCCCTGCCAGAGCAGGGTCACCTAGAGTACATCACATAGGAACTCATCCAGGTGGGTTTTGAATGTCTCCAGTGAGGGAGAAATCAGCTTGTAACAAACTGTTAATTTTTTCTTGTCCCTTGCCTTATAATCTTTGCACGTAGAAAGGAAAAATACAGAGGTATAGTTCTTCCCGGTGGTAGGTATCTTTCAGTCAGTCCTCTGTTGTATGCCCAAATGGGAATTGTGCCACATCTTGGATACTTAAATTTCCTCCTGGGCATAAAACCCTTGTCAAGGGTGAAAGGAGAGCTTTCAGCTGTCACCTTTGTGTATTCATGCTTCACACATTTGGTTTTTTTTCCCAACTCCTATAGCTAATACATTCTCATCTCAGCTGTAAGCTGGGCAAAACAGACATTCTGTGCAATGTAGCAGAAGGCAATTTGTCTTGTCTGTTTTGTAGATGCTCTGAATTAAGGTTGCTGGATCTTTTCACCTGGTTTTCAGATGGCATCGTCCAAGCAGCAGTTCGC
Source organism: Chaetura pelagica (assembly GCF_000747805.2). Classification (NCBI taxonomy): domain Eukaryota; kingdom Metazoa; phylum Chordata; class Aves; order Apodiformes; family Apodidae; genus Chaetura; species Chaetura pelagica. The sequence continues at coordinate 1,587,207 of NW_009952251.1, forward strand.
CGGCAGTCTGAAAGCAGTGAGCCCCTGACTCCTGAGCCTCATGATGTCCCTCCTCAAAGGAAACGCAAGAAGAAGAAGGTACCTGCTGGTATGTGAAATAATTGTAGATTAGAAAGAGCACTGAATAAAACTTAGTGATGCTGAAATACCACTGGGCAACTTGTGTTTTGGCTTAAAACATTTAGAGTGCTTTTGTACTTAAAACAGCTGAAAATCTCTGAGGGAATTGTAGCTTAGAGTTTCAGTTTCTGATCTCATATTTGGTAAGGTACCAACCCGCATACTAATAATGGCAATACAGTGTTGGAAATGATAAAATAGATCCTTTATGTCATTTAAAGCAGAGATCATCATCCCTGTTTTGCCACTGTGTTTATATAATAAGTGTGTATTTAAGTGAAAATTTCTATTTCTATTTTTATGAAAGCTGTGAAATTTCTTTGTGGTTTATTTTAAATCTTCAGATTCTGAGACCTCTTTTACCGAGCAAAATGTTGCATCGCTGTTTCAGAATGGAAATGGTGTGGATGATGTCCCTGAAGCTGAAGAAACAGTGACCCGCAAGCAGAGAAAAAGAACAAAGTGAGACAAAAAGATGTAACTGTCTTCACTTGTTTGCTTTATGCATACCTGGATGCATTACAGTTCTGAATGTTTTTATATATCAGCCTAATATTTCAGTCGCATAGATGAAAAGATTAGAATGTATATACTTTCCTTAATTCTTCTTATATTTTTCTTTGAGACGTATAACTGCTTTCTCATCCTTTTGATTTGCCTTTTCTATGAGAACTATACCTTTAAATCCTTTTTAGTTGCCTTTCTACCAAAAGCATCCCATTTTCTTGTCCTTGAATTTCATTAGTTGGTTTTTTTAGTTGTTAACCTTTCACTATGTATTTCATCCCACCTTATCGTTTTGACACAGGTAGAAACTTAAATAGAGGGAAAAAAACCCCCAAAAATAAAGGATTAGCTTTATGGTTTTAGTTAACTAACGCTATGAGAAATTTAGTCCTTAAAATTATAAATGGTGGTTATATTATACAGGTCAGTAACCTGGTTGGTTCTTATAAATCAATTTAGGCATATTAAATGTTCATAAGAGCCTTCAGGTTTTATACGTCCGTCTTTTTCTCCCTCCTTTTATGTTCTGTGCTGATAGGAAACCTCGGCCAGCTGAAATGCAGTGTCCCGATGAGCTGGAAGTGGATGAGGAAGACATAATTGAAGATGAGAACAGAAAGAGCCCAGATCAGCAGCCTGTGTTTTCTGCTCCCACTGGAATTAGCCAGCCTGTTAGCAAAGTGTTTGTTGAAAAAAATCGTAAGTATATACTGTGATTTAAGTAATTTAAGGAAATTATTGCAATTAAGGGAAGCATTACTGTATTTAAAGTAAAAATACTGCAGTATTGGGAAGAGAAAAAATCCACAAAGCCCACGTTTTCCAGAACAAAAATTATTTGGAAATAAATATACAGGATAATTTTTCAACAGTGAATGTTGTGATGCTGTGCTGGCATGTTTGATAATTTTTTTATTTTTTTTTTTAAATTTTATTCCATGCTATGGGTGAAAAAGGCTGTTTGATAGTACCCAGCTGAGCTTATTAACTCTAATACTTGTCACAGAACCATGAGAAGAAAGTGTCATCTACTCTATTGCAGAAAGTATTTCAAGTGCAAGTTTTTGTTTGGGTGCTGTTGGTTTTTTGAGGTTGTTCTTTTTTAAATTGTTTTGGAGTTGGTTTGTTTTTTTTTAACACAGAACACTTGAGTAGTTACCCAACATGCTTTGTATGTTTTAAAATCCATAGCCTGACCCACCAGGATGCATAACACAGACAGAGGCATCCTGGCAGGAATGTAAGCTAGAAGGAAGTGGGGAGAAGACATTTTCTAATGGAGCTTCTGATTGTTACAGCTTTTTAACACTAATAGGTATTAATATAGAAATTATGATGAAAGGTAATGAAACTCTAATTTTCTCATCCTTTCAGGGCGTTTTCAAGCAGCTGACCGTGCAGAATTGATTAAAACCACTGAAAGTATCAATGTACTTATGGATGTGAAGGCTTCATGGACTACCAGAGACGTTGCCCTCTCAGTGCACCGAAGTTTCAGGTAAAAAATAAGTATTTTTCTGTAAATAAGCAAAAATCAGGGTTCGTTTGTTGTTGTGTTTTTTGTTTTTTTTTTCTTCTCTTCAAAAGTTAGCAACCATCTCTGTCAGTATGATGTATCTTTTATTTCTTCTGGAAACCACCCTTCTAAGGGTGGTTTGGGATGCTACAGTAGAGATTCTCAGTACTCTAGCTTTTGGTATTTATTGTTAAGAATATCCATTTCTAGTCTAGACATCACATGTGAAGTGGGACTTAGAGAATAACTAAGGAAGTAATATTGAAAAGATCTAGACTATATGTGTATAGCAAGAGATTGCTCTCATAACAAAATGAGAGACCTAGAGAATAAAAATGTGTTACAAAATGAGATTTCCCATTAGCTGCATGACCAGAATAAAAATGCCTGAGTTCAGATAGTTCTTAAATAAAAATCCCTGAGTGAAAAAGAGGGAGGAGTGAAATTGGCCGGGGCATAAGTTGCACACAATAGCAAAAAAATATTTGATTCCTATAGCAGTAATGACTTGGTGATAGGATCAGACAAAACATCTCATTTTTATTTAAGTGTTCAGGTTCTGATGCAGTCTGTCAAGGGAGAAAGCAGAAGTCCTGATGCTTAGAATTTATAAAACTAGATCAGAAAAAGTATTTGGAAACAATATGTGGAAGGCTGGGATCCTGTAATGGCAGCAGCATTGAACAGATTGATTCATAGGCCTTTTCTGTCTGTAGTTCTTTGCTAATTCAAGATGTTAAGCTTGTCCAATGTTCTTTTCTCCATTCAGGGTGATTGGACTTTTTACCCAAGGCTTCCTTGCTGGGTATGCTGTGTGGAACATCATTGTTATCTACATTCTGGCAGGAAATAATCTTTCAGCAGTTTCTAACCTGCTTGAGCAGTATAGAACACTAGCATACCCAGCTCAAAGTTTGTTGTATTTGTTGCTGTCTATCAGTACAGTCTCAGCCTTTGACAGGTAAAATATATTTGTATTTGAAAGCTCTGTGCAATTTGTGTGCAATATGCTCCTTTCCCCATGCTATGGCAATTTTTGATCTGCTGTTGATGATGTAATATGATACACTTAATGATTTTGTGCATGGGTGGCTCTACAGCTAAAGGGTGTCCATGTGCGTTTGGACCTTTGTTACTCGTTTCTGACCATTGCCTGGAATCTTGCTTCAGTGTGCTTGTGCTGTTGGTGTGATCATGAGGTGAACGAGATGGAAGAGCTGACCATTGTTGGCTTTTTTGGGAGGGAAGAGAGGTGGAGAACACCCCTGGATGCATTGGGTTACTTTTCATGTGAATCCATTCCCCTTGCAGCATAGCTGTGTCACTGTTTTTCTGTCTGAGCTAGGGTTTCTGTGTTACAGCTCTTTCATAGATATTAGAGATGTTTCTTTTAGTTACAAATACTTTCCATGGCAGTATGATAAACCAGGAGAGGAGGTGGTGCTTTGGAAGAAATTGGGAGGTTTTTTCATGGAGCGGTGGCAGACAGGAAGTCTGTGTTATTCTTAATTGTTCCTTTACTAGTGTAAGCCATGTGAGCAGTTATAGTAACATAACTCAGTTGGTGGTGTGGACACTGAAATGAACAGTAAGGATTAGAGAGGGGAAAAATGTCTCCACATTGTACCTGTTCCAGAAAGGACTGTAGTTTGAAAGTTATAAATTTCATGGAACATCCCTTGTAGTTTCAATCCTGCTTGGTTTTGGCATAATGAGGACAACTGCCAGGCATGTGGGATATAGTTGTGTACTAAGGCACTGTAACAGGGAGAAAAAGGTCTCTTGCAAAAAGTAAAAGAAGAATAGAATACTGTTAGAGGAACAATATTATTATCTGCTGGGCTGTGTTAATGACTCTTGGTTTTGTTCTCAGGATTGATTTGGCAAAAGCATCAGTTGCACTGAGGGGCTTTCTTACCCTAGATCCAGCAGCAGTAGCCTCTTTCTGTAAGTATTCTGAAGCAGATAGGAAGTTGTCCAGAAAAGACAGTACATGTAAAAGTCCTACATACTATTTTCAGTGAAATCTCCCTGGTTATTTCCTGCTTAGGAAAGTGACTTTCTTAGTAGTTGAAAATGTCATTCAAAAGCTATGAACACTGCCACATACTTTTTAAAAGTATTTGCAATAGTAGCATTAGTGGGACTGGTTTGAGATAGTTCTTTCCCAGGCTTCTGAGTAGAGAACCAGAATCACAGGATGCCAAATCTGATGTAGCTGATGGGGTGAAAATGTGCAGAAAACCACATTTTGATGGCTCAGGGAAATGTTGAAGAAGAGAGAATGAATTAAAGGAGACTATCATTGGAGGCAGTTGAGTGAAAGGAAAGAAAACCTTGTGATAATTACCATGTCATGATGAGACAGCATTTGGGGGATTTATATCTGACACTACTAATTTAATTTCTTCCAGTGTATTTTGCTGCTCTTATCTTAACCTTGAGCCAGCAGATGACATGTGACAGAATTAACCTGTACACACCACCTTCGGAAAATGGCAGCATCTGGTAGGAAACTTAAGAAATAACTTATGTGAATTATAGCTCACTTAGGAACCTGAGTCAGACTGGTGGATTGAAAAGGTTAAAACAATACAGCTAAGAAAATATTAATGAAGGATCCAGTTCTGTTTTTATATCTAGTTTAGCAAGTTTGGTTTTATGATACCCTGTTGAAATTAGTATTGTAACCTGTATGTACCTGTGAACCCCTGACAGATGTGTTGTTATGCTTTTCCCAGGATGGCAGGCATGGAGGAAGAAATTGTTCAGCCATGGGTTGTGGTGAATCTGGTGGTGTCTATTCTAGTTGGGTCAAGTTGGATCTTCTTGTCATATCGACCAGAGCTAGACCACAGTGAAGGTAGGAAAGATGAATAGGCAAAATGTTGTTTGTTGAGGTTTTTATCTGCTGTGCTCAGTGTTTGATGTTTGAGACTAGTCCTGAGAGACTTTATAGCTGAGGAAAAACAAGGATCTCCTAGCAGCTTTCCAAAGCAAGTGCTTCTTAGGATGCTAGTATCTGTGTTTGGTTTTACAAAGAAAAAAATAATTTAAAAAGGAAGGAAAAGCCTTGTTTGTCCTGGCTGAAGCAACATGAATTTTGAGACATGAGAGAGTTTCTGTCTCTTCTGTGTTAAAGGGAAAAATAATTTTTGCTTTTAACAGTATTTTGAATATTTGAAATGTATTTATTACTCTTGTGTTCTAGAAAATTGCGTAATATTATTAACGTTCATTTTGCAAATGCTGAGTGAGTTTTTAGTTCAATATTATTTTCAATAGAATGTTGCAGGTTTTGGGAAGTCCTGGGCTTTGAAAAGTCAGATTGGTGCTTGTAGAGCTGGACTTCAAATGAGGACTGCTTGTGTTGGTCCAGGCTAGAGGAGGGGGCAAGCAAGTTGTCCACTTTTCTTGGAAGAAGTTTGCTATGGACTAGGCCTTCTTCCTTTTGTTCTTCCAACTGGTATCCAGAAAGTGTGCTGTAAGTCAGCTTTCCTATCAAGTTCAAGCAGCCTGTGACTTGAAGCTATGCAGTACATAAAAACCATAGGTTTCAACTTAAAAGTCAGCAAGTATCCAAAGAGTGTAATGAGTTGAAGCACTGGGTTTGTGTTTCGGAGAAGAAGATTCAACATGCTTCTTCAGATTACTTCAGAATTTTAATGTACAGACTTCTGTATTTCAGCTGGCCCCAGTTACTCTATTTCTAATAACTCAATGGGGTAAAAAACGCAAGCCTAGATGGCAATATTGACAATTTTTGACAGTAAAATTTATAATAGTTTTTAAAATTGTATTTAAAACACATCTTTTAAATAATAAAGACTGCCACTGGCTTCCTTGAAGAACTTGAGTTTTGATAGGCTTTTTTGATATTTACATGTGCCTACTAAGATTAAAAAATCTGCTTCAGAAATTTCAAGAGAGAAACTCCATTAGAACTTACCCCAAATAGTATAAAAAGTTAAGTCCTCCAAGGATGAGTAGCAAAAAGATGTGAATCTCAAACTTGAGTGGATAAACCACACCGTTCCATGTACATATTGTGTATCTTTACCATGTTGACAAGTTGTTGGCAAACACAGCCTGGTCTGTATGCTGGATGTCCTGTTAACAAGGCAGAAAGTAATACCCATGCTGAGGGTGCAGTGTAGGTATGTAAGGGAATTCAGTTATGATAAGACCCTACACTCAGCAGCACAGATATTCATACAGACTACCTACCATATCAGCTGCTTAGGGTGCCTGGCTGAATTTCTCCACCAGGAACTCTTGACTGCTGACCTTGGGGCTGCCTTCCATGCCTGAGCTGCCTGGGTGACAGCTTGCTGCAAGCAGAATCTTTCATGATTCTTTCTATCCCAGGTTCTAGTGTTGCTAACTCATGCTGTGATACATAGAGCAGATACATCCATAAATGAACAACTAAACAGAAATCTTCCTTCTTGAGTCTGCCTCTCAAAACTTTTAACAGTCCCTCAATCTTTCAGTGCGCAGGATGATACTGCATATGATCAGCTGCTAAAATAATAGCTAATTCTGTTAATTTTGGGAGGGCAACAATAGTTTTGTAAAGACAGTGGCAGCCCTTACTATTGCTGATATTGGTTATTGATACTATGATTAGGAAGAAATGCAGGAGGCTTGGGGGAACCCCAGAGCACCTTGCAAGAAATAATGCAATCATACTCAGGTGAAACTTTTAATAGAAAACTTTTTTTTTTTCCTTTCTCTTCTAGAACTGATGTTTCATACTGAAATTGAGGAATTTCCCCAGGGAGATATACCCAGAGTCCAGCCATAGTCTTGTGTTTTACCACCATGTATTAGAACTTCCACAAATTAAAAAAATGTATTTTTATATTGTATATATTTGATTTTGATCTTTTTATGTATGCTGCAATTTGTGATTGAAAACCTACTTTGTAAAATAAAAAGCAAAACTATAAAAGCTGTCTCTAGTGCATAAATTCAAGGTGATTTTGTAAATGTTGCACCTGTGTAGCCAAAGAAACTAGATGGATGCAGAGGGTCAGATATTCAGTACTTTTTAGAGCACTGATGCTGATAGCAATTGGCTTACCTGGTTTGGCCAAATATTCCCTAGAGATTAAAACAAATCTTATGAAGTAGTCTAAAGAAGATTATAATGAAACAGTTAGGAAACATGAAATCCACAAAGTTAACAGCCATAAAATAATCTGGGTTTAGTTATCATAAAAAGTATTTGCTAGAATAAGGTACTGGATTTTGTCTATGTTTAGCCCGTATCCAGGGTTAAACTATAGCAGCTGTTATTGTTTTATGAGCCCTCCCCAGCATTGAAGGGCAATCTGCTTTGCTGCTTTTTCTAAAGAACCTTGGAATGATCCTACTTTTACCCATTTTGAGATTGATTTGCCCCAAAAGGGTATTTTTTTGGTTTTGTGTTAGGATGGAATGGGAAACTTCTGAAAATTACAAGATCTAAAGAATCTAAAGCAAGATGAAACCTGTGCAGCAACCCACCTTCTATGTAGTGATGCAGTAGCAATAGGGGCTGCTGGTGGGTTAAGATGATGACAGCCAACATTATTTATATTGAAGTGGAAAACAAAAGCATAGCATATATGCATAAACACAGAGGTACTGCACCATGAAATAATCTCCTTAGTAGGCACAGACAAGAGACAGTTTGAAATCGGTTTTTCAAGAAATTATCCCCTAACACCTCAAACCTATTTCTGTGTGTCATTTAATATGTATTGACCTTGCAGTTTTATGTCTGTGTCTAAGTGTGGTTGTAAACGGTGTGCAGTCATCAAAGGTCCCAGTAGATTTACTGTACTTTATAGTAGTGAAGTTAAGACTAAACGGTTAAAAGACTTAAAGGGAGATGTTAAAAAGATGCTAAGTTTTATGCTGTTATATGAGATGCTTTAAAACAAGGATGGGAATGTGAATAACTAGGGCTTCTGGGGATTCAGCATTTTTTTGGAACTTCATGAAATTTTTTTTCCAAGTAACATACATTTCTGTAATGAATTAATGGAGTAGAATTACTTGTTTCCTTTTGGGAATGATGGGAGATTTCCACAGGAACCTGTTTAAACCTGTATGCTGGATGTCCTGTTAACAAGGCAGAAAGTAACACCCATGCTGAGGGTGCAGTGTAGATATGTAAGATACATTTAAATTCTTTCCTTCATCCTGTCTCATGTTTCTGAAGTTTTCATTATGTTAAATAACAAATCTTACTCTGCTAGCTTGCTATTAGACCACCTATTTTTTTCAGTGCTTACTTTTTAAAATCCTTAAGTCTTTACTGGTTTATTATATCAAATAGCTTTGTTTTATGATATGGTTCTTACCCATAGTCTTTTAAGGCCTCTCTGGCTGGATGTGTTGTGTCATCTCTCTGAATTTCAGTCTTTTTCCTCATTTGTACACAACAAGGATGACCATCATTAGGACATGTCATTACAGCTAGCTCAGTTGTTTCAGAGGTTTATTAGACAACCTAATATACTTTAGCAAAGCTACTTTAGCATTAAAGACAGGATACGTAACTCACCTACTTAGGAATCTGCCTAGTGTCAGAGACCTTGAGAACAATGGTTTCCAAATGCTTTCCTATGATTTTACCAACTGCTTTCATAGCACTTGAGGAGAAGGAGGGGATGGGGAAAAGAGAGAGGTAAGGTAAAACTTGTTAATTTTTTTTATATTGACTTTTGTTTCTTAATAGCATCAAGTGAAAGAAACTTAATCTCTTCAATGGGTATTTCTCATATTGAGACTCTGAGTAATTCATATAGCAGATCAAGTTGATTATGAGTGAATCATGCTTTTTCCTATGTTCATCCATTCAGTCACTGACAAACTGCTATGGGATCAGACCAAGCAAGTAAGAAACTTAGCAGTATGGAGAACATCTTCAAGATAACATTAACTAACGTAAATTTTCTGTTGTTACAGGCATTTTGTTATTTTATGTAGTGTTAGATGGTATCACAAAGGGGGCAGCAAAGAAAATAAACGTGTTGTTTTCAAAAGTATTGCAGAAGTAACCAAGTTAAAACTGCTTCAGTGGTTATGAGATTTTTGAAAATGTGTAGCAGTTGTGTAAGTCCCTTTGAATATACCTCACAAGCTCAGGCTTATTTCATATGCTGATAAGACATATCACTGGTGTGAGTAAAAGAGTGATCTAAAAGATAAATAAATTATTGTGTTCAGAACTGTGTCAGCTTGGAATAGAAAGTCTCTGTAACTTGAATCTTAACAGATCATGAATCTCAGATTTTGAAAACTCTGTATGTGAAAACTTCAGATTTTCAGTAGGTGTTTCCAATAATTTGTTTTCAGTGACAAGTAGTTGAAAACTCTGTAACGATATGATGATTATAAATTTTTTAATGTTCACTGGTATTTCTTATATTGCATTATTTTTTAATAGAAAAGATCACAGTTAATGAGCCAAACTGCAGCAAACCTTTCAGCAAACATAATCCAGGGACTAGTTGCAAGTATTTCTGATTATTTTAGGAATTAGTAGAAGTCACAATGCCGCTTAGTTTATTTTGTTTGAAAATATTGTAGTTGTTGAACAGCAGTAAAAGGAAAGTCTTTTTAACTTTCTAACTTACAAAACAAAAATAGTTTACTAAAAAGCTGTGTCAGTACAGAAGTTGGGTGAATATTTAGAAGTAGTTTGATTTTTTTCCCCAGAAAGAGACAGCAGCACAGTAACACCACTGAAACACATTTTTTTAAAATCAATTCATACAAACTTTGCATTCAAGTTCATTTTTACAGACTGTGTGAAGTACACTTGTTTCAAGACAAGCTTCTAAATACTAGCAGGTAAGCTGTCTGAAATTTTCTGCAGTGGTTGTTAATTTTTTTTTAAAAAAAGTCGTAATGTTTATTCACAGGTCTGTAATTAAAATATGTACAATTTTGACTGGCTTTTTACATGTACTGATAGCCAAAATTGAGCTGTAGATGCTATATAATGGATTTGATTCAAAAAGTCTAAATTTGTGGTGGCTAAGAATTAAAACATGGGGTTCACATGAAAATAATATTTTTTCTAAGAGTACATTATTATTTTCATGATCAGAGGAGTTTTCCAGTTTAGACAACCATCTTCTTACATAATGATTAACACAAACCTGAAACTTCTTCCCTGCAGAAAGAAGCAGCAGGTAGTATGACTGGACTACAATGAGAAGTACAAGAATTAAATAAATGGAGACAGACAGGGTAAGCTTATTGAAAGGTTATTTTAATCCTAAATTCCATGTATTAGGTTTTGAAATATACAGCTCTCTTCACAGCATGAGTAGAATCAACTGTTTTATTAATAATGTGGTTGTTTAAGATTTCATGTCTGTCTCAGTCTTGTGTTTTGGTCATTTGGTCTTCAAGGCTTTGTAGTGAAGCCGCTGGCAAAACAGTACTACTTGCAAGCCTGGCTGCAGACCAGCACAACTATGGAAGACTTAATGTGGAATGTTTATGATGAAAATTTAAATTATGTCCATTTGATATCTATTTATACATTTTTACTACAGTCAGGACTCATATCAGTGAAGTACTAGTGGCTTTGGTGCATGACTTTTGCTGTAAGACAATGAGAATATGAAGCTTTTGAAAAAAGCTGTTGTTCAGCTTGAGTTGCCTGGTAAAGTACGAGAGATCAGAACTTACTGAATTGCAGGGAAAAGAAAGGCAGTTTTTCATCTGACTTTGGATAGATAAATTCACTAGAATCATAAGGGGTTTATTAGGATGTTATGGCTGAATCTATAGGAATTTAACTGTGGCTTGCAGAAGAGGTTTGTTTGCCAGCAGCAGTGCCAGTGAAGCTTAATACATGTTGCCTTTCCTTTATGAAAACAGTATTAGGTGCTGGTAAGTTCTGGTGGTGAACAGGAATACAGTATACGTGAAAGTATGTACAGTAACTTTAGATTATTTAGTATGATTCTTCCTAATAAACCTGAACCTGTTATAACTTGAGGCTTTGCATAGTACAAGGTTCTCAAATGACATAATAAATGAAGATACAAAAGCACAAATTTGTACTAAGAATGTAGAGAAATGCAAGAGTATGAGTCATATTTTAAGGTAGTTTAACTTCTTTGGGAAACACAGTATTAAAACTGCGTGAAAAAAATTATGCATAGCTAACCTTTGGCAAGTATGACAGTGCATCAAGTTAGAAAAATACCTTTTGGGCTGCATGAAAAGAGCTGCAGAAGCAACTTATTTGTGCCATTTCAAGTTCAGACTTGCAAATGGAGGATTTCTCCTTACTAAAATAATTTGGGTGATCATGAAAAACAGATTGTTTAATTAAGGTCACAGACAAAACCTAAGCCTCAATTCAGAAAGGCACATAGACTGCAGCAGCATGAGCTGAAAATATAGTCTAGGGTAGGATTACAGCAGGAACTTTAAGAAATACTTTGAAAGAGGAAGATGAGCATTCAGCTATTCTCTAGATTTCCTTACAGTCAGAAAGTAAGGCACACTGCACTTCATTATGCCAATCAAGGGCATAGTTAATGAAATATGGCCACTTCAATGGCATTTCAAGTATACCTTGCGTAATTGTATCGTAACCATATAACTAAAGCAGCAAAGTCAAATCACATTTTTCTTCTTTGAAACACGAGAGGTATGATTGTTTAGTATTTCTTTAGAATTCCCAGTCTGTATCATCTTGATTTGCAGTAACATGTCCAAATTCAGTCCCAACTGCTGTTGAGGGCAGTGCCAAAAACTCTGATCTGTTATTTTGAGTAGGAGGTGGTAATAGAGACAGTAGTGAATTCTGTGTTTGTTCTTTTATCTAGAAAGGAGAAAAGTTAAAACAGGGCTGCTCATAATACTCTACATAACCTTGTGTCTGACTTCATTAAAAGCATGTGAAATCAGCCATGTTCTTGCATGTTACAATATTTAAAGTAACAGAATAAGGGGTTTAGCTTTCCTCACTCTAAATTAAGTTAGTCTTTCAAGGCTAATTACATTAGCTATGCATTTCTGCTTTAAATTAATAATATTAATCATTATTCTTATTAGTTAGACTGACTTTATTTAAGTTAAACCAACTTTAACAAAGGGGAAACGTTCATCTTACGCTTCCTATACTCTATCAATACCATTTTGTTAAAAAAGTCTGAAGCAGATATGCTGTTGAAGAATGTTTTTTTGCTCTAGCTGATAATTATTTTGTGATCAATCTCCAATATTGTGTGGCTTACTTAGGTTATAGCTTTGTCATTTCACAAAATATAGTAAACTCACCTGTTTGAAGAACGTATGTGAAAGCAAACTGCTTGCTGATGGCCTGGATGGTAAAATGAACAATATAATTATGTATTGGAAAGTAAAATAGTGTTCTTGGAAAATGGACCAGACTGACAAATCAATTAAAGCTGTATGGGTTTGATGGTTTTTATCCACAGGAAAAATGTGAAGCATAAGAAAAGCAGCAAAGAAATTCCACGTTATGTGCCTCAATTTGTAGTGAAGGCACTACTAAAGAAACATTTTTAAAGGCTTTTCACTTTTCTGTTTAACAATACCTCATTCAGAAGAGGCACAGCACTGAAAACATAACTCAGATTTGTTTGTTTCAAAGTGCACATTTAAAAAATAGTTTTACTTGTTACAAAATATATTCATATTACAATAAATTCATGGGTCTCATGATTTAAAAAGCATTGTTCCTTTATGAGACAAGATAATTCTTAAATTACAAAACCAAAGCTAAGTTTTGTGTTTTGCACAGTACTTCTGATGTGAAACTCTGACTTTAACATTATTTAACCATTACTGTATCCTAAATTGTGGGGTATACTTGGTGTCTTAGATTGAAGTGACAGAAAATTAATTTTAACCAGGTTACCTTTTCTCAGGGTCCTGTTGCAAGCAGAGTTCTACCAAGTTGTGGAATGCAGGTGAGAATGTTTTGGAACATGGAATTTGTAGTCTTTCACTGGTCATTGTGTGTGTCATGCTTTCACCAATTCCAGAATCAACACCTGATCGGGAATTCTTCATCCTGGATTCCCCACAGGGAAAGCTATTTATATCCCAAGGACAATATGCAGGACCTTTCAGCTTTTGCAGCAGCATCTAATAGAGAGGAAGAGCAGTATTCAGTTCAACAGCTATCCAGATCTGTTCAGGCTAAGTTGTGAAACTCCAGGAATAGAACGATTATTTGTTCCAGAAAGAAGCATGTATATTTGAGATAACAAAAGTCAGCCACCAACAGCAATAGCACTGGTTGCTCTTGAATTAAAAAAAAAAAAAAAAAAAGCTCAGTGTTTTGAAGTAGAAAGAGTTGGGCATGATACCTGAGTGGGAGGCATATCTTGAAATGGAACATGTCCATTTGCTAATTCACATGCTGTAATTCCCACACTGTAAATGTCAGACTTCATGTTATACCCAGACAAATCCTGTGAGAGACAGAAAACTACTGGATCACTGATGCCATTAAGTAGTGACAACAAAAATACAAGTGTCTGTTTCAAGAAAAGATTCTAATACTCTGTAATCTACATGGCATTGAGGCAATTAAATTGTGAAACTTCTGGCTTTGTTCAGACATCTGATGGTTGTACTGAAGAGAAGTTTTAGGATCTGAGGTAGTTTCCAGGAAGGTCAGGTTAAAAGACTTAGTACAGCAACACCTTACCAAAAGCTTGAAAACTTGACCTCTTTAGTAGAATTAAAATTTCACTATATCTGTCTTTTTAGAAGTTGCAGTTCATCAGTTTCCATTGCACTTCTACAGGCAGATTCAGAAGCTGAGTACTTACAGTAACTTTGAATAGGCAAACTGAAGCGTAATATATACTAACCTGTCTCAGTAGTTCAGGACTCAGCCAAGGAAGGACAGATGTACTAAACTGTGGGAAATCATATACCACCTTTGACTTTTGTCCGTTGTTAACTAAACTGTAGAGGCTGTTTAAGCCTGAGAGAGAAACCAGCCCATCCCCTGAAATCAGAATGTGGCTAGCTTTAATACTCCTGTAACATAAAGTGGTAGAGTTTAGTTATAAGAATTACTCAAAGCACTGCTAGAGTAGAAAGGCTTTCATATTTCATTAACTTTTACTAAGATGTTAGCCTGCAGTTCTATTTAACAGATTATTTTCACAGAAGTTCTCCTCTCATTATGAGTCTTTTTAATACAGACTCAAGAGGAGAGGTTATCAGCAAGGAAAAACTGCCAGAAATTGAAAAGGTCCCAGCTTCCTTGGAAAGGGTGTAAAGTAAGGAGGCCCTTTCTACAATTCTGATTCTCTTCTGCTTCAAAGAAACAAAGCCAGGCAGATGTACAATCCCTGTAACAACAGGCTTTAAAAAAAACAAACAACGTATGAATACCATTCTTGTTAAGCTCCTACAAACTTGCTTCTGCTCTAGTTTTGGAAAAAAATCACTTCTGCACTATCTGACATAAAAAGGTATATAGAAAAGGAAAGAGCTGAAAATTAGTTTTGAAGTGAAACTAAATTCTTACTAAACTGGATGCTATAATCTGATTCTTACCTATTGACATTTTCCTACCTGTGAATGTAGCCATTCTGGTGCATGTAATTTAATCCTCTGATTGCACCAAACAGAATGTTCCGTATCAAAGCTTCACTCATGCCTTCAGGAAAGTAAGTCTTCAGCAGATGTCTAGCTGAACCTGGAAGTAAAAAAAACAAAACCTAGCTAAGCCTAACAGGTTTTGTTAAATTATTTTGCTGTGCTTGCTTCATTGTATATATTCATCAGGAGCAGCATTCTCATCCTTCTGTTGACTATGGTACCTCAGGAACAGTTACATGGATGCAACTGATGCATCCATCGGGCTAAGATCACACTCAAGTCATGCTTATGTTAACTGAAAGGCTATGCCAAACCTGTTTTCAATCTAGACAGGTTTTCTGTTGGCAAAGCTGTATAAAGACAAATACATCTCCCAGTTACCATTCCTCACTTGGTGGGTGTTAGGACTAAGTGCAATATTATTGCAGTTCAAATACCAGTCTTTACTGGGGAGGAAGCTTATGTACAAAAGACTTCTGTAAACAAATGGTTTGGGAAAGTCAGGTTTCTTTACAAGACAGGGGATGTTAAAAAAAACCACAACAAACACTTATGGATCATGTGGTCCAAATTGTTTCAGCCCTTTTTCATTATTTCAAAATTGCAGTTAACAGTTCTTACCATAGGCCATGAAAGGGGAGATGACCCAAAGCCAACTACCAGCTGTAAACACTGTCCAAAATGTCATTACATTGGGATGCTGGAAAAAGTGGGATAAAACCACCTCATTCTGTGAAATTAAATGAAAGGAGATGTGATAACCACAAGACAACAGTCTTACTAAGAGCATTACTGTATCAGTAATCAGTAGAAATAACCGTTTTTCATAAGTGCATTGGTAAGAGTTGCAGATGATGTGCACAGCCTGCAATAAAAATGTAAATAACTTGTCTATAATTGCATTTGTCTGAAGTAAATCTAGTTTGCTCATAGCCTGAAATTTTGGTGTTAAAACAGAGTACAGAACATGTTTCAAAGAAAAAGCTGTGCACTAACAGAAACACTTAACTAAAACACTTAACTGTTTTTCTTCAGAAAGGCACATGTCTTGTGTTTATATTTACTCCTTTGGAGGAAAAACTCGACTGAAATGACCCAGTACAAACACAAAGGCTACCTTTCTTTAGTAACCTTGTATTCATCACTGTCTTCATAAGACTTGTGCAGAAATGTTGTTGCTTTACCTGTAAGGCTTTCAAATGCTCTTCAGAGCAATTTTCTAGGTCTGTGATCCTTACAGCAACTCGCATGCCTGTAGGCGTGTGCCGTGCAAGGTAGACTGAAGTTAAGTTGTTGAACCTCCTTCCTGAAACAAGAAGTGGCTACCTTAACGTTGGAAATTATAATAATCCACCACATATTTTCCTTCATATTTAGAAATAATTTTACAGTTCTAAAATTGCTATGGATAGCAGCGTAATATTTTATTTAAGAACTGAAGTAGTTGCAACAAAGTATATCCAGTTAAGTAGTTAAGCATGACTCCCGTATTGTTAGAACAACTTCAAGTCTTTCAACACTTGTCAGCATTAATTATATATCTAAATGAACAACACTTTTAGCATGCATATTCACATATATGCACACACAGCAGGATTCAGGGCAACCATCATTAGAAAAATCAACTCAGGTAGTGTGTTCATTGTCCACAAGTGAAACGTGAGAAATGTTTTGCACTTTTCCCAAGTAAGGAGACACAAGAGTAGTTCTGGGGAGCTGATTAAACATTTTCCAAACTTAGTATTTACTGCAGTTAGCAATAACACATTGAGAGTATGCATGTGTAGGAACAATAAATATTTTAATGTACACTTATGTTACCTATTTCCAGCTGGAGTTCATAGTGAGAGACATTAGGAGAGCAAAATACCGTATCATTCCTTCCTGTAGATGGGGAGATCCAGGCTAGATCAGAATCAGCCTAACAGTGAGGAAAAACAATTCTCAAAATTACTGTAATTTAAAAACATTTAGATGTTTAAAATTAATGCCAAAAGATCATTAATCAAAATGTTCATATCAAGTTCTCAAGTCAGAACATTCAAGCTGGTGCTTTTACCTTCACACTGAGAGTAAGTTTTATGAGCTACCCATTTGTGTGTGTTTGTTTTGTTTTTAAACTGGTACAAGATTAAGAGTAACACTTGGTCAGCTATAGTCATCTTCAAAAGTGGAAGCCCCAAAGTATAGTGGTTATTTCTGCTGTTAACATTTTGAGAAGTACCCCCTAGTGCCAGTTACTGTTTCTTTTTTCTTACCAGGCATTCACTGATGCTGCTCTGAGATAGCTCTTCTGGTCTGAGTGCTTCAACTGGCGTACGCAGAATACAGGAACAGTCCTTGAGAACACAAACAAGTGGATGTTAGTGGAGTTGCTGCAATGATTAAACGTGGCAGCAGGAAAACATCAAAAGAAGCCCCTAAGCATAAATTCAGAAAGTTTTCAGATACAAGTCAGTCAAGCAAGAGGTTAAGAAACAGCACAGAATACATACATAACAGACCTAGAGAGAAGAGATACTGAACAGCCTCCTTCACTGAAAATTGATACAGCAAGTTTAAATATCTTGCCATTGTGGAAATCCTCTCAAGTAAGGCATTTCATCAGAACTTTCTCACATTAAGGTATGACTGGGTAACAAGGTACAACTGGCAAAGATTTCAAATGCAAACTTACCAAACAAGACATGGAACCACTTTAGATCAGAGGAAAAGTCACGTACATCCATTTATTCTAGAAGAATTAAAGTAGCAATGTAAGGTTTTACATAAATCTGTGATAAATTTAGGCGTCTTTAATCATAACTGTGAGGCATTCCTCTCAGTTAACATACAGAAAAATCACTAAAAACTACAGCTCTGGGAAGTCCTGCTTCTGTTGAGCCTTTAAGCAGCATATTTATTTCAAACTACATTCCAACTCAAGTTTTCCTTTTTGATTAATGAGTTTAGAGATCTTATTACCACTTTTGAACAAACAATTTAATTGCAAATTAACTGCATAAGTGAAGAAAGTAAAAAGGAAAAGATTTTTGAATCTCTGGCAACCTGTAGGAAAATAAATAGTTGTCTCTTGTTTGAAAGGAGCACAGCTGTGCTAGTCAGATCTTGCTCAGCTGTGTGCAGCTAAACTAGCTCACACAAAAAGAAGTAGTTGCACTTTACGTTTCACAAGCAAGAGAGGAAATACTACTGAAAGGGATTGGAGTACAAAAAAAAAGAGGAGTTAAAAAAAACAACATCATTTTCACTTTACTTAGGCTACAGAATCAGCATTCCACCTCCCTCACAGATGAGTAGCCACTCGAAATGTCTTCCACCAGACTTGCTTTATGTCTGATGCTTTGAAGGCCTAGGAGAGGTCACTATGGCTAATAAGCATATTAAAGCTTCTGAAGTGTAATTATTGCTTAAAAGTTAACTTTACAAAGGTGAAGTACTGTATCAGAAACTGATGATTTGTTTATCAAGGAGCTAAGCTTGATTATATACTGCATTTAAATTATATATGGTGTTTAATCAAGGCAAGGCTCTTGGAAAGCTAATAAGCTCCCGCCACCCTATCCACTGCTAAATATCCAAACCTCTCCAAATCCTTAGTATTTTTAGCCTGAAAATCTGCTTTAGGTAAAGAAATACTGTGATTCCTTATAAAAGATGACAAACAGAGACAAAAGGAGACATCCTTAGAGGATCAGGGCTTGACTTTCCCAACTTGACTGCGCAAGTCTGTGGCAGAGCAGGAAAAACAGATGGAGGTGCTTCAAGATACTGGCCTGCAGCACTGTACTGACTACAGCATCCTCTACCTAGAAAGAACACACCTCATACAAGATTATTCTCTTGCATGGAATATGAAACCACAAAAGCTAAGCTGAAGAACCACGTTTTAAAAACTACAGTGCACTAAAGTAAAATAATTGTAGAATTTGTTCAAAGGGGCACAGCCAGCCAACTGAAATATCCACAATCCACATTCGTTCAAATGCTATTACAAATTTAAGGGTTGTTTTGTTTTGTTTTAAATGCAGTTTAACGCTCCTTCCGTGTTAAAAACGGGTTTGGATTCTGTCCCTACATATTTTTTTTCCTCCTTTCACATTCTTCTTCCTGCATCACAGGCTTTCTCGGTGCTGCGGACAGGAACGGCGGTGCACAGCTCCACTGACACCCAGCCTGCCCAAAGCTTCGGCTGCAGCGAGCGATGCGGGGGAGAAAGAACCACGGGAAAACGTGCCTGCGAGCCGGGGGAGCGCGGCGGCTCCGGGACCCGCAACCAGGCCCCGCAAACCCAGGTTACTCCGGTTGTGCCGACGCGGGGCTGCAGCGAGGGAGGCACCTCTCGAGCGCCGCGAACCTCAGGCGAGGTGCGATCAGTTACAGGATCCGCCCGTGACAAAAGTAACGGAGGGTGAGAAAACAACGCCCCGCGGGCTCCCAGGCGAGCTCCCCGCTTGCCCCGTTACCCTCGTACCTTCCCTCGGCGCCTCCGTCCCCTCCGCGGCAGGCGGCGGTTTAACGGCGTCGCCGCTTCCCTCCGCCCCCCCGGCGGCCGGGACG
>NW_009952251.1:1607043-1612755 GCF_000747805.2 Chaetura pelagica
GGTGGGCGGGCGGGCGGCGGCTTCGTGAGGTTCGTGGCGGAGGAGCAGAGGTGTGGGCCGGGGCACCCTTGTGGCCCCTTGTGGCCTGTCCTGCGGGATGGCAGGCACGTAGGGAATTGCTCTTCGTCTCCGGTGTTGCAGCTGACAGAAGGCTTTTCAGGGCGGTAATGTAGAAGGTTTATGTGTGTAGGTTTCAGCCAGGTGCCAGGCTGGCTGCGGTTGGTGGCAGGGACTGCAGGCGCGCTGGCCGGTGTGACCTTCAGCGTGCTCGGGAGTTCTTCCCTCCTTTAGAAGTGTCCATCATCTCGTGGGTTCTCCTTGGAGACTTGTGTCGCTGGTCTCAGAAGGCAGAGCTTGACGACATTTTAGTTATAGTCCGGCTTACTTATGAATTTGAGGGCAAGGAGATTTTGGCTTCTGTCAACTTTTTAATCACGTCGTTACACTCTGATCCGCTGATTAAACTGCAGAAAGAATATCTGTCAGTAAATGTCTTTTATTCAACCGTCCGAATGAAAAAGTTCTATGTGGAGGTGCATCCTTGTCTGTTGCATGCATGCTTATTTTTTGATTGTTTTAGTTATTGTTGACTGATTGTGAGAGTTTGATTCAAAGAAATAACGTACAAATTAATTTTCACACAACATTATAAGGCAACATAGTAAATTTTATGTTTGCTTTCAGGTACTTGTCTTTCAAAATATGTATTTCTGAGTAGTAACCACACTTCTAACATTAATGCTAAATTGAAAAAGAAGGGCTGTCTTTTGGGAGGGATAAACATGATTCACTGATTAGTTTTCAAGAAGACATAAAAATAGCATTTTCATGGAGATGTTTATAAAAGAGATGACATCCTTTTATCTAGTTAGAGTGTAAGTGATACTATGGTGGCTAAGTCACATAGATCAGTCTAGTTTATTCTAATAAATACAGAATTGTAACTTAAAATGCTGAGCACTGGCTGGGGTATACATTAAGGAACTTACACCACTTCCTTGAGTGAATTCAGCTGTCCATCAACTGAAAGCATTAGTGATTTCAGTTAACTCAAATGTTATTTAAGTTAACTTCAAGTGATATATACTTTATAGAGAACACATTTTAATTTTAAAAGAAGCTTCTAACAACTTTTACAATGAATTGTCAGCACAGCACTTTCCTCAAGAGCATATATCTCATTTTTATACTCTCTAAACAACAGATACTGGATTAGTGACAGTTCTTTTTTCTCTGAAAAAAGATTGGTTCCCCTGTGACTATCACATTGCTATGTGTATACATTATTTCTTGCAGGTAGACTTTTTTCTTTTGAAAGAAAAAACCTGCAAGAAATAATTTATATATCTAATGATGTTATTATCGTGTATTTACAAAAATTAATTAGGAATTAATAAAACTTGATCTGGGTGTTTCATGTAGGTAGCATTAATAGTTTCAGATGAAGTTAGACTTAAGCATGTGCTATTTTTACACTGTGCTAAGGATGATATAGAAGACTTCCAAGCATGTAGGAATTAAAAAAATCTTAGTATCTGATTGTGATGTTCGTCAGTATACATATATATAAAGTATGTATATGTACTTAAGAGGTAGTTTTGCCACTGATGAAGAATATAGGTTATTACAAGAGCCTGACAAGGAGAAAAAATGAGTCTGGCTCAGTTTAACTGGATGCAAAAGGAGCTATGATGTCCAGCTTCATGACCACCTTGTGGTATTTATAATCTTTAAAGAGGTCTTCTCCAGCTTCACCTCTGAGCACTTACCCCTTTTCCAAATTAAAACCAATCCAGGAAATCGGGGGGGGATTTGTTTTTCTTTTTCTTACAGTTCCTTTCTTATTCCATACTATTTTTAGTTGGAGGTCTGCTGCTTGTTTGCCTATGATTATTACACTTGTTACTAGGATTGTGTTGGTGTACTCTTTTAGATTATTTTTTCCCTTAGATGAGAGAAACACAAGTACTAAGTAGGTTTCTGTAGGGATAGTAATGGCTAAAAATAACAGATGTTAGGCACACAGGAATTGTTAATAATGATAGACAAATTCATGTTCATGTAGATTTGGCTTTTAGTTTCTAGTCCTTTGTCCTTCATCTCTATATATGCAGAGTTGAAGGATTTGGCCTCTGCCTCTAAACACTAGTCCTAGGAATGTTTTGGCAGCAATTCAGCGTGGTCATGTTTGCTATAAGAATAGAACTGTTTTATTAACCTTGAAATGCAAAACATGTTTATTGTTGCTAGCTGGCTTGACACTGTTCCAATTTTAGTAATGAAAAAAGTAATGTGTTAATGACTTGATTTTTTTTTTTTAACTGCACATTTGCGTAGCAGTAAAATTCAGCATCGCAGAATAATGGATTCATTCAGTTAGCTTCCTTTTATAAAATGGATGTTGCTTTCTCTCTTAATCAAGTTAGAATCTTCTTTGTTTTGAAATTTTGTTTGTGTTAGTTGTGGCCTGATGTCTTGCATCCTATAACTGTAGAGAGGAGGAGATCTAGTTTAGTCTTTCCAAGTGTTTTGCAGAGTCAGCTGCTCTCAGTAAATGGGAAACAGCAAGGATAACAGGATATTTATGTTTGAGTTTGGATGTTGTCAAAATAGGTGCTAAAATTTTTGACATGTTTTTAACTTTTTATGCACAAGGAAATGAACATGTATATTTGTTTGTCTACAGGTTCCAGTTGTAAAAGCAAATAATCTCACCTTTGTGGTAATTCAGATTTGAATTAGAGTTCTCTAGTGTTAGAATGTCTTCAGAATTACCTTCTGAAGTGAGGTGGTACAACTGTCTTGAATTCTTCAAAGGGGTAGTTACAAAGAGGAGACAATGATTTTTAATATTTTATAGATATTTCAACTTTTCTATGGCTTTACTCAATGTTGCATATGCAAGTTAATCTTGTCTGAGATCTTCTGACTCATTGAAGGAAAAATTAATTGAATCTCCTGTCCTATGGTCAGGAGATTTTATTTTTCTTGGTTACTAAGATTAAATCATGCATTGAAATACGAGTGTTTTATAGGACTACATGGTTCCTATTCTTTTAGTTTGTTTTTGTTTGTTTTTTTCAATAATCTGTACATTATGCCATTTTACCATTTAGTAGACAATTGATGTGTGTTTCTCATGTTTTTAACATATTTTTCCAGCCTTTATTTTTTTTATTGCTTATCCTTTAACTTTTCATTGAGAGTTTTGTCAGGTCTCGTTATAACAATAGCAGCAAGACTGTTGCTTGGGTCATCAGTGGTAGCCCTCCACACTTAAAAATCCTTCTTGGTATGAATGGGCTCCAGCATTGCCTTTCTTTTTTGAGTTTCTTTTCCGTTTCCCATGAACAGATAATCTAGCAAACCTTAGAGCAACTTGGATTCTGTGAGGCAGATGCCAAAGGCCTGGGACTAGTTCTCTCTTCTACAAGATGTCTTTTTTGTAAGTGTGCTATAGGTACTCCTGGTTTTAGCTTACTGTTTCAAGGCACATGATAGTTGGAATGTGAAGCACATGTCATGGAGTAAAATTTAATTTAGAGAGCACAGAAATACCCAGATTGAGATAGATATGTGTGTACATAACATGCCTCATATTTCAATTTCTTTTGAACTTCCCTTGAAAGCTTCCTGAGAGCACCACTCCTGTATATAGGCCATTCTACAGTATTTGGATTCTCCTTGTTTTTTCCATGTTTGATTAACCTATTTGTCAAAGATTCAAACATCAAGGGAAAATTTGCATATGAAGGAGTAGTGGGTCAAAACTTTTTAAAAAGTACATCTATGTGAAATTAATATAGTAAATTGACAGTGGAAATATTCTTTATATATGAAGATGTAAAATAATACCTGAGAAAGCTTCCATGTTTCTGCTTTGGACATGTCTTTCTGCATGATTTAGCAATTTTAATTGCAAGACAATATTTTAATAGCACAATCATGTATTTTAAGGCCATGTTGTAAATTTTATGGGTTTCATCCAAATGTATTTAATCATAGTGGTAACTTGCAGAAGGAATCTGCACTGAGGAAATAGTTTTATAGCTGCAGAGATAAAAGGGTCACGGAGTCACTTTCAGAATGGTACTGCACAGTGCCACAACCAGTTGGCTGGTTGAATTTCTAAGAGAAGTTGCCCCATGGCATACTAATCTAAAGCTATGAGAAGCACTGGAAGTATGAGCATTAACTTTCATGGTGTTTACTTTTCTAGCAAACTTCTCAAAGGTTTTACAGATGAGGTTACCCTTTCAGTTCAATAGCTTGATGTTGGCCTTATGCTCTCAGCTTTGAACCAAATGAGTTTTTTCTTTTTTCTTTTTTTTTTTCCTCCTTTGGCTGAACTGAGATTAACCTGCAAAAAAAAAGTGTTTTCTATTTTGGTCTACTTAGAAGAAAGAGTAAATCCAATCTTGAGAGGAAGTAGTATTCATTTTTACACTATTAAAACTCAAGGGAAAAAGATTCAATCAGAGTTGTGAAGAAAATGTCATATGCTGATGAATTTTGTGTCGCTTTAAAATGACTCGTTATTATAAGATAAAAATAATCTTGGCATTGTGGTCTACAGCAATCTTCCAAAGTGTCATCTTCAGCTGCACTGAGTTATGTAAGATTTGTGTGTGTGGTTAATGGTTTCAGGGATCTGTTTAAAAAACAACCTCTTGAAAAATATCGAACTAGTGTTAGAAGTAGCTGCTATACATTCAGTCAGCAAGTGTTTCTGAAATCTCAGTCTTACTGTTTTTAATAAGTTAATAAGTGTCCAAGGTGGATAGTAATTAAAACAGGTAAATAAAATTAATATATGAAGAAATGTGACAAAGCAATAAGATACTGCTCAGAAATATAAACTGTCCTTAACAGAAGAAAGTTAATTTTTTGATCTCCTGCCAAAGTCTACAAGCAGATGAATTGCAGGCTCCAGGCTCCAAGCTTTCTTTATAAAGCTCCTGCACTGTCTATTTTGATCTTGTCAAATGAGAGGTTGCTACAGACAGTGAAACAAACTTGTGATTGTTTTGCTTGGTGATGGGAGTTCTTAGGGAAACCTGTAAGAGTAAATTTGAAGTTAGTGTAAGATTTCAAGAGAATTTGGTGCTTAATTAATGTAGGAGGAGGGAAAATGAGATCTTTGTTCTCTTTCATTTTATGTTTTTCTGACATGTAAGACTACTCTTGTATTTCACCTGGGAGAGGATTGATCAGTCTTGGCAAGGATTTTTACTTTATTAAACTGTTCTGGTAGGTTATCTCAATTAGTCCTGGTAGTTTCCTTTCTGGTTTAAATGAGTCCCTGCTGAAGAGGAAACACAAATTTTGTTATGGCCCACAAAGTAATTTTCTCATAGATCCAATTATTAATTAACAAACTTCTAAAGCTTTTTTTGGTTAATAATCAATATACTACAAATTATGGTTTTGCAATCCTGCCTTTAGAATCTGTTACCTTAAGTTATCATGGTTTGGACAGTGTCTCTGTCACCCAACCCCAGGAAGAGCCAGGAAAAGGAGACCCATGGGTTGAAGTCCAAGCAGATGTAACAGAAGAAGAATAATGAACTAATATTAACCCCAGTATTAGTACAAGGCACAAAGTTATCCTGGGCTCCAGGAGCAGTTGTGCTGTGCCCCTCTAGGCTGAATGCCAGCCCTGCCAGCCCGGCAGCTCCAGCCACCACAGTCATGGCAGGGGGGGGGGGGGGC
>NW_009952251.1:1613166-1634988 GCF_000747805.2 Chaetura pelagica
AAAGCCCGCCCCCCCCGCCCCGGCAGCCCCAGCCACCACAGTCATGGCAGGCGGAGGAGGCCTCAGGCATGGGATGACCTGTGATACAGATGGGACCCTCTGGGGAAGGCAGCCATGGTAGAAGCCCCCAAACGTCTCTACAACCATCCTGATTTATAGTGAGGGTGATGTTTATGATACAGAACACTTTGGTTGGCTGGCTTGGAACAGCTGCCCTGGGCTTTGGCCCTCCTACTGCATCCACATGGTTCAAAACTACTGACCTTGGTCATCATGGAATGTGATACAGATGGGACCCTCTGGGGAAGGCAGCCATGGTAGAAGCCCCCAAACGTCTCTACAACCATCCTGATTTATAGTGAGGGTGATGTTTATGATACAGAACACTTTGGTTGGCTGGCTTGGAACAGCTGCCCTGGGCTTTGGCCCTCCTACTGCATCCACATGGTTCAAAACTACTGACCTTGGTCATCATGGAAACCCATGCACCAGAGCATCTTATCTCTTATTAGCACAGAACTGGACTCTGCAGCCTCAAAACTAGTTTCTCTAAACAGAAAAAAATATTTTAGAATTCTGTCCCAACAAAACCAGGACAAAAGTGTAGTAGCCTGAAGGAAATTTCTGTTTAGTTGGAGCTGCTGTCTGTACAGGAAAAGGGAAATGCCTCATTTCAGTGAAAGAAAACTGAAAGTACAGGAATGGTACAGACAGGTAATTGACAAAATCAATGCTGAAGAGGAGATGCTATGTATGCAGGGAAAAGACATTTTTAGTGCTAAATTGTACGTGTAATGTGTAGACTGGGAATTAAAATGTTTGTGGTTTGTTGGGGTTTTTTTCATTAAATCATAGTAGAGGGAGGAAATTCAGCCTGAAAGAGACTTAAGTCATGGTAGTTTTAACTGTCTCATTTGAAAGACTGACATCTATTAAACTCTGGCATTCTCTTTGTTTTATTTGTAGGGATGGCTGAGCTGAGAAGCTTGTGAAACTTACATTAAATATCCTATATATACACTTCTACTGATCGGTGGTAGCCCAAATTAAATACGCATGTCCTAAGATGGCAACAGATCTGGAATATGAGCCAGTCTGCAGAAATGAGTTGATACTGGATTTGTTAAGTGTCTTGATGGCTTGATAGCTCTCACTTACTCTGTCTCTAAACCAAAGCCATCTTTCTACCAAAGCAATAAAGGGATTGTGCACAATCTGACTACAGAATGCTATTTCCAAATAAGTGAACTGTGAAAAAAGGACTCATGAATTTTGATCACAGGGACTTGGAGAGCGTCTCTGGTAAGTAGAAGAATTAACTTGTAAAAATCATGAACATTTCTAAGATGTCATAGAACACCAACTTGAAAACAACCTTAAGTTTCACATTCTTTATATTGTTTATGTGATATTGTGAATGAACAAAAACAATGAGTCCTCTTAAAGAACTTATAAAATCAGCTTCCATTGTAAAATGTTGTTTGTAATGTTCTCAGTGTCAGTAATCAATATTGGAACTTTTTCCACTGAAAAATACTGAGGATAGCATTCATCTGTAGTCAAAATGCTGAGAAGATAATAATAATATACTTTTGATATGCAGTATTTTAGCAACTTAGAATTAATGCTTCATATTTTTTTTGTTGCAATCATTATGAAGAGATTAGGGGAGAGGGGGACAACAGAGGAGGAGCTAAACTTTCTTTCCAGGATTTTGAATATTGTGTTTCTCATTAAAATGGAATATTTGCTCCCTGATTTTAAGGCAGTATTCAGTTGATTTTTGTAGTTACTTTAAGATTGTTTGCATCTATGTTCATTACCAAACAAAAGGATAAACAGAAGAACAAGAAAAAAGTGAATTTTCTTCAGAAAAGAGAAGTGTAGCTATGCTAAAACCAATGAAACCTTACAAAATCCAGGAAAATATAGAAATTACATGTATTATATTCAAGAAGTCAGAGGGAATCATTGCTATACCAGCTCTACAGGAATTTGTGGAGTTACCTGAAGATGAGGAACTTAAAAATACAACAATGTAAATCAAGTATTGGTTCAGTAAGTATTCTGGTAATTTGGCCAGTACAAAATATCTCTTCAAATCTACTGAAACTTGATAAAGTATTTTGTAGCATGTAGAATGTATACTCCTGTAGCAATACTAATTATGTGTGATATTTAATAGTAATGTACTATTACTGGCACTTACTCATTTTCAGATGTCTGCTCCAGTGTGGACCTTCCTGAGGTAGAGTTGGTGAGCATGCTAGAAGAGCAGTTGCCAGATTACAAGTTACGAGTGGACTCTCTGTATCTGTATGAAAATCAAGACTGGATTCAGTCCCCTGCCTGCCGTGGCCATCTGCCTGAAATCACTTCCCCAGCTCATGATGAGGAGCCTTTCCATTACATGAGTGAGTATATGTGGGTCTAGTATTTTATTTTTTTTTGTTTCAGTGGAAAACTGTAACTATAAGAGTGGGAACACATGACAAAGAGACAGAAACCTAGAATTGCTCTAAATTAGATATAATACACAAGTGTTCATGCCACTAAAAAATAATTTCTGCTTGCAACATTATTATCAGAAACAGACCCAGCAATAAAAATTAAGTGGCTTTCCAAATGCTTTCCACAGTTAAAGAGTTCCAAGCCTGTGAGTTCAGTTGATAACAAGACTACTTCAAATTGTTGAGTTCTTAGGAGGTATTATTTTACTTTTACTTACTCATCTACTGTGCACTCTGGGTAGAGGGTTAAAGCTGAACTAAAGAAATCACCATATGTGAACACTTACCACAGGAGAGCTGGCTATAATATTCTGCCTGTAATGGCTGAAACTTGCTTATGTCTGTGCAGTGAATTTTCCAAATACTGTTAAACCAGGTAAGTTCCGAGTCCCCTGTTAGAAACCAGTATCAGCAACCAAGTGGTACACTAAAAATGACCTCCCACATGCTACTGATAGATAGGTACTTGAAATTTTGTGAAGAAATTCTATTTTTGCCCTGCTTAGAAATACATTTAGTAAATGGCAGGAAATCTTCAGAAATAGATTTAGACCAAATCCACAGTAATCTCATTTTGCAATGCAGTGATGATGGAATCAGTTTCAAAACAGGTTAACTTAGACCTTCAGCTGATGAGGACATTTATGTATTTGTTAAGTTTATATTGCTGCCTTCTTTACTTTCATGATATTGATTCCATACAGCAAAAATAGCTAATTTGTGTTGAACTTAGACAAGTTCAAACATTCATAACCTGCAAGTCAGAGAGAAAATTCTGCTCCTGAAGGGAATAATACTTAAATGGTTCTTTAAAAGTTCTAAGAAAATTTTAATAGTATAAAAAGTAAGTTAACACATGTATTTATTTTTTATGGTGGTGGATTAATGCAAGTAAATCACCTATTTCCTTACATTTTAATTCTTTCTCCTCTTCGTTCTTCCTCCCTCCCCCCTGTATCTTTCATTTGCTGTTACTCTAGCTCTTATTGAACTTCCTTCCTCCTCCTTGGCTGGATCTCACACATTTCCTCAAGGTAATTAAGATTTCTTCTTTACTAGCATCTTTTGTTTCTCAGAACAAGAACTAGAGCAGACCAGTGCTTTATGTTCTAGCACTGTGTTTTGTTTAGAGTTGTCACAAATTCTTTATGCTTTGTTTATTCTTGACTCAGTCCTGCTTTTCAAATCCTACTTGTTCTAAGTTTTTTTTTTGTAGTTTTACAGACTCTTCAAACTTAAAAGTCACTCAATCATTAAGACAGGATTTTCTGCTACATCTAAATTGAAGATATACATTATGCCATTTCTTTTTAACTGTTCCTAAGATGATCAGGCACTTAATACATACATTTTCATGGCTGCTCTCTGGGGTCTCCATACGTTCTGTTTGTCACACACACTAATGTTTTGGGTTTTATTCAACAGTAAAGTCTGCAGGTGTGTTCAGCTATATTTGGGTATGTTCCAATAAACTCTTCCCTTTCTCTTCAGCAAGCTGGATGATTTAATAGCTTAGCAGTATTCAAAAGCAGAACTTAAGAGATTTTTCTCCTTTTTCTAAATTTGAAGGTTTTAGCTAATATTGCTGAAAGGTGTAAACATTCTGGCCTCGTATCAATCTCCCAAATGAGTATGGCTTCATATTGTGAAATTAAAATGCATTTTCATAGCCTCTGCTAGGTTCATCAGCTAAGTACTGTATTTGTACATAAATGGCATCCTCTGAGTTTCAGCTTGGTCCCTTCCCACCAGTCTTCTTGTACTTAAGCTACTTCAATAAATATGTTTTTCTCTTTTCAGTTCTTGGCACAGATAATGTGGAGCAGAAAACCTATAGTGATGCTGACATGGTCAAACATCTGTTAGCTGAGGTATGCTTGTCTCAGTAATGCTATCTTAATATATTTGAGGACATGTATTTGAGGAAGGGTTTTATTCAGTTACTGGAAATTTTGGTTCAGTTATCTGCAGGAGCTGCTTATCAAACACATGGGTAATGAGAAGCTGCCCATTGGGTTGCACCGTCTCAGAAAAAAAATAACCAAAACTATGGGCACCCATGGAGCCAGTGAGGTGTAAGAAACAGCTTTCTTCTGCTTTCCTGTTGTTCCTTTGCTTCTACCCTC
Source organism: Chaetura pelagica (assembly GCF_000747805.2). Lineage (NCBI taxonomy): Eukaryota > Metazoa > Chordata > Aves > Apodiformes > Apodidae > Chaetura > Chaetura pelagica. Next base: position 1,617,803 of record NW_009952251.1, read on the forward strand.
TCATCACTATTCAAGTTAAGCAGTCTGTTCTGTAGAAGGTGTCACTTGAAAGACCACAGACCTAACTATATGTGGCTTCTTTGTATGATTGAACAGAGCCCATGTAACCTTTTCAGTACTCAGCAGAAAACCAAAAAATGTCCCTATCCCCATGTTATTTTAAGTTATTGTGGGAGAGAATGCGCTATGTCAAGGAACACAGTTCCATGTGCTCTGGATCCAAATGATGAAGCATTAATCATTGTTCTAACAATGTGGATCCATTTGAGATAGAAGTGGAATCTCAGCATGGTGCATTAAACAATATCTACTAAACAAAAACTACTCTGAATTTAAACCTTATCTGATCAAATGTAGACATTTGTTCTCATTTTGTGAGCAGAAAGATCGGGACCTGGAACTAGCAGCTCGTATTGGACAAGCCCTCCTTAAGCGAAACCACCTTCTGACGGAACAGAATGAAGCACTAGAAGAACAGTTAGGACAAAGTCTAGATCGAGTGAGTGATATTTTTTAAAGGTTGTTTTTTTATGATTACAGAAAGAATATTAATAGAAATATATTCTTCCATTGTGAAAACAGGTCATTGCTGCTCTTAAGCTACAGGAATATACTTAGAAGTCATTCTCCTAATTGTCATAGTTAAATCAGTTATCTTGGTCCAAGAATTAACTATCAAGACTGCATATTATAATTGCTGAGAAATTATGAGAACTTTGGGTATTATTATGATATGTCTACAGCAGGATTGCGCTTTCAAAGAGTTTGTTTTGACCATCAGACTGATATCCTGCCGTTAGGCATGAGAGGAGATGGCCTCAAGTTGCTTCAGGGGAGGTTTAGCTTGGATATTAGGAAAAAAATATTTACTGAGTTGTCAAGCATTGGAATGGGCTGCCCAGGGAAATGGTGGAGTCACCATCCTTGGAGGTGTTAAAAAAATGTGCAGACATGGCACTTTGGGACACGTTTTAGTGGGCATGGTGGTGTTGGGTTGACAGGTGGACTTGATGATCTTAGATGTCTTTTCTATAATTATTTTATGATTAATAATCTAAGTCAAAATAAGTAGTCAATATCTGATATGAACTGCTACAACTTCACAGGTGAAGAAACAGCCAGCAAATGAGCTAGCCTAATGGATGCTTACACTGAAAAAAAAAAAAATAAGGCTTTAAAATTATATGTAATGAAAACTGTGTTCTGCTCACGATCTTAACCTATTCCTTTAAGCACAGATTCTTGATCCAGTCCTTTCTTGTTCTTTTTTTTTAAAAATAATTGAATAGTTGACACCCTATGAATGTATGTCAAGTTATTTAACTCTAAGATCAACCAATGGGTTGGACCAGATGATCTTTCAAGGTCCCTTCCAACCCCTAGGATTCTGTGATTCTGTAATGCAAGCTGAGTTTACAGTGAAATGCATTTAGCTGCTTGTGTAAAACAATGTGTTGGCAATAAATACATACTTATAATGAACTGTAGGACAGCATAAACTTAGGTATTCATATAAAAATGTAGATACACGAAGTAGAATCTGTCTGAATGAGATCTGTCTCTTCTGTCATTTTTATTTATCTTGCAATTAATTTAATGTATAGACCGGGGAGGACCAGTCTACACAAACGAGTAAATGTCTATCAGTCTTTTTCTCCAGGAAGTAACTCTTCAGACAAATCAAAGAATCATAGAATGGTATGGACTTGAAGGGACTTGAAAGATCATCTAGTTCCAACCCCCCTGCGTGGGCAGGGACATCTCCAGCTAGACTAGGTTGCTCAAAGCCCTGTCCAAACTGCCCTTGAATACTTATAGGGAGGAGGCATCCACAGCCTTCCTGGGCAACCTGTTCCAGTGTTCTATGTTATCTTGAATTTTCAGTCTGCCTTAAAGTGCTAACATAATGATTTTGAGAACTTTCTATAAAATAAATAGAGCCTGAATCTTATATACAAATATAAATAAATAATGAGCTGTGAGCTATTTTTCAATCACATTTTAAACTGGAGAAGTGATGTTCCAAGAGCCTGCATAAGTAATACACTGTGATACTGGATAGCTAAAGAATAATTCACAAGCTGGTGATATTCTTTTGTTATAGGTTAATCAGCTGCAGCATGAACTGTCAAAGAAAGATGACCTGCTTCGTATTGTTTCGATTGCTTCTGAGGAGAGTGAAACAGATTCTAGCTGTTCCACACCACTACGTTTCAATGAATCTTTCAATGTATCACATGATCTGTTGCAGCTGGATATCTTGCAAGATAAACTCAGGGAGCTGGAAGAGGAGAACCTTGCTCTCCGTTCAAAGGTATCTCTGACTTAGTGATACCACATATGTTGGATATGAAATAAATCAGAATGGTTAAAAAATCCAGCATTTGGGTTTCTTGTGAAGCCTATGACTGCTTTGTATTTCTGTATTCAAATGGTACCTGTATACTTTCCCTCCACTCATTCCCCCATCCCTGTGTTTACTTCACTACACCTCATTATCTCCAGAGTCTTCTAGCAGTCCCTCCTCAATGTCTTTATGGTATGTGAAAGAATATGGGAACTTTTGTAAATACCAAGCAAAAATACTTGGACCCAACAGGCCCTCAAATCTGTGCGACCTGTTTTGATATAAATCTGACCGCAATTAGTAGAATTTTGAGAATTGAGTTGTGTTGGCATTACATTTTTGTCAGCTTGTATATTAAGCTTCAATATTAAGGGTTAATAAGCTTCTACTAAAATTCTTTTGAAGACACACTTAGATTTGACTATGTGATTAATCTCTGTATTTTAATTGGTTACTCTTATGTAGAAAACATTAATCTTGTGCTCTTACAGGGATGGAGACTAAATGGCCAGACAATATGGTTATAAAAGTCATGGAACCAACAGTAAAGGTTACAAGAATTAGAATATACAGATGGAGTGTCTCTTCTTTGGAGAGCAGAACTTGTAAAACAGGAAATTGGTTGGAAGTGGGGGAGGTTTCTTCCTTTTAAGAAAAGGAGGGTGTTGTTTGTAAGAAAGGTGTTATTTTCATTTGGTTTGTGTGATTTTTCTTGTTTTGTTTTTATGTGAGACTTTTCCAATGTAAGTTTGTTGCAACAATACAGCAGAGATTAGATTCTTTTAATGCAAACAAAATATACTTTTCCCTTTGTTGTTCCCAAAATATTCAGCTGAAGATGCACATCTTTTCTAAAAACTCCTGAAGACCAAATGGATAATTTAATAGTGCTGGAGGAGAAGATCAAACTGCTTTTACAATGCTCCTAACCCTGTATATAAGAACAGAACTTTACCAATCAGTGATTAATTTAGTCTACCTTAGTGCTAAAAAATGGACTTGAAAAAGACTGCTGTCATTCTATGGTACAACAGAACCTTCACTCAGTTGGAATGGCCTCAATTACATTGAGCATTTATTTGCTGCTTTTTTTTTTTTTTTTATGTGACAGCATTCTGTCAATAAGTGTGTTTGTCTGCATTTGTGTTGCAGTAGTTCTACTTCCTTAGGTAATTTGTAAACTCATTTACTAAGTTTTATGCCACTTAACGGCAAACAGTCCTGAACATAGAAGACTTGTGTGTGCAAAGTTTAATATTATTACCTTCACCATCAAAATGGGAGTGGGAATCTAGTATGCTCGATGTTGTTTAGACCTGTAGTGATACTTGGTCTCTGGCCCGTAAAATTGACAGTCTATTTAGGCCATTTGGGGAATATGAAGAAAAGCTTCTCTACTGAAAGCTTTTCAGTGCCATAAAGGAACTGGCTAACATCATTCAGTTTTCAACATTTCCTTGCCTGAGGAAGTTCTGAAGCAAATTCAGTTGCTTACTTCTGATTACTGTCTTGGTTTATTCTCTGTAGCAGGTCACATATTTCTACAAAAATATTTTACTAGAGGCACGAGGGAGATCATGTGTCTCTGTCTTTCACTCAAAAATTCTATAGAATTCAGTGAAATGAGTTGGGGGAGGGGAAATGGTTAGGAAGCGTGGCTGGATGCATAGAAATAAAAAAGATGGAGAGGAGACTCTTCAGTTGCAAGAATTTCAGAAATAAAAATTTATAACATTTATCTATGTACTGAAATTGGAATACCAGTAATTGTCTTGCAGGCTTGCCATTTGAAGACAGAAACCATTACATATGAAGAGAAGGAACAGCAGCTGGTCAATGACTGTGTCAAAGAACTCCGTGAGTATCCAGCCTATATCTTGCAATGGCAAAATGGTATTTGAAATAGCTAGTGCCTACACCTTAGTTATCTCTGAATCAAAAAGCAAGCTTAAGTAATTTATGCCAAGTATTCAAGACTTGTTCTTTACCGCAGTGCAAAAGTGTTTCTGTATTTTGTCAAGTTTCACTCTGGCATTCAACTGCAGGTACGTGTACTTTGTTTGAAGAGAGAAAATATCCATAAGAACATTTTAAGATTCTTTTCCTATACAACCACCATAAAGAAGACTAGATTACTTCTTGATTTTTTTTTCTTGTTCCAGGTGACCATAAAATAGTATGAACTGATACATAGTTGGTTGTTAATTTACTCCATTCCCTCTGAGAAAATATGTATCCTTTCCAAATAGAAGTTATTTCATGTAACCTGTCACATTTTCCTTCCGTGAGAATGTCTGTGAGTTCTGCTTTATCCAATTCTGTAGCACATGTAGGCATGCTAGGTGATCTAAACTCACAGAAATAATCTTTTCCCAAAGGATGTCTAGTCTACACCTTTAAAATGTGCATCTTCATGAAAAATCTGACTGTGAGCTTAAATGTCCACAGGCCTGTGAGGTACAGTAACCACTAAATTTGTAGAATGACCTTTATGCAAGATTCATCTGGCTTCATTATGCCTTTGCCACACTTTCAGGGCAAGTGCACAGGCAGTACTAAGTGCATAAACATATCTCTGCTTTTTAAGTTGCTTTGTCATCTCACTTGATGAAGTGCTTACTCAAGGGAAAAAAAACCCTGGAAATAGTATGCAATGGGTCTCTGAGGAACAGACAGTGACCAGAATCAAGAGCTAAACAGGTGCATGTTACACTTTAAAAGTCTGACAAATTGCCTTTGCTTACAGAGAGTGGTAGTTACTGACAAGATCAATTCAGAGCCTGACTCCTTCAGCATATTCCAAGTCTGGCCTTGGTCGTGAGCCAGTATGTAATCTGAAATAGTATACAGGAGCTTACACTTGATTTTATTACGGTCATTTCACATACCTGTGATATACGTATTTCACGTTCTGCCTACCTAGCTCTTAATATGTTATACCTGCATTTGAAATTAGCTCTTTCTTCACCCCACCACTTCTCTTTTTCTTTTCCTTATGGATGTTTTAAGGCACCTACTCTTACATACTATGAATTGATTTCCTAAGAGCATTTGTCATTTTTCCGAATGTCGTTGACTTTCACTGATCTTGTCTGGGTTTTAGCTTTGTTTTAGGTTTTTGTCATGTGTTGGGAAGAGCTATCTATTAAGTTCCTTTAATTTTTTTAGGGCAAACAAATGCTCAAATTTCCAGAATAACAGAGGAGTTGTCAGAGAAGAGTGAGGAGTTGGTTCGATATCAAGAAGAGATCTCATCCCTCTTATCCCAGATTGTTGATCTTCAACATAAACTCAGAGAAGTAAGGGAATACTGATGAAGAGTGTGTTTGTGTGTGTGTGCTCGTGTGTGCGCAGCATTGTTTACAGCAGGTAAAAAGTGGCATGCAAGGCAGGGGGTAACATTGAAAGAGAGTGGCTGTTTCAGGAAAGTATGGCAGAGGATCAACTCTCTCGGGAAAACTGGAAAATGATAAGCACCTTTTTGTGCTTTCAGCATGTGATTGAAAAGGAGGAGCTGAAACTTCACTTACAAGCTTCCAAAGATGCTCAGAGACAACTGACAGCAGAGGTACTCAAGTCTTCTACATATATACATTTAGATAAATGTTTAGAATTGTATAGAATACAAGAGAAAGAAAACTAAGAGAGAATGGGAACTATTGCTTTTTAATGATGTTGGGCTTTTCATGTTTCACTGTAGTTGGAGTCACGTGATTGAAGGAAAAGAATAATTATTTTAAGTCTACTCAAATATTTTGTATTCACAGGATTATGAAAAGCAAGGAAGGTGTTCCAAGTAGTGAAGTCTTACTATTCTTGGTAGTGACAAGAAAAATATTTTTTTTTACTGTGATTATTACTGACTATATCAGCAATATTGTAGTTCATTAGATTTTATGGAAGTTCTCTTTTTTGTTTCTTTTCCATTAGCAGTTACTGTATTTTTAGTTTTACCTATTTTTAGTTTTCCTTTGGATTTTGTCATATGTCTTCCTCTTTTCAGTCTTAATTTGGATTTTATGTTTCACTACTAAAATCAGTGCAGGTGCTATGCTGACCATTGTCCATTACAGATGTTGGCATGTGCTGTGCAGTTGGACAAATATTAGTGTTGAATCAGTCAGTATAGGTTCCTGTATGAATTATTTCAGTTTCCTCTGCCCCTTCTTTGAAGCTTTCTGGTATCACGTGATGTCCTCTTTTCTCTTTCAGCTACATGAGTTGCAAGATCGGAATGCGGAGTGTCTAGGGATGTTGCATGAATCACAGGAAGAAGTGAAGTTGCTGCGCAGCAGAACCAGCTCTCTTGCTTGTCTCTGCCACCTCCAGCCATGTGGAGCATTTCCTGTGGTAATAGATTCTGCTAGCATAGCACACACCTACTAGCACATAGGACCTGTAGTAGCATATAGCTGTATGAGTAAAACAGCTGTTGCAGGAGCTGCAGCAGGAACTATTTTGTAGTAGGAAAAGGAGCTGGTTTTTCAGTTGTTCAATATGTACACTTCTGAGAATTTTACGTATTAGGAAACTAGTAATTCACTTGCCATATTGTGATATTAAAATAATTTTTCCTTTTGGTATGCCTTTTCTGTTATATACAGAAATTGGCATGTTCCGCAGCTAGTACTCAGTTGTGCTAGTATTTTGGTCAATGTTTATGTGAATATTATAACTTGACAGTTTTTCTTCAAAAAACAAAGCATTTTTTCAGAAGTTCAATCAGTAGTTTGCTTCCTTTATATAGTTCATGATGTAATTTTATGTCTTTATCTTGTGAGAGTAAATTTTAAGCATTATCAGAAATGCATGACCTTAGACTAATTGCTAGAGATTACTAAATCAATGGAAAAGGGTTAAAGGCGTTTATTTTCCTCTTCTTGCTAGTGTCAGATATGTTCTAATTACTGTGCTCTCAAAAATTTCTGGGCTGTGCTGGGAATTGGTCAGGTTTTGATTGATTGTTCTGTGTATACAGAATGCCTCATTTACAATTTGGCCTTGCAAGAAGTGTTCTTAAAATTGTAGCTTAATAAACCAACATAAAGAGTACCAAGAAAAAGCTGATGTTGCTAATGAAAACGGAACCCATACTGGTTATAAAGAGGTGAAAAATGTCCCCCCCATGCCCTTACTTCAGAGACTGGAAAGTTGTCTGAAATATTCTGATACCAGAGAAACAAATGGAGATGGGGTTTTGGGGGTATTTTTAAAGAGACATTTTCTGCTAAAATTGTTAGGAGGAAGATTTAAATCTAATGTGTCAACTCTTCCGGTTTCCATTTTTTCTCTAGGATTCCCTTGCAGCAGAAATCGAAGGGACGATGCGGAAGGAATTGAGTCTGGATGATGAATCTGTTCTCTCCAAGCAAAAGTATGTTTTCAGATCCCTGTGTGCTATTCTGATATTTTTCCATATCCTTCTATTAAGCAAGATGAAACTGATTTCAGGAATCTATACATGTGGATGTTTCATCTATAGTAATTTTTAATGTAACTTAATAAAAAAGCTTTGTAGTGTTTAGTAATATTTTCAACTTTGAAACCTACTGTTCTTATTTCATTCTGTGAGGCAATTGGGAATTTGCTAAAAAGATGTTATTTCATTCTTTAATTCTTGAGGTTTTTGATACAAATTCTGTGATGCACAACACTAGTTTTATCCTCTTAAAAGCTTACAGAAAAATTCCTACGCAAATGAAGTCATAGCCAAAAGACTGATGATAGCTTTCCAAGCCCTGAAAACCTGATCCTGGATCTCTTACTTCTGAGCAAAAAGTAATAAATACATGCTTCTGAAAACATATAAATTAAATCCATAAGATACATGCTCCTGAATGTTCTCAAGTGGTTATCAATAGAGGTTTGGGTCTTTTAGGTCAAAATGAGTGATAATTCTGTTATTTAATAGGGTAGTACTTCTGAAAACCAGAATGTGTGTCCTAGTCATTCCTGTATTCTGAGCTTAAATCTTTTTAGACAGGTCTCTGCAGAACTGTGAAAGTCTGTTGTTCAAAGCTTTTTCTCTTTTATCTCTTTTTCAAAACGCTTCTGAAAACCAGTTTTGTTTGCTTGTCTTTTCTGCAGGCATCAACAGAAACGAGTATTTGACACCGTCAGGGTTGCTAATGTCACTCGTGGCCGCTCCTCTTCCTTTCTTGCTCCACTGCCAATCCCTGGATCTAATCGGTCAAGTGCTGTTATGACAGCAAAGCCCTTCCAGTCTGGTGTGCAGCAGTTGGAGAGCCACACACGGAGGACTCAGAGGAGCAGCTCTGAGAGTCTCAGGTAGGAAACCGCCTGTTACGTTCTTTATAAACTGATTCAAAACTAAATTGAGGCCTGACTTCTGCTATGTAAGACAGAAATAGTTAACTTAATCATCTTAATACCTATTATTATGTGATGTTTCTCACAGAGACACTCATAATCCTGGGCAGCCGGGGACCCCTGGAGACAATGACTTGGTCACAGCTCTGCACAGGCTTTCCCTCCGCCGTCAGAACTACCTGAGTGAGAAGCAGTTCTTTGAGGAGGAATGGGAGCGAAAAATGCATTTGTTGGCTGAGCAGAAAGAAGGGGCTGGTAGCTGTAGTACACTGAGAGAAAGCTCTTTTTCCCTGGGTACAAATTCAGAATTTACTGATCTCTCTGCCAGCTCCAGTAATCTCCGTGTCCTTCTCCCAGAAAAATTGCAAATTGTCAAACCCATTGAAGGTAAGAGGGTAGTCTTCGTTCTTGTATTAGCAGAAAAGGATTTTACATTAATTAGCCAATTAAATCTTTGTTGGTCTGTGTATAGCTAGGTATGATACACAGTAAGAGGTAGTAGTCATGTTTGTAGGCTATGTACCAACTAGCTCACCATTACTACTTTCTACTTGGCTCTTAGGCTTTTTCTTGGCATTTCCATCCAAGTGTTCCATGTGCATCACAGTCTTGGCACCAGCTGGCTGGGGTTGTTTTGATCATGAGTTTTTGTACCTCAATCAGTGGTAGGTAATGGCTCTTTGAGACTCTTGTCTTTTCTCACACCAGGATCTCAGACCCTTTTCCACTGGCAGCAGCTTGCCCGACCCAACCTAGGCACCATTCTTGACCCAAGACCAGGTGTTGTTACAAAAGGTTTTACGCCTCTGTCTGATGATGCTGTGCACCACATCTCTGACTTGGAGGAGGATGATGGGGAAGGAGGTGAAGGAGGTATAACATTTCAAGTGCAACAGTCCTTCCCAGAGGAAAAGAAATGTACAGTGGCAAAGCCAGTGGCAAAGCCAGTGGCAGCCATTTTCCTGCCACCTGTTACTTCAGCAGCTGTACCACTCACTGGTAAGGAGCATGGTTAGTGGGGGTTTTTTCCCTCTTTTTTAAGTTTCTTTTCCTTACTGGAAAGTATTTGACCTTGGGGCAATGCTCTCTTTGCTGTCTTTGTTCTTTACTTTAAAAAATTAGCAGTGATAACAACATTATCTTAAACTTTGCTTTGACTAGTCCTTATTTGTCTTTAATGTTACCCTCAATGAACGTAAACTCTCCATGTTGCAGCCTTGAATCCAGGGAAGTGTCTGTCTTCCACAAATTCCACATTTACCTTTACTACTTGTAGGATCCTTCACCCATCTGATGTCACTCATGTTACTCCCAGGTATGGTGACTGCTGACATCCTAAATGTTGTACAGGATTACAGAGTAGCTTTCTATCTTCTGATATATGGACCAGTTTTAAAAAATACCAAGGCAGTTAGGCAACACATGGGATGTTACTTATACAAACAACTGTAATTACAAAGGGAAAGCTTGAAATTCTCTAGAGTGAGAGTTAAAACAGGTTAGGGTAACTTAAAGGAAGTAAATTTATACTCTTAAATAGCAAATACCTTGTATCATATACCTATTATTTAAAAAAAAATACTACAATATTTTTCTCCTTATTGTGTCATAATTTTTAAAAACTAAGTTATTACTGGACATCTGTGTTGATATTCTGCCCAAATAGAGTATAGGTGACCAGAGAAGGTCAATTCATTGGTACTTACACAAAAACCTCTCTGTGAACCTGTTATCTTTTAAATATTTTGCAGAACAATAATACAGAATCTACTAAAGTTGACACTGTCACAGCTAGTAGCACTAGTTTCCTTTTTCTTGATACTTCTGTATACTAAAAGGCAAATACAAAGCAGGTACAAAATGTCTAATGTGTGCATCTTCTCTGTGTCATTTTATTTCAGCTCAGTGGGTCCCCCATTTTCACTTGGAAATACTGGCAGCAGCATTGGAAACCCAGTAGTGAGCACTCCAGCTGTGTCTTGCAGACTTAGTATTGGAGAATTTCTCACCAACAGAAGAGATTCAACTACTACCTTCAGCAGCATGAACAGTCTGGCTAAACTTCTGCAAGAAAGAGGCATCTCTGCCAAGGTTTATGATAGCCCCACATTAGAAAAACTGCCTTTGCTACAGCCCCCTCGAACTCTCCCCATTCCTTCTACTCCACCAAATTCTCCCTCACGTTCACCTTGTCCTTCCCCTCCACTGTTTGAGCCTCGAGTGCACCACTCAGAAAATTTTCTGGCTTCTCGACCTGTGGAAACATTCTTGCAAGAAATGTATGGCCTAAAGCCCTCCCGTAACTCTCCAGATGTAGGCCAGCTGAAGATGAACCTAGTGGACAGACTGAAGAGGCTGGGTATTGCCAGGGTGATCAAGCCCCCTGACACACAGGACCAGAGGAAGAACCCAGGGCCAGAGGTTAGCTTGACAAGGCAGGACTCTGCTATGTTTTTAAATGCAGGTAGCAACTTAATGGCAGGACTGAGAAGAAACCAGAGTCTTCCAGCCATGATTGGAGCATTGGGAGCTCCAGTTTGCACACAGTCATCAAAAATGGATGTTGTAAAGGAGGACTGAAATGATGGACTTCAAGCACAGTAAGTAATACACGAGGGTTAAGTGTCCAGTACAAGAATCATCAGATGTGTTACAGAAGAGTTGGAGAAGGCACATGCATGTTAATGATGTGGGAGAGAAAAGTGTTAGGATGACAGAGAAAAAGAACATTGCTTGGATTTGAGGAAGACTTTTGTGGAATATAAGGAAGAGGAAACCAAAGCCCGCTTTAGCATCTGTCTTAAGGAAAAAAAAAAATACTGTAGCCATTCTCAGTATTTTATCCTTTTAAACTTCATGTGTACAACTGTCTTGCAGTTGCTGTTCTATTTTTTTCACCATACAACCACATTATTTTACTAGTTGTTAGGAGTCAGGCTCTGTCATTTAATTATAATATGAAAATAACAGTCAATCTGACCAGCTTTACTGGTCCAAGCTCTTCCCTGTAGCAAGCAAATATGAAAACTTGGATTATTATTATTTCTTTTAATTACATTTTCCATTTCAGAAACTGTACTTTTCCAAATTCCTCCCCACTGTGAGAAGCAGGAGAGAGAACCTTTAATTCTATGTAACAAAGCAATACTTCTGTTTACAAACACACAAACTGATGGCCAGAATTTATATTTTGAAATGTGCCAGTGAGGTATTGACAGAAGTAAATTTCTTTCCAGAGCTTCTGAAGCACACAGAGGAAGGCACAATGAATAGGAATTGAGAACAAGGAAATTACGTATTAGGATGAAAACTTCAAGCCAAGCTATCTTTCCAAAGTGTGCTGTGCATCGTCTTCTAAAATGAGGGTATTTTTGCACATACAAGAAAAAATATTAAGAACAGTCTCAGACATATTTCAGTGTGGTAAAAGGAACTAAAACCTAGGTGCTTGATTCAGCTTAAGTGGAGAGCATTTACTTCAAGACAAGTGGCAGAAACTCAGTAAGCTGACTCTTCTCTTGACAGGTGACATTCTGTATATTTGAGAGTTCTGCAGTAAATTTCATGCCTTTGATTCACTTATTTCTGCTTTTAGGCAGGATTCTGTTTACAACACTTCATTAAGAGCAAAATTTACCAGTCTGCATTCAGAAACAGGAAGATGATTGATCAGTGTTCTTTCTAGCTAAAATCAGTTTGTCTACATTGAAATCCTGTGTTTTTTGATGAAGAGTCGTTCTGAACCTGATTCTCAACATAGCTGAGGTAGTCTTCCCATCTCAAAAGAGAAGTCCCTTTTAGAAATCTGTGTTTTGAGCAGTAATCAGCAGCTTACTGCCCATGCTGCTTTTTGGATTCCTTCCTGTCCAAGACTTTAGTCAAATTGAATAATCTGCAATAGATTTAAACTGTAACTTAAAGAAGAAAAAAAAATTTGCCTCAGAGGAATGGGTCTTCACTAGTGACCTGAATGGAAAGCTTCTTAGCCTAGTTTATAGGAATTTTGTAATGTGGCCTTTCTGCTTTTACAGTTCTATAGATGTTGTGATGACTCTGATGTAGCAGTCTTTTCGTAAAAGGAAAAGGAGTAACCACTTCAAACTCGCACAGGGACTCGTCTGTCAGCAGCGCACAGAAATATTCAGGAACTCCTGAATTGCCTTTTGCTCTCTACGCAAAATCTTACACTTATAAAAAGTGAATTTTATTTAAAATACTATATACGGGTTAATTTTTTTTAAATTAAAAATATATTTTATTTCTTCATGTGTTTATGTTTGTATGTAGTTAGCTGTGCATGGGGTCATGCATGCCTATGTAAGGTAAGAGTTAAAGGAGTGGGGCAAGTAATTTTGCTCCTTGGTGAGCTAAGACAGGTATGTCTGCTGTGTAGTTGAAACTTCTTGGAAAACAACAGGAATGAGTTAATGAAAGATTTGCCAGTTTGGTCTCTTATGTCAAAACTATGTCAATTTTATGTGTTTATTCTAGGAATACGTGCAAGTTACAGATACATTTTTCAAGGTACTACTATGTGTCTTAACTAACTTCATTAGCTAGCTCCAGCCATTGGATCATTCTGTGTGGCACCAGCAGAAGCAGCAAATCACCTAAATTAGAAGTCCTTTGGCAGATCAGTTTTCGGTTAAAATTAATCTAAAAGCACATTAATGAAATGCATGTTTGTCTTTGGGATACTTCCATATTCCCTAGCTAAACAATATAAATGGTTCAGTTCAAACAATACTATGGATATGTCTAGGGTATTGTTTGATTTTCTGTAGGATGATGTACCATCAGATACTTTACAGAAAGGCAAGAAGAAAATGGAAGAATCAGTAAGCTTTTCTGTTTGTGTGTTTATCTGCCTGGTGATGCAGTGGTGCAGTGTTGTTGAAGTTCTGTCACCCGTTTATACTTTTGGATGTCACTCACATTTTGTATATATATGACCAACTTGCAGCAACTGGGAAAACTGGTACTTTTATCAAGTTTTCTAGAAGATAAACTTTTTTGAATAACATGTTTTGGAGAACATAATAAAAGATATCATTATTCTAAGAAATTATTTGGCTTCTCTTACCTCTCATGAGAGCAGACAGACATGTATGATTATGGTAGCTGATCCTGCACAAGAGCTTTGGATCCTGCACAAGTGTGATTTCGTTGAGCTGGTGCTGGAACTAGGAGGAGTGGAGAACTGCATTTCAGAAAGGTTTTGCTATCTTGCAGGTTTAATACAAAAACAGAAGGTAGAAAGACAGGTCTTATCCCTGCTTTTATGAAAGTTTTGAGACACAAAATTCTTATAATATTCCTCTTTCTTCAGATTGGCTTAAACCAAGCAGAAATTTATAGCTTGCTAGTTTCACTGTTTTTGATAGACTCAAGTGATACCTGTATGCTCAAAATAGCTGTGGTCAAAGTTAAGTCTACTGGAGTCAAACTGTCAGAGAGGAAAACAGTATTTGGTTTGGTCCTCCTTTGGCTGTTGCATGAAGGGATTACACACACTGTTTCAACAGTCTGGAAACTTCATGGTATTTTTTTACATCTGCTTTTTGCACTTGTTTCATAGTGGAATGTAAATTTGATAATAAACATGTATAACATGCCATTTTTCAGTATATTGGTCATCATGTGTGGTTTGTTCCAGATGTCACCTTATATACTACAGTGTTCTGTAATAAAACTAAAATTAGGCACTTTTTTGGCTAAAATTTAGTGATTGTTGTACTGTACACAAACTTAAGAGAGTTGGTTTAAGAGAGCTGGTAGAGTGTGGCACAAGTGGTGGCTGTAGAAGCTAAGAAATTGATTTAAAAGCTTGATCAGGTTGTGCTGAGCTGTTTGCTGTTGTGTTTATACTCAAGCAGCTACAAGTGGCAGATGCCATGCAGTACAAACTGCAGTCTTGACTGCACGGTAAATGTATGATCCGATTCCTTTTGATTCCTAAGGAAAATGTTGTCTGTGTGAGCATGTTGTCAGACACCTCAGACTTGAGAATCTCTGCTCCCCTTCCAAGGGAAAGCATACTGATAACATTCAGTATTTCTGCTCTGTCTGATTCTCAGCTGGATCCACAGTGTGACAGGCCCAGGATGTATGCAAAGGACTGGAAGTTGCTGAAGAACACAGGTGACTTGTAAGAGGTACAGTGCTGAGCAATATATGTGGAGAGAGGGAATCTAGGAAGAAAATCCGAAGTAAAACAGGTTGCATTAACTATTTTGCCCATGGAGATCATGCTTGTTTATAGTTTCTATTCAATATTTAAGAAAAATAAGTTTCTTTCACTTTGCACATTTCTGGCCATGTTCAGGTAATAGACAAAATTCTCTATATAAGCTGTCCTTGCTTTGGGACAACTCTTAAGTTTCATGAACTAAAAGAAGCATGAAAAACTATCTTGAAAAAAATTACTCCTAAACTTTCGAAGCACAGATTTGCCAGTTTTGTAACCACTTGCTGCATTTGCCACTTGTTGAGGTTCTAATCGTTCTCACACTCTATAACCACTCTGCCTATATCTTTGCAGACAAAAACCAGTACCAAAGAGGAAAGAAGTATTCAGCACAGAAGCACAGGGACTAAGGCTTTTAAAATAAATCCAGTGATGATCTATCTGCTTAGCTAAATCGTCATCTACCTTGGTACCATTGCTAATGCTGAAAGCACAAGGGTGTAACAATGAAAATCTCATTCAAAACAAAACTTAAGCTTCTACTCGGAGCTTGTAAAACTCCTGTTCTGTGAACATACTAATCACAGGAGACTGTAAAAATGTTTCTAAGGAGCTGGGTACTTACCTAGTGAATTCTTTTGCTGTGCTGAGAACTGGGACTCAAAGGTCAGCAAGGTCAATGGACACAGGATCACTGGATATCTTCAAACATGAAGCAGCTGATGTCACTGTTAAGACTATGTAGTGGATACTCTGAAAAGCGGGTCACAGCTACATCCTGCTGAGGATGCTAGAGGACTGGTGCTTCACTCTTACTTGAGGTGTACCAAGACACAAAAAATGAATGGTTTTAAGTGGTAGGGAGAAGTAACGAAACACACTGATGCACGCTGATGATATCCTACAAAATTTGCAGTGCCCCGTCCCTTTTATTTTGCAAAAGTTAGGCATAAAATACACAAGGCTTCATAACAGCTGTCTTTTAAAATTTGCATTGGAAAGATCAACAGCAGTGTGGTACAGCTGACACAAGACAAGGAGCAAATTTTAGCTAGCAAACCACTAATCACAGATCAGCCCAGAGAAGCTCTCAAGTATAAAATGTCATATATTAACACAAATTTATTAAGGCTTCTGCTCCTCAGATGTATTTTTAATTAAAAATACTTGGTTTTTTGATAAAAGCAGACAATGGAAGTCTTGTTATTTTAGACTAAGTCTTAGCTGATACCAGCTGATTTCAGGCTACCGCAGCTCCCTCTGCCATGCAGTTCCCAGCCATTTAGTTGACTGGAAAGATGAGCTTCTTCCTTAGTGTGAAACTGGGCTGTGGCATCTGCTTCTCTGCATTTGGATTGCAACTCTTTCTGCTCACCTCTTGATTCACTGCTGTCAGAATGGTAAGAATATCTTCTCCACTGCAACGATACAAGTACATTTTATATTAGAGAGACAGTTAACATCAGAAAAATTACCACATTCTCAAATACCTTCATCTATACCAGTGGCTTCTGTTTTAAACAACCTTCAAAGCAGTTAGATATGCTGCTTTGAACTATCTGCATGGTGTTGCTCTATGCCTCATCACTGTTTTCACTCTGAACAAGCACTCCCACTGCATATCATCTAGCTCTGCATCCAAATCAAACTCCTGTCATTCAGAAGGACTATGTAATCATAATTACCGAGGACAGCTGTACTCCAGCTGCTTACACAATGCCTGTATGTACCAGGTCCCCTGTCTCGGGCTTCTGTAGGACACGTAATCTTGCAAGGTAGCCATGCCCAAGAGGAAGTCTGCCTCTGCAGGGATGCAGTCGAGCTGAAATCTTGCATCTGTTTCTAAAGAAGAATCTTGATCTCCAGAATCTGTTTCAATGATCACACCCTTCTGGCAAGCATCACCTTGGCAGGCCTGAACAAAAAAGACTTTTGGTTTTCCAGCAAGTGAGCGGCAATTCTGTCCAGTGAAACAAGTGGTCAGTTCCTGGATAGGCACTTCCTGTCCATCAACACCATATATAACGCCTTTTTTCCCATGAGACAGGATACAGCAAACAAAACAGTCTTTGTCCTTATGGTCTTTGCACCGGTAAATGTCCACGGTCTCACGGATTTGCTCTGCAGTAAGGTCTCTATATTCTGCTATTTCAAAATGGAGATTGCTGAAGACTCTTCTTAGAGCCTCTGGAAGGTAAACAGGAGGGGAATGAGCTGTTTCATTATATGAAGGTTTGGCTCTGCAATTGCAAATTGCATTTCTAGAGACAACCTGTCTTTTTTACATCTTTCTACACTACTCTCCAGGTAGTTACATTCCTG
>NW_009952251.1:1635108-1650166 GCF_000747805.2 Chaetura pelagica
TTCCTGCTCTGAAAATAATCTACTAGTCTCATCACTAATAATAGCTCTTAACTTAGAGCAATATCTCTTTCCCCCACCCACTTTACAGCTAGTCCCTTTACCTCTCAAAAGGTCTTAAACAGTGCAGTTGCTTTACCCAAGAGGAGAGGGCACTACCCATTTGGGTAGTACCTGGGCCACAAGAAGAGAAAACGTGAACTCAGACTCTTATAATTAAGTGGAGTTCAATTCAATCAGGGATGGCCCACTGATGGATCTCATGTCTTGGCATAGATATAGCAAATCTCACAGACCCCAAGCCCTGCAACAAGCTATGCTGCTGCTGCAGAACAGCCTGCTAAAATCAGGGCCCTGAACAGCAAGGTCCTTAAATTCCAACATTTCTTCTAAGTTGGATGTTAAAGAACTAATGCCTAGTGCTGGTTCAGTATCAAATCTGTTCCTGATTCTGCGTATTTTAGAAGTAGTATGCATAAGGCTGATATAAAGCCAGCCCAGCCAATAAAGCTGAGGCTGCTTAAGGCTGCAGCAAAATCCTAATGAATTTTTCTGAGTCAGCCAGTAAAATTTGTTTGATGAGTTGATTAGGGCTTGTCAGCACAGGAATCAGAGCTGACTCAGCTACAATAACAAAAGTATTGTAGAAAGGGAAAACTGAAATTCATACCTTTAGTACAGGACAAAAAAATTATGTTCTGATTTTTGAAGATGCACAAACTCATCTTTAACGTTCACTGTACCTGCATCCACATCTGTCCCATTCCGATCCTTCATGTTTTTGAGTTCCAGCACTGTTTTCCTGGCTTTGGCAAAATTGTGATTATTCAGGATCAAGCACACGCCACGGGGCTGGCTAGTCATTTTGTAAGCTTCAAGCTGTTGCAAAGAAAGACCATTGGTGAAACTTCCATACTCTCCTCCAGGTGCTTCTCAGCCTTACTAGTGGCACAGCAGGGTGAAGAGCCATCTGGCTTTCCCTCTAGAGACCAATGGCTACAGAGCTTTGCTCCCAGGACCTGGCAATGCACTGCCCCACTGCATCAGTGAGTCTGTGCACAGTATGACAGCACCACCCTCACATTGTCATGCTTAGCTCATACGGGATGCTGCATTCACCCACTTCTCCATGCCCAGCAATCTGCCAACTGTGTATTTCCTGGTCTAATAAACTTAGCCTATTTTGCTACCCTTGCAAATGCTTCTGTAGTTTTTAACAGTGCTGCCTGTGACTTAGCTTCAGAATAAAGGATGTTACAGAGTGCTGCATTTTTTTTCTAGACAGTGCTTTTAACAGCTGGGCTTATAGTAACTGTTCACCTCATGCAGCAATGATCTCTAAGACAAAATAATGATGTTTCTAAGAAGCAAATTAACTTACCTGGGAAGATGCACTGCAACTGCCAGGAAAGTCAGGTGACACAGGTGATGCCAGCCATCTGGTACGGGCTGAATACAGAACAAAAAAGTTTAAGTATAGAATCCAGCACTAGAGAAAGGAGAAAAGCTCTGTTCTGTTTTCCATCTCCACAAGTACCTCCCAGGGTAAAGCTGTTCTCTGAAAACCCAAAATTGTAGTCAAACAGCTGTTCCTATTAGCTATTAACCACTACATAATCAATTAAAAGGAGGTAAAATGTATTGTGATCAGTTAATAAGTAACTGGATACTTCATCTCTTTTTAAAGAGGCACGTGTATGAAGAAGTGAGATGCAAGTGGTGTAGAGAGTCCAAAAACTGAGGAAGAGCAAAAAAAATCTAAACACTAGTTTTTTGATAATTTCAGTTACCTTCAGGGTCTCCTGTACTGCCACTCTGTTCCTCTGTGATGACTATCCCTTCTTTACCTGAAAAACATTAATTATTAGTCCTGTATGATACCTGTGTGTCACTTCAAGAATAACTACAGGGAAGAGGCCTTTTTGTTTTGTTTTGTTTTACCAAATAGGTTTAATTCATACTCTTCAATTCTCTTCAACAGGCTGAAGTTAATTTCTGCACAGAGATGCTTCAGGATATTTAGGTTGCCTTCTCCCAAAATCCCCTTCTTCTCCATATCAATGAAAACGTCGAGCATCGTCTGGGTAATCAGAAAAGTAGTTTGCTCTTAGGGCACATCCGTGCTGCTACTGGAAGGAAGTGCACCTAAGCTTTCATGTACTGACAGCACATGCATCCCAGAGTCTGTCCAACTGACTGGTAGCTCAGTTCAGACCTCAACTGAGTCAATTAAACGTAGTTCAACAAAACCTACAAGTACTGTAAGTATAAACATCTCAAAACATATTAATTTCCCTTCTGCAGCCCAGAGATGCCAAGATCTAATAACAGATAATCCAGGACATCTAATGGTGATCATACAGGAATATTTTATATCTTTTTAAATTACTGCTTTCGCTTGATTTTCAATGGCAATCTTGTGCACTTAAGTGCAAAACAAGAATCACTGTTGTGACCATCTTGAGTAATAGCAAAAATGGCTATAACCATGGAAGTATGGTATAGAGATTGCTCTGAAGCAAAAGGGGATCAAAGGGACACAAGCTCTTGCCCTTGAGTGGCAAAGCACAGTGGTCACCCCAAGGATTTACTACAACAGCATCATTAGATGGTCACAGCCTCTCCTCTAAGAAAAGAGGGAAAATACTGTGTTTCTAGACATAAAATACTCAGCAGTCAGAACTACAGGCTGAGGTAATATAAGAGCAACTGGATCTCCTGCAAGGCTATTTGTAAACACCATGCTCTTTGGCCTCTGCCTTGGTAAGAACCTGCAGCTTTGATCTTTTCTAAGTTTGGAAATAAACAGAACAAAAGCACAAAGTAACAGCCATAGTGGGTGACTTTCTGTGCTGGATCATGGCTTGGAAAGCAGCCAAAAGTTGGGCAAGATGAGTGAATGTGCTCATCAGTCTCCCATTGACCAAAGCCACTGAGGCCCCTGGAGCTCGTCGGGTGCTTGGCCATGAAGGCCTCTGTGCCTGGTACAGGCTGTGACACTGTTGCAACAGCTACACAAAACACAGTCAAGTCCTATATGTCCCAGAGAGCCTATATTGCCTTTCAGGTACATCCTTTTTCTTATGATGCTTTCACCATAAGAAGAGTGACACTCATTCTCCTCAGAGCAAACTAAATGCCACTATGGATTAAAATAATAATCTAAAAAAAATTAAAAACAAAAAAAAATATTTAAGAAATTCTTACAGTCTTAGGGTTTAACTTGCATTTTGGTAATTCTGTCCCCAAAAGAAACTTGAAATAATTCAGCTCATCATTGTTCATGTCTTCTGACAGCTGAAAGAGCAGGTATCTACGAAGAGAAGGGGAGGGCATCATTCCATCACGTTCCCAAGCAATTTTTTAGCACAATTTGACACTGTAGTGCTGAACTGCCACCTTCTCCCTCCCAAATATATATCCCCCTTATTTCCTTTTTAACTGGACGACTGTCAGTTCCAGGACAGCCGGAAATAAAACCATTTTCAGCTGCAATAAAAAGGTTTCGGTTTTCCTAAAACACAAACCACGCTGCAAACTTCCTAAAGTCGAGAAGAAAGACTCCCACCCGGTCACTTACCGCACCACGCAGCACCCCGGCTGTTAAGCGTTTCAGAAAGGTGCGGGTTTAGTTTTCTCCTTTTTACTGGGTAGAAATTTCAACTTCCGTATGGCTTGTACCTGCCTTCTCTTCGAAGACCTTTCAAGGCCTTCCAAACTTTATCCTGGTGCTCAAAACGTAAGTAAAAGCTTGCACCGAGCACAGAAGCGGGGACCCGCCCCAGCCCTCTGCCGCCCATCACTCACCTGTAGGCCGCCACCCGTGCCCGGCCTGGAACCTGCAGCTCCTCCTCCATCTCCTCTCGGCTGGAGCCCAGCTGGGCTTCCAGAAGGTCCATCCGACCGATACGGTAGAGCAGCTCCTTCAGGAAGTCCAGGTTCCCCGCCTCGATCATACCTTTCTCCTGTAACACATCGACGAAGTCCTGTGCCTTCTGGATGGCTTCCAGCCTCCTCATGGGGACATGCTCCAGGCTGAGGAACTTCAGAGCCGCCAGCTCGCCCTCGTCTAGCTCCTCGCTGATTACCAGCAGCTCTGACCTGGGCAGCTCCATGGTCCCGCCACAGCTCCAGGCCTGGGCCCAGGCCTCTTGGCCGCCGCGCCGAGGAAGGCAGGCCGGAAGGAGGGAGGCGGCGCCCGGGCCCCTGGGAGCTGTAGTTCCTCCCGGATTCCGAACTGCATACCGACCAAATCCTCCCCACGTTTTCACGTAAATACTGCGCATGCGCCAAAGATTATTTCTCTTCGAGGCATTTTCGACCCCCTCCGTTCGCAGTTACAAAACACTGATCGTTCTTGAGAAAACAGACCCTATCAGTGCAGTTCTAAAGGTTGCCGGAAAAGTCAGAGCAGGGGAAATCACCTCTCTGTAGTTTAAAGGTACTCACAATTCATTGCTATCTTCATACTAAGAGGAAGAAGCTCATAGCATGCTGGCTCACCTTCCTCCTGGCAAGCCTTTTGGGACTGTTAGCAGGCAATGCTGCACCTTCAGCGCAGGTGTTCAGCCCCATAGCCCAACAAGGCACCAGCCTCAGAACCAGCTCCAGCAATCATCAGATTCCCCAAGACAATCAAGAATCATGACTTCCTTAGATCGGCATGAGGGGTATGAATGCATGGCTCAGCCCAACATAAAAGTATTAACAATGGACACCTGATAAAATATATAAACTTTGAAAAGAGCAAAGGGTTTGAGCTGGCTTCAACCCACATGTTCCATTGTGACAAGGGATGCCCTATGTCATGATGGTGATAATACACAGACAGGCAACAAGAATCATGTTTGCATTGCAATTCAATTCTATACTGCAATTGCTAAAATTATGCTTGTGTTGTGATTTCAGTATGTTTCTGTATCACTCCACTAAATCAAAATTCCATGTAGCACCAAATATACCACATAAATAAATTTGATATCCAGTTCCTCCTCATGTGGAATATCTGAAAGAACTTGGTCTGACAGTATTGAACTCTGACAAAGAGAAATATGAGAAAACAGAAATGCTGCATATTCACAATTTCACTACTAGAGCTGCTGCCACCTTCCAGCAAGTTTCTCCCTGAAGAAGCAGTTATTTAAGTTCTAATTCCTTATCATAAAACAACATTCACAAATCTAATTACTAAATTAATATCAACATCTCATTTATGAAAACATTCTAAAACTGTAAAAAATTGCTGTCACATTTCATAAACGGTTAGCCAAATGTCAGCCACAGAACTGTGTCACACCTCCTAACACCTTCTAGTAACTTTTGCCACAAACAACATTTACATTCACATAGTGCTTGTAACATGTACTTATTCTTTATTGAACCTATGTGAACAGAACTAGGATTCTAAAAATGGGCATTCTCCCCTTTACGTGGAAGGTGGAAAAGGGTAAGGAGAGCAAAATAGAACTGCCAACTCACTGTGTGGAATCATTAAAAAAAAAAGTTTTGCTTCAAGAACACAAGCAAGATTGAATAAAGAAGCCTTACATTATGGCTACATATAGGGTTTTTTTAAAATACAAACTAAAAAAAGCAGAAGTTAAAGTGTCTCAAATCCATGGTTTATCATTTTACAAACTCAAAAGGAATGTGGCCATTAGAATCCCATACAGCTCCCACACACCACCTACACATTGATGAGAATGCAAGGTAAGAACAGCCTCACTGGCATTAAATGACATAATCTCGAAAGTCTTGAACTTAAATTTATTCTTTCCTACCATCACCCCAGCTGCTAATGAAGGGATATCAGTATGCTAACCCCAAGGGGTTAGCTGCCATCAAATACTGCAACAAGAGGGAAATATCTTCTGCTGATGCATTTGGCATGCTGACTGTCCTTCAGTCAACTAATCTGAAAGAGAAACACACCACAAACAAAAGTGATGTAAAAATCAAGAGCATTTATTACAACAGAAACAGTCCACAGGATCTACAGTCAGCTGCCAGGAGGAGACAGCATCTCAGAGCAGGGGATCCAATGGAATGGGACCTTTCTTCCAGTGGTGGACAGCCATTCAAAACAGACTGTTCCCCATGAGCTCTGACAAAAAAACACAATTAGAATCCTTATTATTAAAAAACTAAACAGCAGTGTGCTATTGATCCAAGTAAATTAATAACATAAAGCAAACCAAGTATTTGGAGGAAAAGAACCAACCTTGTATTATCTTTTTTGGTCCTTCTGAACAGGGATTTTATTTTCCATGAAAAAATTATGCAGCTTCCAGACAGAGACAGCCAATGATTCACCTCTAGATATATCAGCTACAATCTTACATGCACGCCCTGGAAAGGGATCTAGCATTCTGAATCTATCTGTTCTTTTCTTCAGATTTCATGGACTTACAACAAGTTGGACAGAAATGGGACTTCCACTGCATTTCCCATAACTCTTAAAAATCATACAGCTTGGAAGTGCTTCCTCACTTGAAACCCAGACTGAACAGACTCCACTGCTTCTGCAGGTCAGAAAGCCAGATTTGTAGTCTTCTGCAGCCTTACCAGATTCAGGTGCCAGGAGACTAATTAAACATGAGAACTGGAAAATTTAGGTCCTTGAAGGATGGGCCTAATTACACAGACCCAGGTAATTTCTCTTGCAAACTCTCTTCCCTGTGGAAGCCCATTCCCATTGTGATTCCTAATTTAGTGTATTACTGGTTTTCTACTTTTCAGTTGACTGACATTGCGGAATTTGGAAGATCAATTGCTTCCGTAGGGTTGATGTTATCTTTGGCATCTGTTTCCGTCCATCTAATACTCTTCCTCCCACTTCCTTGTTCACTTCTGTCAGGATGGTTAAGAGATCCTTGTGGCTTGAATAAAAATGAAGAAAAGTTACATTGAAATACATGGTACTTGCAGCTAGGCTAAGAAGCTGATCTGTGTTTGCTTCAACAAAGTGGTAACTCAGGGAAGGCTAGTAGCTTCCCCTCAGCCTGCCTGTCACTGACATCACACTCTCCATTGTGTAACCACAGAATTCAGTGTGCTTGGGGGAATAAAAACCACCTCCCTGTAGCATAATTTTACCAGCAAACCCAGTCTCCTACTTTGGTTACACTCATAAGAGCACTCTAAGATGAAACAGAACCAAACCTATGTGCAAAAAGAAATTATATTTTTATAATTTGGTTTATGATGGGGATGGGAGGGAGGTAACAATGAAAATTATGACTGAAGAAGACTGATTTTTTTTTTGTCTGTGTAACAACAAATTCACGTCTCACCAGGTGTCACTGATAAAAATAAATTATAAAAAAAATGTTAAAAAAACATGCTTAAGCATACGCACACTTGTTTATACATATAGTTCCAGCACTACAACCCTGCTTACATCAAAGACAAACTAGGAGAAGTCTCCAGTTTATCTGTAGAATAACAATGCCCAATTCCAGAATAATTTCTGTTCTGCACTGTCCTGCAGGTGAAAAGCATTATATAGCACAAATGCAAAACACTGATGTTTCAGGACAGCATGCTTAAGTATGTATGGCTACAATACTTCAAATTTAAATTGATTAAAAATAGCACTTACAGTGGGCAAAGCAACTCCATCTTGTCACAGAGGCACTGAACGTAAATACTGCCAGTCTTTCTACAGCGGTAGCACTCATAGTCTTCCACTGTAGCCATGCCAACCAGAATATCAGCCTGATCAGGAATGGAAATCAGAGGGATAGCATCTGTCTCAAGATGGCCAGAAAATTCATCTTCTACTGTGACAGCTGGATGACCTTCAGAGCCTTGGCAAGCCTGGATGAAAAACAGCTTGGGTTTGCCAGCAAGAGAAGGACAATTAGATCCACTGAAGCAGGAAACTAAGTCTTTAATATTTACAAATTCACTATCAACGCCTTTTATTTTGTCTTTTTCGCCATGAGAAAAAATGAAGCAAACAAAACAGTCCATGCTACTGTGATCTTTTTTGCTGTATTCTTTAACTTTTGCATACATCTGCTTTGCTTCTAGATCCATGTGCTCAACTGTCTCAAACTGAAGCCATTCAAAGACCCTCTTGACGGCCTCTGGGAAAAAAAAAGTCAGAAGGCACTTGTTAAACATAAGCAGTGACAAGGACAACGCTGAAACATCTGTCTGTGTGGCAGAACCAATATTAGCAGAAGTGTTCAGATCCCACCAATAAACTTACCTGACAGCCAGCAAAATCTAATTAGAAAACCCAAAGTGCCTAATTTTATTTTTAAACACAATCAGTTTAAGCATCACACTATCTGAAACAAAAATAATAATCAGTACAAATGAGAGAAGCTTACTGTGCTAAAGCAAGCTTTCGCATAGTCTTCTCAGATGCTTAAAAACAGCAATTAGCAAATGAGATGTACTCTTTAGAATGACAAATTCTGCCACTCTTAAATGAAGTAGGTCCCTCATTCTATGGGAATGATCAATGAAGCAAGAAGGAAGCCAGGGTAACCTGCTAACAAATGCAATGCAGACTCCTCAGTCTTATGTCAATGTTGACTAATTGTTGTGTGGGTCATTAGAAGTTGCTGGGAAGCAAGCAGCATGTAAACAGGTTGGGTGGCCATTAAAATATCAGCAATGTCTGCTTTTGTGAAACAGATTTTACTTTAAGATAAACTCTTGCTGTCACAGTTTAACTCAGGATCGGCAATTAAACTGACAATGTTTAACAGCAATTAATGACAAAATCAGTAAAAAGAAAATTGGCTTCATCCTGGCTCAAACTAGGACACTTGCTAACCTTAAAAGTGACTCTTGCAGAAAGACAGGTTTTAAGATTATAAAGGAAATCATAAAGCAGTAGCATTAGGAAGAAATGATTTACCTTGGGGGCAGTAAGACACTAGAACAGATTGCCCAGGAAAGTTGCAGATACCTCATCCCTGGAAGTGTTCAAGACCAGACTGGACAAGACTTTGAGTAACCTGGTCTAGTAGGAGGTGTCCCTGCTCATGCAGGGGGTTTGGAACTAGATGATCTTTAAGGTCCCTTCCAAACCAAACCATTCTGATTTTTTATCAGAGAAAAAAAAACAACAAAACCAATAATTTGGTTTTAAAAATACTTACCTCCATCTTTCAATGTTCCTTCTCTGGTTTCACATGGATTTTTAAAAATGTAGTTGTTAAGAATCACACAGTAACCATGGGGGTTATTTTTCATCTTATATGATTCCATAAGCTGTAGAAACAAAGAAAGCAGCTAAGAAAGCAGTGACAAGGATCCAAAAGAGAAATACGCTACACACAGATTGTTGGTCTTTCATGTCCAGGAGCAAAAATATAATGAGAACCAAGATACAAGAAAGGAAAAGCCCAAGAATACAATAGCTACAGGGGAGAAGAATCTGGTTTGTATCCCTGAGTCCCTCCTCCTCTCTCTCTGTGGTGAGGATGTGACTTTGGCATGGGAGAAAATGAGTATCCAGAAACACAAATTTGCATGTACAAAGGAAAAGTTCATGCACTGTATAATTCCCTCTGAGAGTCCTTGTGGGTTTCTAGTGAGGTAGCAGATTCTGTTGTTTGCTTCCCATCTGGTCCAGAAGTATCCTGGACAGGACCCTAATGTCTCAGTCTTCCTTATCTTTAAGATTGGTTTTCTTCAAACAACAGCTTCGTCATTTCTTGCCTAAAAGGTTGCTAACAGTAGGTCATCACAAAGGAACAACATTTGGTCTTGTTTTGAAAAAAGGAACTGTTCCAAGGCCTACATATAAAGCCAGAACTGCTCCCTTTTAGCTCTTCCACATGGCTTAGTCTTAAAAATTTATGCTCCCCACTCCCAGGAGTTGGATAAACATTTTAAATGTAATCTTGAAGTACTTCTCACCAGGTGTGGTGTCTCCTCCTCTGCTTCTTGTACTCCTGGAGGCACAGACACTGGATAGTGGGGTTTTTCCTTAGAATAATTTTCTAGGAGGGAGAAGATAAACATAACATTTTAGGACTAAAAAGACAGATCTTCCACTGTGCAAGACTGAAAAAAAACTGTACGAGGAATGAGGTGGAGAGTGGTTTCCACATGACTGAGACACCATCATTTTGTAGAACTGGGCCAAGCAGAGTTCCATTTTTGCAGACTGCTGGTTATTGAAGCTGTGCAGAGGGCAACAAAGCTGGTGAAGGGCCTAGAGAATAAATCTTATGAAGAACGCTTGAAGGAGCTGGGGGTTGTTTGGGTGGTTTAAGGGTTCTTTGGATATGGTGTTGGTGGGTCTGGTTTAGGGGAGAACTTTGTAGAGTAGGGATGATGGTTGGACTCGGTGATCCCAAGGGTCTTTTCCAACCTGAATAGTTCTATGATTCTATGATTTCTTCTCTACTCTTTTACCGGTAGCAAGATGCCGATAATAAAAGGCTGAATGTGAGTAGTCACCCCAGGCATTCACTAGCAGTTCCACTATGGGATACACAAGTGAAAGAGGAGATCCATTTTTGTACAGTGATACACTACAACTAGTTAATTTCTTTTTGAGGCCTTTGTCTCTTCTCCAAGAGCACTTTACTGTCTGGGAGGACTCAACAAAGATGCAAAATACCAGCATAATGGAAGATCTCCTCAAAGCAACAAAACACTTCATTGAATACAACTGCCTGAAATAAGCAAAGAAATAATCAAATCCATTACTCTGTCCAAGGAAATAAATCACAACATCCTTTTTACGAATTACACAGATGTATTTAAATAGAACTGAACTGTCAACAAAACAAGATCAATAAGACATGCTCTTTTTCTACTCACCAAGGGGGACAAAATAACAATACTCCTAGAAAGCCATTCCCATGACATAGGACTTGCTTATACTAGCTATCCTTGGCAATATTATTTTGCTTTTCTAGAGACAAAGCCACAGGTTAGCAGCACAAAGACATGATGGGATGGTAGCTGGTACTCTGCAGGGAACTGCATGGATGTGTCTAAGAAAACACATGCCCTGAGTCATTCAAAAGGAACTTCTGGGGAAAAAATTAATAGATCTTAGTGGTTGTTGGTTGACACATCCTGTTTCTCGATAGTAAGGCACAGCTGTGGTGTCACAAGTCACCACTTCAGCTGCAACAGCCCACATATACTGAAGTCCTTGAAATTTCACATCTAGTACAGAATGCTAATGGTTACACTTTAGCCAAGTACCCAGACCCCAGGGATATGTCCTTAAGGGCAAACAGCCTAGCTAACAGAAAATAATGCAGACAATCTCCCAAAACAAGGTTCCGCAAGGCAACTGTCACCTCTAGTCTCTTTCAGTGACTGAAAACCTATCCTGGTCCAAAACGTGCACTGCACCATTTTCTAATGGGAAAAAACTATTTAAGGCAAAGTAGAGGGAGAAGCAGACCATTTACAAGGCACAGAACATATTTCAAGGAGAGATATAAGATGGTATAATGGGATAATTAGGTAGCAGAAAACTTAAAAAAACACAGGTACCAAGAGCCACTCTGCCTCTCCTGTAAGATACTGTAAGGTCTCTCCCCTATCTCTGACTCCTAAACTGCTAAGGGTGGAGCCATAAATATTACCAAAAAAATCCAGCTCTATTCTCAAACAGTGGATTAAATAATTTACCTTTTTTTTTTTCTTCATAGGTATCAATCTTTCTCTTTAAGTCAGCTCTAATTCCCTTTAATATATCTTTCAGCATTGCCAGGTCATCTTCTTTAATTAACCCTTTTCTTTCCATTTCTAGCAACACCTTCAGCATCGACTGGTAAAACAAAAACACATAATCCAAACTCATCAGTGACCTTTAATACCTGCAGCATCACGCACATTGTGACAAAGCAGAAAACAACATCATCAATCCCAAAGACCGACAGCTAAAGACCAATTCCTTCTTCCTCCAAACCTCATTAAAACAAGGGTCAGAATGCAACGCAACTGAAGAAACTCATCAGTAAGGTTAAGAAAGTATCATTAGAAATTGCCTATGGCTAGATCATCCTGCTTTGTTTCAGCAGTTCAAAACACTGATGTGGATAATGACATGGCACCCTGTCATGCCTCTGTGTTCATTGCTGTTAAGTCATGTAGCTGTGCTGTTTCACATTTTCTATTACAGAAAATGAATTCAGGGCTAATTGTGTTTCTTAAAGCTCAAGAGTCCACCAAGTTTGAGGTAAATCTGCTAATTTTCCTACAGGTACCACAATACAAATAGGACATTTAAGGAAGCTTCTTAATATTAACAAGCTTTTTTATATCACTGTTCCTAACTTACAAGTACTAAACTAGCTCATTAAACCTCTTAATACTTTTGTGAGGCAGTTAACAAAATGCTGTTACCCCAAATTAAAATAAAGAAGAAAATGTACCAAATTATACACAAAAATCTGTGGTTAAACTCACATTAGAACTTCATTGTTTCTCTCCAAAGCATAGTTTTTCCCAGCAAACATCACTCTTCCTAGATACCACATATGTACTAATGTGTTATAAACACCAGGCAAAGACAAAAGGAAGAGCACAATAGATATTGCAAGAGGAAAAGATTAGGGAGACAGATGGTAGCGGGAAAATAGGAACAGGGGAGCAAAAAAGGGCAAAGAAAAGATACAGTGAGGAAAAAAGGGTCTATTCTTTAACACAGCAGCCATCAGCTAACATCACAATTCTTTCAATAACAGATTCTAGTGAGAGCAAACTGCTTTCTTTTTCCTCCCTTCTTATAAGAACTGGCAGACTCTGAACTAGCCTTGCAAGAAAGTTAGCAAGATCACTTTGCATACAGCATTATCCTGGAGCTTGTTCTTTGGTATCTTTTTTTGGAGTAGGAATTTCACGCTTTTGACATCATCTGCAGTTAAGTCCTCTGCAATTACATATAGCAGTTGCCTGGCAATAAAGAATAAAGATTGATTAAGAAAGCTATGAGAAGTAAACACTACAATTACACATTTAAACTGTAAAATTTAAAACTTGCAATAAATACAATTATGCTGGGATATTCATAAGACAACAGGGCAGACAGTAAAAAAGACAGTACACAACAGAACTGTTGCACAGTTCGCATGCAAATGCTTACTACTTCTGTGTTTACCTGTAGGCTGACACCTTTGCTCTGCCTGGGATCTGAAGATCTCTCTCCATCTCCTCTCGACTGGAGCCCAGGTGGGCAACCAGGAGGTCCATCCGATTGATCTGGTAGAGCAGCTCCCGCAGGAAGGCCAGGTTCCCTGCCTCAATCATGTCTTTTTCCTGCAGCATTTCAAAGAAGGCCTTGGGCTCCTGGATGGCTTCCAGCTTCCTCATGGGGATGTAGTCCACGCTGAGAAACTTCAGAGCTGATAGTTCATCTGGGATCAAAGCCTCAGAAATGTCAAAAAGGAGTTTGTGGAAGTCTGTACTCATTTCACATCAGGATTTGAATCTAAACACAAACAAAAGTTTATTTCATTTGTCAGTAACAGTAGTGCAACAACGTGTTTACAAGAGGTATTACATCATGTAGATTAGCCAGAAATAGATACATATAAGCAAAAGTACTTCAGTATAGGCTGGCTGTCTTGCTATCACAGCTTTAATGCTTAGCTTTTTCTCAACTTACTAAGGAATATAAAAAGCTCTACTAAGGGAAATGGATAGAGAAGGTTGGGGATCATTCTTGCTCCCTATGGTGTGTCCAGAGAGTGGTGAAAGAAACTGAACTCAACAGCAAATAAGTCACCCTTAAGCAGGTATTCTTTATTGATGGCACTGGGGCAGCACTGGGGATTCTCCACCATAAGTGCTCCAACAAGTTAGCAAAACACCCCAACTAATACGCACAGAAGCCACGTACATTCACCTTTATGGCAATGAGTTCCTGGAATTCTTCTATATAGTAATTTTATTTCCTGGAACTAGTTATATTATTTGCTTCGTAATTATGCATGCTAGAGGGTCTCCTGTGGGGGTCTTTGTTGACTTTAGCTCTTTGTCTGGTCTCAACCAATTTCCAACTGTTTTGTTATCTATTTGGATGTGAAAGGCCTGGAGATTGCCCAGGTAGGTCCAGAGTCCACATGACCATATGATGGAACGTTGCCTGTTGGTTTGACAGGTCTTAGAAGACTTGATATTGTCACAACATGCAGGATGCTTGGCATAACTGACAGTTTCCCAAAGTGCATTGTTTTAAAAGTAACCCATTCAGCTAACTTAGTACAGCAAATTAATAATTTTAGTAGATTTCTATTAGGGTTAATTCTATATTTCTATGAAATCTACTAACAAGTGTTCTACAACTATCAGCAGGAACATATAAGCAAAAGTACTTCAGTATAGGCTGGCTGTCTTGCTATCACAGCTTTAATGCTTAGCTTTTTCTCAACTTACTAAGGAATATAAAAAGCTCTACTAAGGGAAATGGATAGAGAAGGTTGGGGATCATTCTTGCTTCCTATGGTGTGTCCAGAGAGTGGTGGAAGACACTGAACTCAACAGCAAATAAGTCACCCTTAAGCAGGTATTCTTTATTGATGGCACTGGGGCAGCACTGGGGATTCTCCACCATAAGTGCTCCAACAAGTTAGCAAAACACCCCAACTAATACGCACAGAAGCCACGTACATTCACCTTTATGGCAATGAGTTCCTGGAATTCTTCTATATAGTAATTTTATTTCCTGGAACTAGTTATATTATTTGCTTCGTAATTATGCATGCTAGAGGGTCTCCTGTGGGGGTCTTTGTTGACTTTAGCTCTTTGTCTGGTCTCAACCAATTTCCAACTGTTTTGTTATCTATTTGGATGTGAAAGGCCTGGAGATTGCCCAGGTAGGTCCAGAGTCCACATGACCATATGATGGAACGTTGCCTGTTGGTTTGACAGGTCTTAGAAGACTTGATATTGTCACAACATGCAGGATGCTTGGCATAACTGACAGTTTCCCAAAGTGCATTGTTTTAAAAGTAACCCATTCAGCTAACTTAGTACAGCAAATTAATAATTTTAGTAGATTTCTATTAGGGTTAATTCTATATTTCTATGAAATCTACTAACAAGTGTTCTACAACTATCAGCAGGA
>NW_009952251.1:1650206-1667048 GCF_000747805.2 Chaetura pelagica
CTGCTGCTGTTTTGATTTGGTCTATTTTGGGTTTTTTGACATTTGATCCCATTTGGGAGCAAGAGCCTCTTGCCAGTCTGAAATATAGACTATGTAGTAAATGTGTGTCGTGGTTTATGCCTAACTGACAAGAAAGAGCCACATGGGTGCTTGGCTGACAACAAAGAACCACGCGGCCGCTCACTCACACACCTCCAGCCCTATTGTGGGATGGGGAGGACAAAAACCAACTGGAAGCTTGTGGGTCAAGACAAAGAAAAAGGAGGGTTCACTCACCAGTTATGGTCATGGGCAAAACCAAATCAACTTAGAGAAAAAATATCTATTAAATTTATCACTAATCAGATGCAAACAGGACAAAAGAAAACAAAGAACCAAGGTTAAATACCTCACCCCACCCATCCCTTTCTCCCAGGCCCAAATTACTTTGTTTCCAATTTCTCTACCTCCTTCCCCTCAGTGGCACAGGGAATAGGGTTTAGAGTCAGCGCACCACATGTTGCTTCCTGCCATTTCTTGCTCCTCAGGGAGGATTTCTCAGTCTTCCCCTGCTTCCCCGTAGGGTCGCTCCATGGGAGAAAGTCCTTTACAAACGTCTTTGACATAAGCCCCTCCTACGAGTTGCCATCCATTAGGAACAACAAAGTGCTCCAGCACAGGCTGCCCACAGTCATGGCCTGCTTTGGGAATGGTCTCCTCTCCAGGCACAGGGTCCTCTACAGCTGCTGGTCCACAGCTGCTCCACTGTGCTCTTCCATGGATTGCAGTGGGACAGCCTGCTATCTCACCCCAGGCTGCAGGGGAACCTCTTCTTGGGCACCTCCTTCCCTTCCTTGCTCACCAAACTTGGTATCTCTGTGCCAGCATTGCTCTTAACTCTGCCCCCTCCATGGTCTCACCATTGCTTTCCACCTCCACCTCTCCTCTGCTCTCAGGTATTGTATCAGTTGGTTTCCTCTTTTTCTCGTGTTGCATCCATTGTCTCTGATGAGCTTGGACTTGGCCAGAAGGGTGGCCACATTTTTTTTGAGCCATAGGAGCTTTCAATAGCTTCTTACAGGAGCCACCACTGGGACTCCTCCTCTACTACCAAAACTGTACCAAACCAGCACAGAGACTGACAGGTTTTACACCATCATGAAGATAAAGGTTTTATGTCATAAAAAAGAGTCCACACGAATATAATCATAAGCTATTTGGCTCCTGTTCTTCAAATCAAAAGCAGATCATGTCAACCCTTTTAAAAAGGCCAAGAGAATTCCTGTCAAACTAGTTCTGTTTCACTGAACATCAGATATCACCTCCCTTCTCCACCACTTCCTCCATCAGCTTTACAAATATTAAACTGGGCTTATGGATCCAACTTTTGAGCACAAGAACTAATGAGAAAATACCAAGTGCAAGCCTTTCAACTATCTCACCCTAACACACTTGAAAGACCTGCCTCCATTGCCTCTCTTGTAAAAGAACTATTTGCCACTTCATTCTCTCTGCCTTAAATCTAAGACACTTATGAATCTCTGAAGAGAAACTCTACAGAAACGCATTCAGTAGAGGTCTCTTATCCAATTAAACTCATTGGGAAACAGAAAAGTCGACAACAGCAAATCAAAACTTCCTACAGCACTGGAATATTAGGCAATCCATTTAAATGTTACTGCTACTGTCAGTGTCTCAATACCAAGGCTAAAAACTTCAAGGTAGCCCAGCTGACTAACTGAATCAATACTGCTGTGAGTATATAAAACACAATTAGCAGACAATTGTAGTCCTCCACCTCCAAGGACCACTACAGGAAGGCAGCTTTTTTTGTGGCATATGCTTGCTCAGCATTCTGTTAGCTAGCAAGAGTGAACAAACAACTGAATTGTAAACCTCTGTCCATAAAAATACTGATAAAAAGGCAAAATGTGTTTTGTGATGCCAGATATACATTTCATGCTCTGCCCCCAAATACTGCTTTCTTTAAATCCATTCAAACTGAACTTTAAACAGACCAGACTCCATACCATTTGGGCCATATCACCACAAAACCACTAGTATCTGAATGAATCACCTATGCTTAATCTCACAATTTAATTACCTCAGATCTGACTGTTTATTTTTATATGCACACAGGAAAGAGAAGAATTCTTTCTTGATAGCTAGTTATGAATTATCTTCCTTCTCACATAAATCATGCCTTTTATTTAAGATACAAGACATGCACTTATAAAAGTAAATCTTCCTGATAAAGGAAATTTTCATTTTACAGCACATGAGAGGACAAGCTGGAGGACTGCTGGAACAACTCTGCAAAAAGTGAGGCAGTCACAGTCTCTGAAGTTCCAGGAAAAGTACTGCCCTCTGTATTATGGTCTATATTGTCATGTGACTTACAGAAAGCATGTTTTAAGAAAGTAGTAAGCTGTGGTTATAATGCAGCAGTTCCATACTCCACCTACAGAGTTCCAGTTTCAGGAAATTAATTATTACAATGCTTGAGATAAAAACTGGCAAACAAGCCACGAAAGTAGCCATGTTTTGCTTTTGTTTTAAGGGTACATGCTAAACAGCACAGCCAGGACTTTCTAGCATACAGTACAGCTCAGTATATTTGCTCCCATACATAAATCCTAATTAAAAGAGTGAGGGAAGAGTGAATCAATTGTGTCTTCCCATTTGAAAATATCTCTGTTCCACTTTCCTGCTGTGTCATCAAATTCTCCATGACTTACCTCCTTTCTCTGAAGTCCCCCTCCAACTCACCCTCACCTATTTTTAACATATACTTTCATGGAAGACTATTTCCTAAATTAAAAAAGTCAACTAAGCACCTAATTCAGTAGCAGTACTCAGTGAATACAGGGAACTCAGGCTAAACTTTCCTTTGAAATTATTTATGTAATATACTTCCCCATTTACAACAGAAATTCAACAATAATTAACTTTCAGCATTTTCACCCTCTTTGAAGTACTGAAGTCTGCCTTCAGTGGTAGGTTCCCGGTATGATTGCTGGTCACCAGTATCTTCCTTGCAACAGGAAATACACGATAAGCAATCAGTACCAGTGGCCACTCCCTCTGAAGCTTGTGAAGCCTGCATTATGAAGAGACTGCTAGGAAAGCTGAAATTGGTTAGAATTTTGCAATGAAAACAATAATTCACTGATTTCAACCTATCTACCTTTCTAAACTCAAAATTGTAACATACCCTTCAATAGAATGAGGCATACAAATTCCTTCCACAAGGCACACACTAGCAACAGTTCAGAAAACGTGTCCGACGTTCTTCATTGGCATGAATTGTCCTTTTATCCAAAGGCTGTGAACAGCACAGAGGGACACCACAAGCACTGCCTGATCTTCGGGTCCAAATGGTTCTGTCTCCACATCATCCCATGCCTCAGCGTCTCTCTCCCTGCACCAACTCTTCCATGTCTTAACTGACTCAAGACTCAGGCTGCAGTTTGAAAGAGGAAGAATGCTGTGGTCAGCACTGTGTGAAAAATATTTGCAGATAGACCAAGCCCAGCTTTGCTCTTTCCAGACAGAGGTTTCTCCCATCATGCAGCAGTGTCAAGGACCAGCCCTCCTGGCACTGTTCTTCCTCTTTGTCTTTACTGTTTCACTTCCTATTTCTTCCTCTCTCGCCCTTCCCCAAAATGTTCCTGTCCTTTTGTTAAGTTACAGCCTCTCCAATTTCCCTCAGCTCCCCTGCATCCTGCTTTTGTCCCTCCGGCTTCCTCTCAGTGACCCAATCTATTCCTTGTAAAGTAGCCTGCCAAAAATTCATCTCTTCCATAAAGGCTGGTCTTGAGGAAGCTAAAGTGCTGAGGCTACTGACTAATCAGCAACCGTTGTGACTCTTGCCTCTACTAGCACAAGGGGGGATATACAGCTTCTGCACAAAACCTGTCAGTCAGGAGGGTTGGTATACCAAAGACTAGTGGATGTTACAAATCCCACTTTAAGACCATGATCTTCCCATGATACCAACTTCCCCAACAGAAAGACTCTTTTTACACTAGTTCCACTTAAATCAGTCCAAACAGGGTTGCACAAGTCACAAACATTCTTATTTCTGTAGGTGGAGACATTGCACATGTGCATATGCTTCTGTTTTTCATTAGTAAGCCTCAACAGAAATAGAAGAACTTTGCTTAGTTTAGGTTGATTTATTTCTGGCACAGCTTTGTATTATTAGAGTTACAAAGAAGGCACATGGTGTCGGCAGCAAGGAGTGATAAATATCTAAGTTGTATAAAACCCAACCACTCTACTCCAAGACTTTCAAAGTGCTGTCTCACAATACACCATATACAATAATGCAGGGGATCATGCAGAAACATGAGCAACAACCTTGCTGAATGGCAGCCACTGTTGCAGTGCTAAGCCTACCCTGCCTTCAGGCTTGTGCTGACAGAGTACCACTGCCTGCAGCCAAGTATTACAATGTGCAACAGTATAAACAGAACTCCTAACATGCACAGGCAAAATATTTACACTGAATAGTATAAACTGGGGTGACATACACTGTGTTTGAACAAACAGTATTATGAGAGAGGGAGAGTTTACCAGCCTTCTACACTTCACAAATATGGATCCCACCCCCCAAGGAACACAAGGCAGAAGCCAGCTTAGACTCTTCTGACTGCCTTTACCTAACTATGATTTAACTGGAGACTACCCAGGCAGAATTTTCTACAGAGAAAGCAAGAGAACGTGATGGTGTCTTCTGTATACCAAATAAAAAAATTTAAAATAAGATCCTGCAAAACAAGTTCAACATTATTGCCAGTGTTAACTCAGAACTGATAAAAATTCATGTTACCTAAACATGTGAAAAAGAGTGCAGCAAGTCTAAATAGTAACTGTGAGCCAGAAACATCATGGTTCTATTGCATTATCTATTTGAGATATCTACATATCTATCTATCTACATTATCTACTTGAGAATCAGATAAAACATTTTCTATCTGTGGCACAAATGTGACTTCAAGTGTTGCAGCCCAATTAACTCAGAAGACTCAAAATGCAATGGGTCACACATCTATCAATTCATCATGGTAAAAAGCGACCATTTTGTTTTGGCAAACTGGCTGCATTTCAATGCTCTGTATGATGCAAAACTCCCCTCCTAAAAATTATAGAAAGCGCCAGCAAAAAATCGTGTCCAACAACACTAGACAGTACTCACTGAAATCTTCACCCTAATTTATGGCTAGAAATAATATATATCAAGCAGTGTTTTGCAGAAATAGTTTCCCTTCAGCTTAAACCCTCACTTAAACCTTAAAACCTCACTGATTCATGCAGCACAATGAAGTGCAGGGGCCAGTCAGAAACAACCTTATCCAAGTACATAATTTTTCTTACCAAACACTTAAAAAGAAGTATGAATTTAATGCAATAACAAACAGGAAGGACACAGACATACAGAGCAAGTGCTCCTAACAAAAAAAAAGCCATGCCATTCTTTCAGTTAACTCACAAATGCTGTTATAAGCTTAAGCAGCAGGGAGCTTTGTTTCTCATTTGGCTGCATTTTAGATCTTCAAACAAGAAACTATAATAAAAAATTAATGCTTAACAAAGTTAATCAATCTGATAAACCTATACAGACACACTGCTGAATGCCATGTTTCATAGTGTGTAAATCTTCTACCCAGAAACTTTTCTTCCAAGAAGTGATGCAGAAATGACAGTTCACAAGGTTTCACAGAGGGAATTTACACTGCAGAATTTTGGCTTTACTCAGTTTTGGAAAGATCTCATTGTACATGATATTTATGTTAGCCATTAGACAGTCTAAGTGCAACTTGTGCAACAAATTATTGATTTCAACAGTTAACTGGTTCTCCATTAAGTTAAAAGTAATTTCAATCAGAGATGGAAAACATCCTCTTTCACTTACTACTTCAGCTTTCTCCTCTTCGTTCCCACCTTTGTCTTTCACTATGAACATAGTGAAAGCTAGTGGATTTACAGGCAGGATTTAAAATTGTTAGCCTGCAAAATAAAACACAATGAGCCTAAACCAGATCTTAATGATGCTGGTTTAGATGTGGAAGTCTACATGAAACTCTTATGCTGTCAGCAAAACACTTACATCTGCATTTTTTGCAGGTAGAAAAACATTTAACATGACAGAAGCATGCTTCTCCTAATCCTGAAGACTATTAATATATAGACAATGTAAATAGCTGGCACATTGATAGTTTTAATTGTGTGTCCTCCAGTTTCACAGTTCGTTTGGCAAAAAAATAAATGGTTGAGGAATATAGTTCCTCCAGATTCTAGGTAACTGCCTTAAAACAGGTAGTGTGAATTGCATTTAAATGAGATGTGCTGATACAAGGATGTATTTTTAAAGCCTCAATGCTGCTGTGAAGGTGGAGGGTCTCTAGGTATTGGGAATATAAATTTTCTTCTCAAGGTATATGCTGGTTGAGGCATCTGCTTCTTTGTCCCCAAGCGGTCAACACGTCTGCCCACATCTTCATTAACTTCTGTAAGAATTGACAAAATATCTTCACCCCTACAGCCAGATGGAGAGCAAAAATAATTAAAAAAAATAATTAATGAGAAGATGGCACTCCATTTAACACCTCCCAGGTCATCTAGAATATTCTTTTCTCCATATTTCTCCTCTTTTGTCCTTATTTGAGTCATATTAAAAACAAAAGACCTTTTCTTACTCTACCTTGCTTGATTCAACCAGTAAAGAAAGATAATGGAATAAAATATTTTTACCTAAATCCACTCAAGCAACGGATGGCTCTGCCTTAAAGAATATAGATGGGATATAACAACCTTCATATTCTTCAGATTCTCTCTATGGTAATAGCAATGTTAATACAAATTTATCAGTGACAAGCAAACAAATCCTCGGTTTAACTATTTTTTTTCCACCTCAGTACATGGGTTACGGTTTCTATGTTAACTTGCCTTTTGATTAAAAAAAAAGAAAAAAAGAAAAAAAGAGGTAAGTTCAAGTTCTTCACATTTTTTCATGGAAGAGCTAAGGAATGTATTTACCTTGGTACCAACAACTCCAGCTTACTGCACAGGGCCTGAATATA
Organism: Chaetura pelagica; assembly: GCF_000747805.2. Taxonomy (NCBI): domain Eukaryota; kingdom Metazoa; phylum Chordata; class Aves; order Apodiformes; family Apodidae; genus Chaetura; species Chaetura pelagica. Next base: position 1,657,271 of record NW_009952251.1, read on the forward strand.
CCAAGCACCCTGTTGAATGTGCCGGAAAGAGACATATCCATCAATTGTGGCCATGCCTAGGAGGAAATCAGCCTCTTCAGGAATACTTTCAGATGGAGAAATGCTCTGTTGCATGGATGACAAGTTAGGAATTTGTGCATCAGCTTCAACATGGACAGGACGCTGTATCTCTTTACCCTGGCAAGCTTGGATAAAGAAGAGTTTGGGTTTTTCAGCCAGCTGTGGACATTGTTTGGCAGTGAAGTGGGACATAATTGTACGGATTGATACAAGTTCCTCATCTTTCCCATAGATTGCTCCTGACTCTCCATGAGATAGAATGCAACATATAAAACAGTCCCTGTCTTTGTGATCTTGCAAATGCTGCCAAGTTCGCATGAGATCTCTAATCTCCAGAGACGTCAGATTTGAGTAAGTTCTGACATCCAGACCAAGCCATGTGAACACTCTCTTCAGTTCTTCTGTAATTAAAAGATAAAAGGAAAAACTGAGGCAGTAGAAAACCTTTCTATGAAGTCACCGTGCAAGCTAATCTGAACCTTATACTGTGACACTTTGGCAGATTCATCCTTATATACTAGTATCAATTAAAGGTTAACTGCAATAAAAAAACATGGCATCAGCTCAAACGCGGAGTTCCTGAATTTTTCTAGACAAGTTTCAGAAAATACAATGACATTTTACAGTCTATAATGACACACCGAGTAAGCTCACAAATGTCACCTGGAAATATGAAAAATTTTCTCCTAAGTGTCACATTAGATCTTTCAAAATCTTCCTCACATCATTATTTTCCAGTTGCATTTTTGACTACTAGAGTTTCATACCCCACAGAAAAACAGAATGAACAAAATAAAACTATGAAGTTTCTTGGTTATAGAACTCCTCACACTATTATGTATAATGATGGTTTCATTTAGTTTTAGTTCTTTAGTATAGCTATAGATAAAGGCTAAGTAAAAAGTGATTCTTAAAATTATTCAAGAATGATCCAACTGCATCAGAATCACAGTGGATACTCATCCTTTAACTGTCTCCCTCTACAATACACAAATTACATAATTTAACACCTATCAAACATTTTACTCTTTAAGAATATTAACTAAAATATAGACAGTATAATATAGAGTAATATTAGCCAATCAATTCACATGGGGAAACAGGGAGACTAATCCTCAAAAAAATCTCGCTTTAGTAGCTTACCAGCATCTTTGCAAGAACCCTTCCTCTCCTGAAGAGACCCATCAAAGTTAACATTATTAATAACTAGACAAAAGCCTCTGTGTGGTCCATCCATTTTGTAGATTGCCATCTTCTGTAGAAAGGACAAGAAAAAAAGCTTACATCTTCTATGAATGTATTCAACTTACTAATATTTCCTCAACAAGTTCCAAAATTGGCATCCAGAAATTAGAGGCCCCTAAGTCTGTGGGTTACTTTTGAAAAGCTGGAACTCATTAGTGCCTCCTTGTGTGAAAAGCCATGGGTGAAGCCTCAAGCACACTTTGTGACCATACTATCAAACTGTAGAGGAAAGGTTTAGCAGCTGGGTTTAGCATCTATATGCAAAAGGGAGGGTTCAGCAACCAAACTGTGCAATCTGAATTGGTGATGGGGGTAGAAGTCCCCAGATGTTCCCAATGTCATGCCAATACTTGAACTTCAGATGGCAGAAGGTTCACAGTGAAACTATTGAATGTTAGGCATCTGAGTTGTTGAGGGTTTTTTGAGAGTAGTGATGAATACCTGGAGCAGGTGGTTCATACTGATCCACTGGAATTAGATGCAACCAGAACAGAGATTTCTAAAGTGCATAAACCTGCCACGCTACCAATTTTGTTATGATTTAAAAGTTACCTCCCACTGTTAAAAAACAACTTTTTAAAACCTGAAAAGTCATCAAAACTTCAAGTGCCTCCAGTTCCTTTCTGCTTGTTGGAGAGAGCAACAAACACCTGCTTTTGTGCATTCTACTAGAACAAGATGAAAGCAGTGCTCCAAGTTCCATCAACAGCAGCAAGTACTTTCAGTCTGAACAGCCGGTGATGAAAAAATGTTACAGCACAGAAATTCAAGAAAGTAAATAGCTACAAACAAATGCAGCAAGTTCCTCCCTCAATCCGTGTTCATCAGAAGGAAAAAGCCAGAGGGAGAATTTAGTGGTTACACTGCTGTACAAGGTTTAAAAGCGCACATAAGCTTCTAAGAAGGGATCTCACAATAGGGATTTTTTTCTCCTGTACCAAGACCTCTGTTTTATCGAGGAAGATTGTTACATGCCTGCAATAGCTTACTAAAAACTACTGCCTTGTTTTAATCTTTTCACAAGGTTTCTGCATACTACCCCTAATTGCTTTTAATGTCATGATGCTCTGAAGTTTTTTCTAAGCCAGATTCAAAAAGAGAGAACTGTGAAGCTGTTTGTATCCATATCTTGCACATTCTTCTGCCATCTCTAAAATGCACAACTGAAGAAAATGCCAAATGTTTTGCCTGTATTAGGAAGACAAGCAGATGCATTTCTGTGTGGATAACATCAAAGGTATTTATGCCTGTTTTGCCTCCACCACTCCTTTCCATACTGGTAAGTGTCTGGCCTCCAAGATTCAAATATTCTCTGAAATGTTCTAGTTGATCAGATCAGACAGCTGAAAAAAATTTCATTAAGCACACAGACATTTTACATGTCCTTGCATGATAAATGTCATTACAGGGATGAAGACCTCACACACCCAAGTATTAAAAAAGAAGGATTTAAGAGATCGTCTCCAACCTTGGATTCATTTTCTACATTGCTGAATTTTCCAGGTAGCTCCAGATTCACTTCAGAGAAGACTTGTGAAAGATGAGCTGCTTTGTTATCTAGGAAAAAAATGCAGCATAGACATTTATGAAAAGAAATCCAGTGTTAGTGGATGTAGCATAAAGGAATTTAGCTACAATACAGCATTTTTTGTATTTGAAATACTATTTATTGAAAGGAATAACTCCTCTGTATGAGACAGCACTGTCACATTCAAAGGATCTATTCTGAACAGGTCTTCAGTTATTTTTATTTTATATATATATATATTTGTGACAAAGACAAGGTTTCCATTTACATTAGTATTGTAGAATAAAGATATCCATGGTTCAAGGATAGATTCTACCTGAGACATTCAAATGGATTTTCCATTTGGAAATCAGCTTTAAAATAAACTGCATTGTAAGAAGAATCTGCAATGCTACTACTGAAGCTCCCATTATAGATTACTTTTTTGGTTTTGTTCCTGAATCACTGATAATAACTCTAAGATTGACTTGAAGAACAAGGCTGCACAAGGCTGAGTAAGAGCTCAAAAGTGGAAAAGACCTGACAGATGTCCAACTGCTATACTTTGCAATTGGTCAATTTGACGCGGAGTCACAAAGATGAATGCAAACTACCCACTGTTACTTGTACAGATCCTTATAAGAGATCTGATCCAAAATGTAACTTTACTTATTGCTGCTTCATTTACTTCTCCTTCTGAATGCCCTCCATACACTATTTAATGCATTCAGAACATCCATCACTACCATGCAATGCTCCCAGGCTCTGCAAGGTAATGATCTATAAAGTCAGAGGTAAAATCCTGCACCCAAAACATTAACATCTCAGTTTTATAAACACTCATAAGTGTCCCATTCTCTTCTCTGCCTAAGGATATTTAAACCAAAAAATTGTTTTTCATTTTTAGTCTTTTTACTTCTAATCAGAACAGCCCCTATTTCACTTTCCAGAAAGCACATTAGTTTCTAGTAAATGACTGACAAAGTGCACAGGATTTGCCAATTTTCTCTTGCCTCTTTCATGTAAGAGCAGAAATCCTTCAAATCTATTTGTGCAGAAAGCAAATGATCCTTCCAAGAAGACAACAAGGCAAATGTGTTGCATTAAACCAAATGCTAGAAGTTTCCCAGAGAAAGTAAAGGAATGCAACATTAACCATAAAGGTAAAAAACCCCAAATATATTTTCAGAAATTCTTACCATTGATACTAGAACTGACAGATTTGATTGAAGTCTCCTGTTTTTTGAGGGGAATACCATGTTAAAAATCATTATTATATATAATAAGTTTTCAGGGTGATTATAGCAAAATAGGCTTAATACCAAGCTCTATAAGTAGTGAGTAGGAAAAATACTGAATTCCTAATGTAATTTCATAATGAAATGACAAAAGACTTGCCCCACTTACACCAAATCTCAAAGAGCAAGAAACAACTATACTCTCTCTTAAGGATAAAGGGAAAGAAGAAAACTTTCACTTCCAAATGATCCTCTCGCTATAGGGGCAGGGAGTCACTACAAACAAAATAACAGTAGTAGTCCCATATTAATTCTCTTGGATAGACAATTATTTGAGTGTAAATAATTATAACTAGTGATTCTACTCCTGCCTAAGATGCATGTTCTAGAAGATGCCTAAGAGATATCTATGGTTTGTTAATAAAAACTACATTCATTTTCTTACTGTGCCAAGTGCCATGTATGAAGGCTTCCCCAAACCCTCTATGCATGTAGAGCAAATATAGCTCAAAGCAGCAGTAATGCAAACCCTTCTGACATCAAAGAGCTCATTTTCCTCAGCCCTTGTCTACTAGAACTTAATTTCTGGAAAGTATAATTGGTTTTCCTCATTGAGAACTAGGTTAAAACTCCCTCCCTTCCTCTTTTCTTCCCCAAAAAAGAGATCAGTTACAGCCCTGATAAGTTTTCCAATCTGACTCATCATGCAGCTGTAGGAGGGGTTTAGCTGATCAATGATTGGTACATTGAAAAAATGGGACCACTTCCTTTAGCAGCAGCAATTTAAACTCATCATCAAAGTATGGTGTCAGCCTTTTGAGATAATTAAGCATTGATCAGCCGAAACTTTAAAAATCAGCACCAACTGACTGACCCATTCTCAGAAGGCATCTGTATAGCTTTTTCTCTCACTCATCTCTCTTCCTGAAATTCTTTTTTTTCCCCAATAGCACATGACCAACAGCAGTATTTTTTACTTCCCCTATTTGGTAGTATATGTAGCCATATTTCTTGCATGTTGAACAAATATGCTTGTTCCCTTCCTAAACGAAGATTCAGAAAAAAGATCTCACAGCCAGTACAGTTTCAAAATAAAGGCAAGAAAAAACCAAACAAACAACAAACCCCTAAATCAGTATATCCCAAGTTAGCAGTATGCACTCCAGTGTACCTGTGGGCAAGTGAATACTCTGATGTCTTCACTTTGTGGCAACAAAGCTTCCTTGACTGGCACAGTGTTCTCCTGCTGAGGCAGAGACACTAAGAACAGAAAGAGACAAGATGTGAGAAGCCAAGTGCCTTTCAGTTAAACGGGTATGAATCTGCACATTTGGCAGATGTGGATCTATAGTTACTGAAAGATATATTAAAACAGAATGCATCATTGAAACACACAGAAAGCATGGGGGAATGGAACTCAGGAAACTCTTGAGTGCGCTTGCACCTACTGGGGAGACGTAGCTTTGTACTTCCTGTAATGTTTCCCAGTGCTTAAATAAAGGGAAATACATTTCCTCCAGTATGATTATAGTCACTGCACAGGAGGTAAATGAAGGAAAATTACAAACTGCAGTATAACCTCTGGTAATATGAATCACACATTTAATAATAAAGCCTACCACATATCAGACATGCATGCACACACCATTTGCCTCCCCATATTATCAGGCAACTGCCTTGTTGTAGAGTTAATTCATGAATCACTAAGTGCCTTTTACAAGACAGTCATGATCATCTCAATAATACTCATGGGAAAATGGAGAAGTGTGGCCTAACTATGAACAGAATTTCAGTTTCCCAGCCTGTTCTGCATCTGTGTAGCCTCAGATATTCCAGCACATTCCTACTGGAATTCAGCTAGGAGTTAATGCAAGCTAAAAGCTATTATGCCAAATTTGCATGTAAAGATGAGCAATCCCTTTCTAGCTCCTGTTCCAGCAACACGCACATAGGACCTTGAGGCTGTGTTTCCCAGACCCTTCCAGCGCTTCGTGCATTTTAGAAAACCTACTCCCTGACTCTGAATTTCTCACCTTTTGCCTTTTTATAACAGTTTACTGTCTCCAGGAGATCAGGTGAAACATTCAGACAAACGTCCTCCAGCATCTGTACATTGTTTTCAGTTAAAAGGCCCTGCTTTTCCAGTAAAATCAGCAATTCCAGAGCAGACTGACAGCCAAAAGGAGAGTAAAATATAGTTATTGTCTCTTAGAACTCAGAACCCGCCTCAGCCCTCTCTGCCTCAGACAATCACATTATTATCTGCTTTGCTTCCTATGAACAAGATCCAAACAGTTAATTTTACATCACTGTGGGAGGTGGAAATATTGCACCATGGAAAGCTGCTGGTTGCATTATTTGGTACAATCTTATTTAAAGAAGACATCCACCCAAACCATATTAATGGTTCTTGACTTTGAGAAGGCTCTATCGCTGTGAAACCAATGACACATGGGCATTAATCTCCTTTACACGTGGCTCAAGCAGGGCAAAGATTTGATTTGTTACCCTTTTATGATCTAATGCAAGGCTGTGGACTGTAAGTGATTGACTTTGGTGCAAAGTACCAAATTCTACACTTACCAGTCAACAGCTTTCTCCTTACTAACCCTATAAATAATGACTAGCCTAATTGCAAACTATGCCTATTCCGGCAAATACTTTCCTCTTAATGCTTTTCCTCCTATTCTGCCCCCCCTTCTTCTTCCCTTCCAACCATATACACATTTGGCTCTCTCCTCACATACAAGAGGTATCCGTCGCTTTGGAAGACAGTTTTGCAGGAGGAATATGATATCCTTCAACATCTCATCGGTAATGTTCTCTGACAATTCATACAGCATCTGCCTGTAACAGAGATCCAGTGAGATAAAAGCAGAACAGGAGACAGTGTAGAAGGTAAAACAAATCTGAGAAATAAAAAATGGAAAGAAAAAAAGTGTGGCATAGATGGCAGTAATGGAGAGAACAGAATCCCACTGCTTACCTATATGGAGATACTCTTCCCTTCTCATGCAGACATTCTTGCACTTTCTCCTTGGTATAACCAAGTTTCTTGAGCAAAGAGTAACACTTAATTCTGTGTAAGAGTTCAACTAATAGGGAAGTATCTTCCTCATTCAGATATTCTTCAGCCATGAGAAGCTGAAAGATGTCCAGTGCTGATTTCACACTTTCTAGTTTTCTGAAGGGGAGCAAGTCAGTACAGAGAAATTTTAAAGCTGCTACATCTTCAGCCACCAGATTTTCGTCAATGAACAGCAGCTGCTTACGGAACTTCAAGCTGACATCATTGTCCATTTTGCTGGAACCAACAGTGTCTCTGCCTGAAAGAAGAAAGCAAGCGCTAGTAACACTTGAATCTTCAATACCACAATCCTTTTAAATAAGATTTCATCCAACAGCTCTTTGGAAGCGCTTAGTTCTCGGCAGAAGAGAAGTTCCCTTTTAAACAAATTTGAAATTTACTTCCTTCTCTAAACACAAGACTACAACAAAGACCAGATTTCACACAAATTCTGAACAACCCAGTCTAAATGCAAAGTTAGCCTTTTCTGAGCAGAAAACTGGGTAGATGACCTGAAGAGGTCCCTGAGTTCTTCTGTTTTTTCCAAATCTTCCACCTTCAGATCTTTGCTTCTCTCCACCGTAGGTGGAAAGAATCTCTGCAGTAACTTACTACTATTCTCAATAGAGGGCACAGTGCTTCACACACATTCTTTGATCCTCATCGGGAGGGCTGTAGCATTCAAGTGCTTCCCTGTTACAAGCCTGGCAGCCATGCTGAAGGTGTGAAATCCATTCACTCCCAGTTATCTTGCTACCAGACTGTACTTCACATTTGACCCAGGAAAACCCTAAAACCTCCCTTATAAGCAAATGTCAGCTAAAATATAAGAGTGCTTAGCAATCAGTCTTTGCACAAGCACCTCAATCTTACTGAAGTTTAACACAGACTAATCACCATGCTTCCATGTAGCCTAGGCAGATCTTTTCTACTTGTGGAATGTTATATAGGTAAAAAGATGCTCTGGTGCTTTCTGCCAAAATGGGCAGGTATGTCTTTAATCTTTTGTTTAGAGCAGCTGAAAGCAGCAAAGTTTTGTACATGAGGGAGTGCAAGAAAAAACAAGGGATGTGGAGTAGGGACAGAACCTCTGAATCCAAAGCCTTTGGAGCATCAGGGAAGACAGCTCAGCAGATAAACTACGGAAGATATCATAGCATATGGCGGCACAGAGAAGAGACATTTTTGTGTTCAGTGGCAGATAAAATATATAGTTCCCAAGTCCAGATGCCCAGTTAGGAAACAAGATTTAACAGAACCCAGTAAGCCTGAATTGTGTCCTGTCTCTAAGTGACAAGTCAAAGCCTTTGTAAAAAAGAAAGGTCAGATTGCTTTTTCCTGTATTCAGACATACTCTTCCACAACTTAATAATTGCTCTTCACATTCCTTCTCTCCTCATATGAAATCCCATGTGTTGTGACACCCTCTTCATTTAAGCTGCTATCAAAAAGGTTCTGATCTCAATCAGTTATCTACACACAAAAATTATGTAACTTCACAGTAAATCTTAAACTGATTCCTACCTGAACTAACAAGCCTGTATAATCCAGGTTCAAACTGAATTACAACTCAGAATTTAGAGCCAGTGATTTCAACTAAATTAGTTTTTTAAAATCACTACTTGCAGAGAACAGGGCCAACTTTTAGGTACACCAGATGTATATAGTCATTTCACCAGCAAATCAAACTGAAGCAATATCAGCAGACGTTTCTTCATCTACTTTTTAAAGTTTTTAAGTTTGTGTTGTTGCAGCTCTTGGAAAGCTTCTTTCACACCGAAGATTTTCTGCTTGAGTTTGGAATACTCCTAAGAGCTCACGTGCTGCATTTCCCAGCTAGCTGCCAGTAACTTCTCCCGAGCTCTATACTGAGGGGAGGCTGGGCTCCCCGTTTCTCCGGGCACTGCAGCGAAAATAAACGCTGCTGGCTCACTGCCTCCCCACCCACTGCTCAGCTTGCTGCTGCGGTATTTTTATAACACTCTACCACTTCACACATTTTACATGCCTTTTATAAAACATCGCAGTAAAAAAAGAGTCCTAAAGCAAAGAACGGAAGCAAGCAAACAATCCCTATTCCAGTAAAAGAAGATGATGCTAACACCCAACACTAGCACACAAGGGCTCAGGACCTACCAGCTCCCCAGGTTTGCTGCAACTCCCCCTAACATGTATACCTAGAGCTAGCAGGACAGCAGCAGGCAGAACATCAACACGTAGAAAAGCGACCGATCAACCTCTCTAATTTCTGTTTTGTGCTGTACCCTTAGAGAAGGAATATCACGCAAAATAAGCAATGAAGATTACCATATTATATTTTTCTCTTTAAAGTTGCATGGACTAAGGCACTCAGACTGAAAGACTAAGGGATAATGCAAAACCACGGTGCACAAGGGCATGCCGAGGCTCAGCCCACAGCCCGGCAAACCAGGGGAGCATTCAGACCCCGCCCAGTGGGCAACCCGGAGGCGACTGCACAACACCGGAAGGAAGAAACTGGATTTCAGAGCGGGATTCGGGACCCTAAGTCTTCCTTCCTTCGCTTTCTAGTTCAGTTACCCCTTTTTTTTTTTACCTCCTACATCAATTCCGACCACGTCCCTTCTCCCGGCAGCTACTCTTGAGGGCGGTGCTCAGCGCTTCCCGGTTTGTTTCCCAGCG
>NW_009952251.1:1668567-1669850 GCF_000747805.2 Chaetura pelagica
GCCGAGCCCGGGCCGGGGCTCTCCCGGTACTCGGCCTTAGGGTTGTGACTCTCCTACGCCGCCTCAGCCGAGAAGCTTAGCTGGCGCCAGAACAAAGCAACCGGCAGTGCTTCCTGCGCGAAATGCTAAAATGCCGTCAAGCCATTTTAAAGCAGGCTACATCGCAAAAAAGACACGAACATTTTTGGCAATTTTTTTTTGCACTTACAGGAAGCTTGAGGGCAGTGCTTGTGGGAGAAGGCTTCAATGCCGTTTTTGTGCGGGCCTGTCCCCTCCACACCCCTGCTACAGTACGGGGAGGAGGAGGAAGGGGAGCAGGCCCTGCCTAGTGCAGGCTCCTCGGGGCTTTCAGCAGCTCTGGCGACACCTGTGTCCCCCCGCACCCTCAGGTCAGGGCAGAGCTGCCGTCCAACACCAATAGGCCCAGTCAGCTGCTGAATAGCGAGCCTTTTCATTGCAGTCATTTTTATAGAGCTGTAGAACATTACAGCCAACTGTAACAGGTGTTGTAGGTCTGCAAGATGAATTGACTAAGAACTTGAAGAGTTATTCTGTGGCCTAGAGGGGGACAGGGACAATCAGTCTGACTGCATGCAAATGTTTTCTTCAGACATTCAGTAGTAGTAACAGCACAAATTTTGCTAAATGATTATGCTCTTTTAGTAGTGGCACTGATTCAAATCACATTTCTTAAGATGTTTCTACAAAATACTGAAAACACACTCTCAGAGTAACAAATTTAAAAAATATGTCATGTCCAAAAAGGCAACCATTGTAAGAGACAATTATCTAACTGTCCTGGTTTGAGCCAGGATGAAGCCAATTCTTCTTTTTACTGATTTTTTTTCCTTCAGTAAGCTTTCTTGTAGCTAGCAACAGTGTGTTCTGCTAGGCTGATAAGACAGTGGAATGTTTTTCTAACCACTGAGGCTTCAAGGCCGCACCTGCACTCTGCCAGCTCAGACACTATGGGGATATCTGTGACCCCCCTGTAGGAGGCTGAGTTAGATGGACAGCAAAATTGGCCAAAGATATTCCATTCCATATATCTACGTAAGCTCAGAGGAAGGTCAGAGATCACAGAAGACAACTTCTTCCTTCCTTCTTCTTCTCCCCTTCTCTTCCATCCATGGCCGGTGTCCAGGGAGGACTCTGTTCATCCATCACCGTCGATCCTCAGGATTGATCTCTCGTGACCCCCATAACTCTCTGCTTTCTACAGTAGCAGCTCCGGGATTCCTCGGGACTCTTCCCAGTTCAGGGAAGTGCTGTGGGAGTTGCTG
>NW_009952251.1:1670713-1701076 GCF_000747805.2 Chaetura pelagica
TTAGACGGACAGCAAAATTGGCCAAAGATATTCCATTCCATATATCTACGTAAGCTCAGAGGAAGGTCAGAGATCACAGAAGACAACTTCTTCCTTCCTTCTTCTTCTCCCCTTCTCTTCCATCCATGGCCGGTGTCCAGGGAGGACTCTGTTCATCCATCACCATCGATCCTCAGGATTGATCTCTCGTGACCCCCATAACTCTCTGCTTTCTACAGTAGCAGCTCCGGGATTCCTCGGGACTCTTCCCAGTTCAGGGAAGTGCTGTGGGAGTTGCTGGGGTGGGGGGAGGCGAGAGGTTTTTGCCCATACCTGAACATATCTGTATATAATTGTATATATTTTCTTGTATCATTCATTAGTGTTTTAATTAAAGCTGTGTAGTTTAGTTTTCAATCCAGCCAAATCTCTCTCTTTTTCTCTCTCTCCTTCCCTACCTGGGTTGAGGGGAGGGGGGATCGAGAGCATTGTTGTCGGACCTGAGTCAAACGGTGACACTAACAGTACAAGTAAACTGGATTTATGGCTCAGTCACATGTAGGTGGCTGAGAAAAAATCACACAAGTCTGGTGCAAAACACTACAGCATCTCCTGCCTCACTGATACATCATCTGAGCCAGTGAAAGGCATTATCTGTATTATCTTTTCCCCCTTCCATATACACTGCACATAAAGACATAGAAAAAACTCCTGATTCAGTTATCAGAAAGCAAAACTGAAATTCACTGCCCTGGAGTGGGGAGTCTGACAGCCTTTTTCAAACACTGACAACAATGCAGGAGCAGAGGAGGAGTGACTTGTTTTATCTAGTTACACATCAGGTTCTGAAAACTAGGTGTTTTGGCAGTCCAAGGCTATGAAATTTCACCATCATGTAACTTTTTAGGTTCTGGTACTAATACCCCAAACTCATGATCCAGAATGAATTCTTTTCCCTTTTCTTTTGGCTACTGAATGCAAGTCTGATATCATTCAAACACTAACTGTAATACATGTACAACCTGTTGCAACCCACACACCACTCTTTCAAGAGGTGTCAAGGCAAAAAATACTGCTTAAGATTAATGATTTCAGAATGAGTACTGCTATGGTTTAGACATCTACTCAGGGTCAAAACATCAGTGTAAAAAAATAAACAAACAGAAAATCCACAAATACTGCACAATATATGACATGTCCCACAACTTGGATGTTAAAAGAGCTGTGATCACTTCTGACCCAAGCAGCCAGAGACTCCCTTCCTTTTTCACTGCAAGGGTTATTTACAGGAGCCTCTACAGTTTTCTAACACAATTTCTCCATCATATCTTAAGAAAGGGGACATGGACTTTATTTACTGTTTCACACACTAAGGTGAAGAACATGTACACTTCATAACCCCCAAACCAAACCTCCACTGTCATAAAAATATCAGAAATAGAATATATTCTACTGCTAGTATTTTAAGTAAATAACGGTTTGTTAGCATCACTGCACCAATTCACAAAAACCCATCACATGATTAGATTTGTAAGGATAGCCACTGTTACTCTTACATCCTTTCTCCCTTTTCTCCTGTTTTCTTCTTTCTCCTCCCCATATTGATGCTGCATTTCTCCTCCAAGTCTTTTCCCTACTTGTTCATCTTTTGGTTCTCCCTACCATTTCTTGTTCCTGCTTGAAATTTCAATATTACTTTCTCTCATCTCTCTGCCTCCTCTTGGTTCCTCTCCCTGATCCTGATTGTCTATAAGGCAGCAGAAGTGCTGATCATATGCAAAAGCTAGTAAGGGAAATGAAAAAATAGTGAGGTTAATTTGTGAAAGAAATCACATGTATTAACATCACATACATATATAATAACTAGGCATCGCATCTTAATTCTGCAACCACAGAAAACCTATTTGTTTCATTTGCCAGCCAGTACAGGAAGTAGCTTCTAAGATTCTAAATTACCATTTTATAATCCTCTTATCCCATGAAACGTGAGCAAGCTGGAGTTTCAAAATTACATTTGTGCTTTATTTTATCATAAGATACTCAGTTATTAAACATCTGGGGTTAGAAATTAATGCTATGTTTATTACCTATCACATATAAAACGTAATGCAGTGCAGTAACTTTTCCACTTCAGCATATGGAGTACACATGAATGTAATTTTAAGACAAAGTATTTTTAAGGCCAGAAGGAATATGGCACTAGTTTAAGAAAAGGACCAGATCAATACCCCTTTCTTAGAAAAAAAGTAAACTGAAAGGAAGGCCTTCCCCCTCTTCCTGCCTGTTGTAATATTTTTATTTTCAAACCTATAACATAATAAATTTTAGTATTTTTTACTTTAACGCTTATAGAGAACAAGCTTCTAGAGAATTTCTGAATTTTGAAAGAAAACAACAAAAAAAGTAGTAAGTTCTATTTTCCCTCTCATACCTGTGCATAAAATTACAGTGACATAAATAACATACATAGCAATAGTTTAACATAACATTTTGGGATGTATTTCCCAATGCAAAGCTATTAAAGTTTCCACATACTTTTGGTAAAGCGGACATGACAGCTTATGAAGTGGAAAGAGAAAAAAGCATGGAATACGTAGGCTTGCAAAACAGGTTAATTATTTTTTCTAAACTGTGCAAAATTCTCTTCTCATCACAACCATGTATGTAGCCTTCTGGAGTTAACATGCAAATAAAACAAACACAAAAATTTTTAAAAAGATCATGTGTGAAGATTTAATCACAGTGATAGAAAATATACTTTATATATGATACAAAATGGTACACTAATATAAATAAATATATTTTTTCATCTAACATTTAACGTGGATAGTTAAAGACTGTAAGGTAAAGCTTGCTCAGGGTGTTTCTTCTCTTTGTATACTCCTAACAATCTTCATCAATCACCAGCTTAGAAACTTCTTAAGCCAGATAAAGATTGTATCTACATCACTTAACACGGACTCTGTTAAGACTTCAGTATCTACTCTTTGAAAAATAAGCAAGTTTTACTTTCAATTATAGAACCTCCTTGAAAATGCATCTGGTTTTTTTCTGAATGAAACTTAAGAAGCCTGGCTTTAAAGAAAAATAAAATAAAATAAAAAATTATGACAAGCCAAAACTTAAGAAGTACAACTTTACACTGAAGAATAAAGAAATTCACTGCTACCAGCATTAAGTTTACTGGCCAAGCCCTCCTAATTATTATAAATATACTAATGTACAACATACTATTTTTCATAAATAAAAGCAGTGAGGGTGGGATTTTTAATTTCATCCAATATTAAGAGCCAGTGGTATGACACTTAGGTTCAAATATAATAAAGGGCACTTTCACCAATATGCCTGGTGCAACAAGTGTGAATTACATTTCAGCTTCCACGAAACATCTAAAATCCCACATTTTTAAACTGTGTTCTAGTTACTGTAAAATCGCACAATCACAGAATGGCCGGGGATGGAAGGGACTTCAAAGATCATCTAGATACAACACCCCTGAATTGGCAGCTACAACTCCCACTAGATCAGGATGCTCAGAGCTCCATGTAACCTGCCCTTTAGTACTTCCAGGGAGAGAGCTTCCACAACTATACTGGGCAACCTTTTCTAGTGTCTCACCACCCCCATCGTAAAGAATTTCTTTGTAATGTCTAATCTAAATCTCCCCTCTTCCATTTTTAATCCATTACTCCTTGTCCTCTCACTACAAGCAACTTCATCAGCCAGTTCCTTCAGGAGCCATGGATGAATCCCATCAGGTCACATGGACTTGTGCACCTTCAGGTGGCCTGGAATTTGTTCTTCTCCTGCAGTGAGGAGATCTTTTTCCTAGTCTCTGCCTTTGCCTTCTGCAACCTAGATGGTGCAGCCAAAGTCCTTGCCGGTGAAGACTAAGGCAAAATAGTCATTGAGTACCTCAGCCTTCTCTTATGCCTTGCATAACCAGGTCTCCAGTTTCCTTCTGGAGTGGGCCCACATTTTCCCTAGTCTTCCTCTTACCACTGACATACCTGTAGAAACTTTTCTTATTCTTCTTAACATCCCTCACCAGATCCAACTCTCTCTGTGCTTTGGCTTTCCTTACCCAATCCCCTGCTTCTCTAACAACTTGTGTATACTTCTCCCAGGATACCTATCACTGCTTTCACTCTCTGTAAACCTTTTTTTTTTTTTTTACATTTAATTGTGTCCAGGAGCTCCTTGCTCATCCACATAGACCTCCTGGCACCCCTGCCTGCCAAGCCCTGACATGTGTAGACTCATTTTTGCATCAGAGGAAAACAGACCAAAACATGACAGATTGTCTCAGTTATTAACATATAGCAATTGTACGCTGTGGACAACACTAATGACACAGGGTTCTGGGTGAATCACAACCTCTAATGCAGCAGGCAGACGGAATCCGTATTATTTAAAAGACCATCTTTCTCCTTCTGTTTTGCTAGTCTGTGGAGGCACACAAGCGTTAATAAAGGACTGGTGTTTCTCAGTAGGCATTCTTTCCTGACACATTTTGCATGATTAGATGCTGGGGAAAGTACTCAGTGAATTTCAGTGGTTTGCACTGTCTTGTATTTAGTTTAAGCATCAACAGAAGAACCTGTATCACTGCACTGCTAATAGATATGCTAAAAAAACAACTAATGAAACAATAAAAACACAAAACCCTGGAAAACCCAAGGGCTATACAGCTTAAAGCTCCTTGCATTGTTGAATTTGGTTGCAAGATCTGCTGCAGTGCTGTATGATAGATGCCATTCTCATCCAAGCTTTCAAAGCCTGTCTAAAGATATAAAATCTAGTGCCTTAACACACCAAAATGCTTCTAATCCCTGCGTTTGGAAGCAATAGGCACTTAGGTATACATGCAGTAACAACGCATAAAGTAAAAATATGTGTAAAACTGTCTGGATCATAGTGTTTCCTGTTAGTCACTTCAGACGTGTTCTTTCCAACAGCAGTTAAGTGGGAGAAAGAAAAAGCTTCTTTCTCAGTGTGTGCTGAAGCAGAAGTGAATATTGTTGGCTTGGGTCAGTGGTCTTATTCCATTCATAGACTTTTCCGTTCAGTTCTGTGTGGATATCTAATATAGAGAGTTTCCTACAGCAAAAAAAAATTAAAATATATTAGAGAATGAAGCAAGACACCATTTAAGAATAAACAAGAGAGAAGACAACTTTAGACTTCCCAAGGAGAAAAATTTCAAATTTCAGTCTTTATTGCAGAGGTTGCACCTCTAAAACCTAAGGAAGGCATAACATGCATTTTGGATACAATCTGTTATAACTCACATCACTGTTGTGATATTGGTCATGCTATGTTGATCTGTCACTTCATTGCAAGGTTTTAGGGTTCATAACAAAGTAATAAATGCTAACCTTGCAACTATCTTGAAAAACAGTTGCTAGCTCCTTGGTAAATCAGTTGTACAAAGAAAATAGTTCTTGTTAAGTTATATAATCAAACATACTTGATTTTTGCTCAGATGCCTTTTGGTCATCTCTTTAGACAGACTAAAGTTTTCTGATAATTTAAATTCAAGATTACAAATTGGCAATCTAGTGGCTTCCTGAGCAGAGGGTTCATTAGATCTAAAGAAAAGACAAAATCCTTCCCTCTCAACTGCTTTTTCCCTGAACTTAGGTACTGACTTTACATTTGCAAACACAGCCCTTCTAAATGATAAAAGGCAATCCTCAATTTGATAGATGCCTGGTGTGTACCTCGTTATCTTGGAGAAGGAAGATTTCCAATCCTGAATAAAGCACTGACATACATTATCTAGGTTCTTTCCTTCTCACTCTGCAGCCCTAATGACATAATATTTAATTTTACTCTCCAGAATCAGAAGCTTCACTCCTACTTTAGACTGCTTTCCTGCACCTTTATTCTAGAATCACCTATACTTGTCTTTTAACCTATGACACAACATGAAGACACTTTTCAGAACCAGAGAGGACAAATGTTAAGGTTTCTCTTTCTCTAGGACAGCAGGCTGTTCTAGGAAAAGGGTTATTTTTCCTTTTTATTTACCTTTTATGAGGACTGCTAAGTATCTCAGCCAGACAATGCAGATAATATGAAGAGGAACTTGGAAATTTTTCTATTGTAGACACATCCACCTTGCAATGACTCCAAAAGATGTCTGCTACTTGGGGGATAGTGACTTTCCATGGGATTTTTGCGTTACTGATGATTTTCTCATCATTCCCATCTACTTCCAACAGACTAGTACATTCTTGCTCATTTTCTGGCACAATGTAGCTCTGAATAAAAAAAAGCTTTGGTTTTCCTAGGAGCTCTGGACATAAGTCTGCTGTAAAGTACTTCTTTATTTGTTCCAAAGGGAATCCAGAAAAAGTATGGTCTGTACAGAATATACTTTGAGGAGTTCCACGGCTGACCAATATGCAGACAAAGCTGTCACAACTTCTGTGCTTCTGCAACCTTGCAACTTCAAGCAATGTTTGATTCATGGTGTTCATGTTTAAATATCTGTGACAATGAACATCATAGCCTAAGCCTTTGAAGGTCTCTTCCAACACATCTGAAAAAAGCAATACATAATTAAATCACAGTATATCAAGGCTCAGTTTCATCTATCTTGAATGACAGTATTTACAGGATTTCATTACTGGAAATATTTATTTCATCACAATAATTATAAAAAAATAATCAGGAGTACTTGATGTTGATCCCAGTATATTACATACTTATCGTGCTATAAGCATGCTGTCTTAAATATGAATTATGTACTTCATGGTAGCAAAGACACTATTACTTGGCACATGATCTGTTCCTAATTCCACAGACACTTGCATGCTTTCATTTAGAGCCAGTATCCCAAGCTCCTAGGACTTAAAATATCAGACAAGAGTCTAAGTAACTACTTTGGATGCTTATTAATACGGCAGTGAAATGAGACGCATGGTGGTTAACACCACAGGTATTTTTTCAGTGTTCAGAGAAGCACAAGCTATTACTATGACTCATACCTTTAACATCATATCTTTAGTATAAACCACATATACATTGGCCATGCACAGTTTCCAATGTGCATATAAGGAAATATTAAGTGCCATGGTTATGTAAAATGCCTTAGACAGGAAGATAAGACTGTACCTTGACTTCAAAAAGTTTAACAATCCCTAATTAGCAGAGGCTATTTCAGAGGTAACTGGCAGGAAAGCAGGTGTTGTATTACCACACTGTTCTCCTCAAGAAGCCCATAATGACAAGAGGGAACAGAACTCATAACCTTTGACAGCAAAATACAGGCTGGATGCAAACTATATTATAAGCAAGGTGATAAACAGGAACTACAGAATTTCATTCGAGTTCTGCTGGTTTGATTAAATTTGGTAAAAGACTTCAGAAAACTTCCAGACATTTTAAAATTTGGAGATAGAAAGGAAAATCCCCTCTATGTAAGGCAATAAAACATGCTCTTAAAATTCAGGTGGAGGAGTAAGTATTAGCAGCTTTGAGGAGTTATATATTCAATGAATCGCTTCCCCCATTAGAGGGCAGCAGTACATACAAAAATCGAGTTTCAGCAACAAGTGTTCTTTTCCTGTAATTATCTCACTAGCACGTACACATACACTCAAAGATACAAAACTTGGCATCATCTGAGACTATACACACATCCTAAGAGTTCCAAATGAAAAAAAAGAAAAAAAAATAATCAAACAAACTTAGAGCTGATACCTTTGTTTAACAGAA
The DNA here is from genome assembly GCF_000747805.2 of Chaetura pelagica. NCBI lineage: Eukaryota > Metazoa > Chordata > Aves > Apodiformes > Apodidae > Chaetura > Chaetura pelagica. The sequence continues at coordinate 1,678,418 of NW_009952251.1, forward strand.
ATTATACACGGTAAGCTTTTGATGCAGCAATTTTACTTTAAATTTACTTGACATGATTGTCTTACTGGCTTTTGTATTTACTGTTTCATAAACAAAATAAATCAGACCTGGCACAGTAAAACACACTTGTTCAATAAATCAGGTCAGCACATGCTCATATTCCATTAGAGGCAATGAAATTTTAAAGAGGGTTTTTCTGTAAACAGGGCTATTTTTCACGTTTTCTTTAGCTCTCCACACTGAAATTTCTCTAGCATTTATTTTTGCATTTGCTTTTAAGAAACAGAGCTCTGCAATAAGTAACCACTTTGGTACTGAAGCAGACTGTCCTCTCACCCCCAGTCTTTCAGTCCTTAGCAAGCTGGCTGTCCTTATTTTTATCTTTTTTGCTTATTTTTTTTTTATGTAGTACTTATGAAGTGCTTTAGACTGAACAATGTAATTTCTACCATCCAGCAATTGCATTATTGGGTTTTTTGTTTGTTTTGGTTGGGTTCTTTTGCCATTTGTTTTTTATTTGTTTGGGGCGTTTTTTGTTTGTTTGGGTTTTTTTGTGTGGGGGTTTTTTTTTGGTTTTTTGTTTGTTTTTTTTTGCCAGACGTCATTGATGCGCTTGGCAAGACATATGGAAATCTGATCCCAACAATGCTTCCTAGTTGCATGCAACTGAGTATGTACCTTCCTTGACCCCCTTCTCCATACATGGCAGGACTATTAATCAGTTCAAGTAATACTAATGGCAAAGTAAGCATCTTGTTTTGTATTATTTACCTAAAATACTATAGTCAAGCAAACATCAAAAAATTGCTTCTTGTATCTCTGCTCTGCATTCATTGCTCTTCAACACCTACATCAACATTTCTAAGTTGGTCCATCCACTGAACCATTAGTTATGAGAAAGAGAAAAGATATGCCTACAAACCCTCTTCTTCCTCTACATCTCTTAGCCTGTTATAGAACTTACTGCAAGTACACTCTTCATTTTAATTTTAGCCTCATGTGTTACTATCATTAGAGAGGGAGGAGATTCTTTTTTTCTTGCTTTTGCAAGAATCTTATTTTTGGTTTCTACAAAGACAATTAGGAAAAAAACACATTTTAGCCATGGCACCATTCCACATGCAAATTGTGTGGCTTTTTTTTTCTTAACTGTAACAAGAGGGACAGAAAAAAATTATTTTCCCTATGAAGCTATAGTGATGGTTTTAATTAAAACTGTACAAGATGTAATAGAAGCCTAGGTGCATTACTAATAAAGGACCACATGCCTTCAGCTATTCAAAGTATGTTGAGTCTGACCGATTATACTTCAAATCTGCAATAGCTTTGGTCTTGCTACAATCTCTACCAATAACCTGCTGTATTACTATAGCTTAACTATTCTGTTGGTCTCTGAACATTCTTTTTCTCCCTCCCAAAATTCAGCCTATTTCCTTGCAAATTCTTTCATTCAGAGATTCTGCATGAATAAACAAATAAGCATTGCTTGTAACAGCTAGGGCATGTGGCTGTAATCTCAGGTTGGGCCTTCCAACTCTTTACTTCAGAAGACTTAAAAGAATTGATAGACTATCTGACTAGGACATCGCCCTAGTCTGGCTAGTAAATGTACATCATATTCTTTATACTCAATTGTTCTAATTATCCAAGATAAAAAAGATAAGTTACTTCAAATTCCAGACCCTTACCTGCATCATTGCCAATACAGTCTATTATCAGGCATATTCCTAGAGGTTGACTTTGCATTCTGTACTGATCATCAAACACCTGAGGAACACGAAGGACAAATTTAATACGTCACTCTCTTTAACTTACAAACTTAACTTTTTTCCCAAGTTCAACCACATCTGACCTGTTCAATTCTATTATTTTGTTTTTCTATAAAAAAAGGGATCTATATCTACAGGAATACAGCATGTCTTATCTTCATACAAAAAATCAGGAGACATGGACTAATGACATTTCTCCCTATTTCTAGCACAGGCTTAAATTTGTGTTATGTAATCTTACTACCATAATGATCCTTAAACAAAGACTATGACTCTATCAGAAACAAGAGAAGCAAGTTGAACCTTAACTCTGGACAGATCTTCAAATATTAATATTTTCTTTCAAAAAGAAAGAAAGAAAAAAAAAAGGCTGTATGGGTGGAGGGACTTTTTAAAGATCTGGACCATGACAGCAATGGTTGATTTCCTTAAGCGTAACCGCTTTTGAGATGTTGGAAGTAATAAGTTTCATATTGCCAACACAATAAATGTAGAGAATTTTTGTGTTCTTCAGGTATGCAAGCAAGCACTGCTCGTCAGAAAAACATTAATTTCCTCAGTTAGGCAAACAACCTCCTTGTTCCTAAACAATCTGTAACTACTCTATCACAATTACTCCCTCCTTTAAAATATACAAGTTTAGTGTATGCTTTTTGCACACTGCTGCTTCAAGTAGCAGCAAATAGTTTACATTAAAAATACACAATGCAAAAGCAATTAATAGAACCTGTTTGGGGCTGAGGGAGATAGGGATGTATATTGTTCTATCTGCAGGCCATTAAAGGAAATCTCAAACACAAAGAAAACTAAGGTGAATATCTGCAGAGGTTTTCATTGTATTTACAAGAGTCACATGCACAAGCACATACCTTATGTGACACTGCTCCTGATTCCTGAATAGACATGGGGACTGGTTCTGCTGCAGTTAAAACACAGACAATCTCAGTATATAGGTACCAGTGACACTTCTTTGACACCAAATCTGTTAAACAGGACCCTATCTAGTTCAGCCAAATTGTCAACTCATCTGGACCTCTTAGTTCCTATGTATGCTATCAAAGTTAAAAAAAAAACCCAACAGATCACAAAAATGTTCACCTCTAAAATGTTATTTAGATCACATTTTACATTGCTTGTGACTAGAATTCATGTTGTGATTTAAGCCAGCAGGCAGTTAAAACAACCACACAGCCATTTTTCCTTCCCCAGTGCAGATAAGGAAGAGAACTGGAAGGTAAAACTCATGGGTTGAGATAAAGACAGTTTAACAGGACAGTAAAAAAAGATGACTATTATAGTAACAATAGAATATACAAGTGCTGCACAGCACAACTGCTCACCAGCCACTGACTGATGCCCTGCTAGTTCCTGAGGCATGGTGCCCCCCAGCCAATCTACCCCCAAGTTTATACACTGAGCATGACATCATCTAGTATGGAATATCTCTTTGGCCAGTTTGGAACTGCTGTCCTGGCTTTGCCTCCTCCCAGCTGAAAAGTCCTTTGACTAAAGTACACATTACGTAGCAACAAATAAAACATAGGTGTTATCAACATTGTTCTCATACAAAACCCAAAACAGCATTATACCAACTACTAGGAAGAAAATTAACTCTACTCCAGTCAAAACAGATCAAATAAACACACAGTCTCTCCTATATTGAAAGAACTCATCCAGCTACTCTTTTAAAAATTGCTGTATTTGAGCGGTATTTTGGGCTTAGAGAAAGAGCACAGCACATGTGCCTAGAACCTGGTACTCCCTGGACAACTTCTTCGCTGGCATGCTGGAGAGTCCACCACTGAACTGACACAATAACTCCCTATTCAAGAGTTAATGGGTACAGCTGCACTGTACAGGCCTCCAGAGTCAACCTTCCCGATGATTTTATTGATAAACTACTTAGTCTGTTAAAAAGTTGTGACAATGGGAGACCACAACAACTTCAGTAAGTTTAAGATCTGGCAGCACAAGCAAAGCAAATGCAAGAACAAACAAGAAGGCAAGGCTCCACTTTCAAAGGTACCAAATACTCTCTGCTTCTGGTGTTATGAACTGGATTAGGCATAAATGCAGCTATCAAACAACAGTCCTTTTGATACAATGATATTCATAATTTGTCTCTTTAAGATCACCAAAAATCAGATAAAATGCTCTTACCCAGAATGAGACTCTCTCCATTTTCTGATTTTCCTGTGTTCATATTCTGGATCTAAAATGGAAGAAAGAAACATTTTTCTCCTCTCTCCTTCAATAATTAATAATAATGTGTTCCAAAATATAATACAGTAGTATTTTTCTTCCTCAAGAAGAAAAACATATGTCACATCTCGGCTAATTAGAATTACAAAATACCAAGAAATACCCACCAAAATCACAAACAAAAAACCCCAAAGCATTCCTCCTCAGAAAAAAATTACCAGCTCGCCATGAACAGCAAAGAAAAGCTTATTCCTAAAAGTACTAAAAGAAACAAAAAACCTCTGAAAGTGTGAATTTTATTTCTTTTAGACCAGCGGGGAGAAACTTTCATTGAATTAGGAAGGAAATTGTAACAGTATTATTATAAAATGGAAAAAAATAAATGCAAACTCCCATTACAAGTTGTTGTGGCTTTGTTAGTGAAGACAAATTTCATCACTGGTGTCTTGCATGTAAGCATTATAGGTGCATATTTACTGAACACATGACAGAAATAATCTCAACAAATTCACTTAGCAAGGGTAAAGACATCAAGTAAGTAATACTATTGCAGTATCTGACCTAGCTCAAATACAAAGAACACTACATGCATTTGATGACTTTTCAGATAATGAGATATCTTAATTAAAATTAAACTAAAAAAAAAAATCTGAAGAGCTCTCCTTATACAGCCATCCCTTTAGCTTCCAAAATTAAAAAGCTACTTTACAGGCCAAGTCCAGAAGTACAAAGAAGAATGTTTAGCAAAGGACAGTCTAAAGGAAAACTTTTCACTCCCCAAAGTAACAGAAAAAACTTAAAAGATACAGATTTTACATGTGCAACTAATACGAATAAAAAAAAATATAAAAAAATAAAATCACAGAAACTCTTCAGAGGGGAACTTTCTCAGTCAAAAGACTTCAGTCAGACCCCAAACCCAGCAAGTAACAGGAATAAGATAAATAAACCAAATAATATTTTAGTCACTAGCAGTCTCTCATTCCTTAGGCTCTGCAAGATTCATCCCCTTTCAATGTCTGGCAATATTTAGAGATAAAGTACCTGTCTGATTTATTGTATACTTACCCCTGAATTATAAGGACGATCAATCAGACTGAGATTAGGAAGGGATGCCTGAAGCGCATTTACATATACTGGCTGAGAATGAAGGGAGGACAGTAAAGCTGAAAACAGAAATACACAGAGAAATACACTATGATATATCAGCTGTTTCAAAAGCCTAAATCCATTAAACATGCGAACACTCTGAAGCGTAACTTGTAATTCTGTCTTCAGTAAGGGTACATCTGATCCTTGCTATCAAGGGTAATCAGTGCAAAAATAGAATCTTACCTTCATGTTTGTACTTCTGAATCTTCCTAATCAGATCTATCCTGTGAATATTTTGAAAACAGTCTTCTATCAAATCCAGTTGATTAGGAGCCACCAAATTTAGTTTCTCCAGGTCAATCACAAGAGCTAGAAAGCTCTAGAATAGCAGCAAAAAAAATCAAACTGTCACATCAGCAATTTGTTCTCTACCAGTAAGTAATAGAGTAATCCAGAAAATAACAGAGAGGTCATAAAGTTTTTACAATCAAGAACTAAGGACATGACCTTCTGAAGCACTAAGAAAATTATCTGGAAGATAAACAAGAATTCTTGGTATTGTCATAAGAGTAATGGAAACTAGAAAGTAATATTCTTAAAAACAATTAACATTTTTGAGGAAACAGTTTTGCATTTCCTTGTTGCTGCAAAGCAAGCCACTTGGATGCCACAAAACAAAAAACTAAGAAAATCTTTGGGGAATTTACAGGTCCTTTCTTCTCCTTTGGTTAAAGAGAGGAAAAAAAAACACCCACAAACTCAAAGGAAGGAATCTGAAATCTTTGGTCTTCTGTGCACAATGGTCAAGTTTTCTGAACTCTCTATTGAATCTCTGCTTTCTCAGAGCACCTAAACATTCAGAATGTGAATGTACAGAGAAATACTAATTAACGTATAGTTTCTGTAAATGAAGCAGAGCACAAACATAAATAGTAGTTCAAGGTGCATTTCATATGACTATTGGTTTGAAAGGTTGAAATTGTTCATATATGAACTTTCAGATCAGTAATACATGGGAAGATTTTTTTAATGCCTTCTGCCTGTGAGATTCATGCTAACACCATTGCCTACAGCAAGTCTTCACTGTTCCCTCTTGCTGTTTCTCATGTTTCTTTTCTTAAATTAAAAAAGAAAAAAAATAGAAGCCACTACACATTCTCAACTTCCTGGCTTCTATCTCTACCTGCCTCACTACCCGTTGCAGTACTGCCTCCTCTCCTTTTCTATCTAGCTACTTTCCTTTTTACTTTGATCTCTTATTGCTCCAGACAAGACCAGCAGAAAAACATACCTTATCTTTCGCCATTTTCATACGAGGTACGTAATCCCTGAGCAGGAAAATAAGAGAACCCACTTCTTCTTTTTCCAGATTCTCATTAATCTCTACCATTAGTACCCTGAAATAAAGGTGAGACACTTTAGTTTTCAAAAAAATCCCACCCTTGCCCAATTACTCAACTTCTCCCATGTTCCAGTATTAATGTACCATTCTCAATTAAACAACAGGAAAAAAAGCCTACCCTGCTCCAGTAACAAAATACCTACTCTTGCTAGTCAGCACCTCTGTTACTCAAGACTGACTGTGGAATACTAACTGTTAGGAAAACAGAAGTCTCCTTAATATTTCAATAGAGATTAAGTGAGAGAATGATACAACAGAACACATCTTCAACTCTTTTTCCTAGTAGTTACAAGGTTTGTATTGCAGTGAGAAGCTAACACAGGAAAATCTTCCTCATTAACATGTAGATTTTTTTCCGAAGATGCTCAAAGAATACAACTGGAGCTTCTTAATTTAAATCTCTTAAAACTACAGAATAAAAAGCATGAGGGGACACATGTCTTAAGAAAAGTTATACCACAAGACTGTGTGGCCAATCTCTAACTAATGATATTACTCTAAAGTGCCATTTGTATCTGCTAATCTAGAACTGTACAAACACTGGTTTTATTGCTTAACAGAGACAAACTCCTTAAAGATAGTTTGCTTCTAATGCCGTGACATATAAGAAGCTACAAGGGCTTACTTTAAGGACTCAACCTGACATATTCTTTTCACTGTAACTCTAGATATAATACCCTTCTTTGCTTTTCTTTTACCTTGAAGACCTATTTAAAAAAGAAACAAAAATCTAGCCCCTCAAAGCAACCCACATACATTTTGAACAAATTAAGAGTAGCCTTGAAATCTGAAATAGATATATTACCTGTAAGCAGGGATAATTCTGAGACACCTGGCAAGGTTAGCTTCCACTGTTGCCTTCTCAGTCTTCAAGATCCTCCTCAGCAAGTCAAATCTCTTAACTCTGTACAACAACTCGGACAAGCCAAGAAAAGATAGTTTCTCCCTTTCATTCAGAGCCACCAAGAGCTCTCTAAGGTCAGCAGTGGCCAAGTCAGGAGCAAGGTCTCGGCACAGAAAAACCATAATCTCTTCTTCTTCTTTATCCAGTTCTTGTTCAATCTCATGAATGAGGGAAGCTGGCACTTGGCACCTGGTCATCACTTTGTTGCTATCCCTTTAAAATTGTCAGCCTACTGTTTTTAAACAGGAAGCCAACATGACATGAAGCCCATGTATATCACAGCCTTTGTCTGGTGTTCATTCTTAACTAGATGCATTTTTACATAAGCACTTCTGTGGAAGACAATTAAAAGGTACTAAATCAGTGATCTGCTGCACAAGTTCACAGTTAACTTTCCTGTCTGATGTATTTAATTTACAGCTAAAATATGAAGTAGTCTACACCGACCTCCTGTTCTCAAGGGGTTCTCCCAGCTGTTCATTACAGAACAAAAAGTACTTAGCAGGTCATACTAATCAGAGAAAAATGGAAGGTTTTTTTTAAAGTAAAATTACTTTAACACAAGTCTGTAAATTCCATAGGAAGTGAAACAAGTCATCAGATTGCTGATGAGTGATATTTCAAGTGCTTCTGGAAATAAGAGTTAAGTTCCACAGCAATTTAAGTCCAAATCTCTGACCTCTTCCCAGCAACCCTCTACCCCACTGCTCACCACCACCTTTTCTCCCCTAAAAATCACAGGACATTCTTCAGAAAGAATTTTGGGAGGTAAGAGGTAGTGTAACTACACATCATATATAAAATAAATGAAAAAACTCCACATATAAAAGCACTGATACCAGACATGCATTTGGCCTTAAATGAAGTAAAAATAAAGGAAATATTTACAATAGGTAATATTTTAAATTAAATATCTATAGATTCAGGAATGTGTGGATTTTCTTATTTATTAGCATAATTTAAAGTGATTCCAATCTGAGTTACTGAGATTTTAGGGATTCTACACGTACACCCTCCATGCTCAAAAAGATCAAAAAACCACACCAAGAAAAAGTTTCAATTTTAAGTATGCAATTCACTTATCTCTAAAGGTATAAATAAGCCAAGACTGCCCTTTCCTTCATGTGACATTTGTGTTTCATCATAGTGAAAACTGAAATAGAAATTCAAACCTAGAAAAAACCCCCATCCTTATGATTAACAAAATAATTAGGGTGCAATCCTCAATTTCCATTGCCAACAACTACAGAAATTCTAATTGACCTTCTTTGATCCCCATTACCTACATTAAGAAAAGTGAAATGAGCAACCCGAAGATCAATCTTAGCTTTACATGGAGTTCAGTCACTATACTGCATGGTTTAATTTAAACCTTTGTGAAAAGGAAAAGCTAATTTGACTTCAAAAACTATTACACTGAAAGATTCTAGAACCTGGATAACATCCTTTTCAACCTTTTGTTACATATTCTAGAAGTTAAAATCAACAATACCACATATTGTATCCATGCATTAATGAGACGAAATAAACCCAAGATTTTTTTTTTCCTTTTCTCATTCCAATGCTGTTTAAACGAAAAATAGTTATATACATCCACCTGACTTTCCTCAGAAAGGGAGTAAGAGTTGGATTTGATTATACTCATTGGGTTTCACTGACCACTGTCAGTGAATATCAAATTCAAATTCCTGGGGCAAAGTCTCCTTTATTTACATTTATCCCCATGAACCATATTTTCTATGTAGTCAGACTTCAGCAGCTTTTCCCTCAACACTGCTGCCAGTCACAATAGCAAATCATCTGTATAAAAAAAAAAAAAAAAGCAATCTTGATCTTGCTGATAGCATGTCTGAATAACTATGGGATTATAACTCAAGTCCCTGCTATGACCTTAAGGTCCCAACTTCAGAAGCAAAACAGAAGTTTGAACAGGCAAACTATAAAATATCTGAAACCCACCATATTAGAAGACTCAAGCATTACCCAGCTTAAGTACTCCTGCACTTCCATACTACACTGTAAACGAGATCTAATGTATATGCAGCAGTGTCCTCAAAATGGCACTGAAGCCACTTAGGCTCATTTTCAGAACCACACCACCCACCAGTAACAAGTGTGCATATACTCTGCTTAGCCCATTGCAGCCTTCTATATGCATTCTAAACAGACCATGCTAAACACCTAGAGAAAACGCATAATCTATAGTACTCCTGCTATAGCACACAATCAGAAAAAGCAACACCTATCCTCTGATACAGTTCTGTTCTTCAGAACCCAAAAGGGACAGACACAAAGCAAGTCTTTTCCCTCAGCACATCACACCATTCAGGAACTTCAGAGAACTAAATGCACTGTGTGCTCTAAGTACAGCAAGATTTAACCCTAATGTAAACAGAGGAAAAAGCAAAAGAACCTTACAAATAAAAATAAAACATGAGTCAATGCTGCCCCTTTCAAATACCCAGGACCACAGTATTTTTAATATAGCAAGCTGAAAATTTTTGTTTCCAACAAAATGAAACTGGGTAGAGAAAATATTTTTACTTTTGAACCTGTTCTATTTTACCCACAGACCTGCAATGCTAGCACTTGTATAGCTGGGGTGGAAGGGCAGAATAGGAAAACTTCCAGGCCTCTGATAAAGCAGAGAAACCCTTCATGCACTGAAATGTTTTGTATAGTTTTCTATCAGATGAAAAGCATATTAATTGCTAACTTCTTATTTTCAATCTAGCATCAAACATTTGTGAGAATTCTAGAGAAAGACACGGAAAATTACTATGTATACGTTATCTTAAAATAATCTGCCTTTAAAATTTTTTGTAAACTTCTTTTTGTGACTTTTTTGGTGAACTTCCTTTATGTAAGATAAATTGAATGCTCATTGTAAAAAAAGGCTGATCAGTACCTCCTCTGCTGACAAAGTTGATTACATGAGCTTGTTTTTGTTTGACAAATATCAAAGTCACAAATTACCTTTGGGGACTACTTCCTAATTTCAGTAGGAGGGAAAACAAGGAAAAATTACCTAGTTTCATGCATTCTTCCGTTTAATTCCACTGATGCAGTGAACCAGGAATGATGCCCCAAATAAAAGGAAAAACAGCTACACACAAAGTGATTTGTCAATAACATTCATTCCCCCAAGGTTCTGAGCCAGGAATGACTAAGAGCAACATAAAATAAGTGTTTAGTCCAAAACCATGTCACTGTATTTTGACAGCAAGAATGCCACACTACTGGAACAAGCCTGGTACACTCCATCTGCACACATCTGAGCCAGATCTACTTTACCATGAGAGGTGAAGGGCATCATGCTTTACCCTTCTATCTGATATGACCACTTCTGTAAATGTCATAGACACAGTTATCATAGCTGCAACAATTAAAGGAAAAAAGCAATGACAACATGAAACCCAGTAGCCTGGCTTTTGATTTAGATTACCTAAGCCCTGCAATGAGAAGTTACTGAATGTAAATTCTATACAAAGAGGAAAAAAGCTTACCTCCTCAAGCAAAAAGTTCATACTCATCAGATATAACCTGCCCCAATAGCTTGTGTTCATGTGTAATTTGCCCATATTGGACAAGAAAATATTAAATATTTTCCTCTTCAGTTGCATGTATTGAGTAATGATGTCAATGCAAAGCTTACTGAGCAAGAAGACAGTTGAAAAGAAACCTAAAGTACTACCCATTCTCATTTACGTTATAAATTGTGTTCCAAAAGAATTGACAGGAATTCGCCAATTAGTTAAATTGGTTTATTGAGCAAGCAACAGTAAGCAAAACAGCGCTGGGGTGGCATGAGAGCCCCTTGCTCTACCAACAGCACACCGAATTACCCCTTCACAAGTCCCATTTTATATCTTCTCAAGTTTCAGCATATGTAACACTCCTGAGGTACTCTGCATCTGCGTGTTAGTGCTGCTTTGAAATTCTTCCTCTTCTTTGTTCCCAGAGGATGACCTTCACTACTTTATGCATTACACTATGCCTTTATGCATTATAAGCACCAGGTAGTTACATTTCTGCAGGCTTCTCATCCTTGAATGCCCAAACAAGATACATTTCCTTGGGTTCCCAAGGCCAAAGCAATTCAGGGCTTTCCATCTGCCTTACACAAGCAATATCTGATTAACAAACAAAACCCTGAGCTTTACTCATTACAATATATACTCCTGATTTATAAGAAATCCACAGTCATTCCAAATAGCTGAAGTCTAACGTGACCGCCACCTCTGAGAGATAAAAAAGGACAGATACTGCAAGACCACATCAGGAGCATTAGGGGAAGAATGAGTGAAATAGCCAGGCCTACACATGGAACAACAACAACCTCTTTTCCTCCTGTATTCAAACCAGGAAAACCCCTGTCACACTGATGGAGAATGACTGGTGAATGGAGAGTTTTCTCTAAGTCTAGCTTTTTTAGTTCACTATCATCCTAAATTTTCAGAGGAAGGGCTCTCTGGGAAATAGTCTTAGGGTATCTGGTAAGAAAGTTCACTGATTCTAGAGTTATTTATCTATTTTCTTGTCCCCAAAAGAGATCTGAGAGAAAACACATCTCACAGAGATGGTACCAAAGTGCATGTAAGTACACAAATTTCTGGGTTAACTTTCAGACTTTGCTGAACAAATTTCTTACACATTGCACAGGAACCGCCTTGGGTCACAGGCATATTTGTCTAAGTCTGCACTGACTTTTGACTCCAGGCACTATACTGTAAACAAGGTTCACAATAAACAGTTTTTTATGGTAAACACCTGAGAATATTGAGCATATTTACTCCTCAAACCACAAATTGTTTCCATTCTGCACTAAGACAGAAAACCACCTGTATGTTCATTAGCTTCTATGAAGGACATTTTTTTACCTCCCAAAGAGCAGGAAATATAAACATATTAAAACTTCACACACAAATACACACAAGGCTCCAGTAACTCCCTGCTGGTATTAACACTATAGTGGAGACTGGTATGCATGTACAAGGCTCAAGCAATTTTACTCTTTGTTGTTTAACACCATGCATGAAACCCTTGTTCCCATGACAGCAACACGAATGCTGCACAACATAAATAACAAAGTGATTAGCAAGGTAAAGTGAAATGTCACGTACTAATGACAGTAAGTCAACATATCAGGCCTCATATTAAAGGGGAAGGTATTTCAAGAGAAGCAGGGAAATACTTCACACTCTTAAGCAGGGTGTACAATTGGAGTCTATTTTCTGACAGCATTTGCGTCTTTAACGTTTCATAACCATCTCTGCAGCAGCAAAAGCAGCATATAACATCAGTGGGCATAGTTCTGATTTGGAAAATTATCTTTGTTTCACAAGACGAGATAATGTGAAGGCCTTTACACTAGAGGAAAAAAAAAAGAAACTTACTTTGATACAGGGGGCAGTAGCTGCATTTTGTGCTTCCTCAGGTTTATTTTGCTTGATGAGGTAGTGAAACAACACAAAAGCAACTGCATTTTGCGTCTGCATCATCTGACATTTTTCAAACTGTTTAACTGTTTGAAGCATACTCTACAACTTTCACATTTCCCTGTAAAAGAACGACGACTTGGTACGAGATACATAGGAAAAACAGGGAAACTTCACAGTAACTTCCACACTTCTTATTACTGGTTTATGCTTAAATAATTTGTTTTCGGTGCAAGATAGCAGTGACCAAACTAATTTCCATTTTCAGTTTCCACTAGTTTAACACCCCAGTCCTCTAAATGAAAAAACGCAAGCGAACAAACCAAAAAAACCCACAACAAACTCTTTTTACTTGCAGGGAGTTTACACAGATTTCCACGTAACTTTCTGACTACGTCTTTTTAAAATCACACTTGAAAAATTAAGCGGACGGAAATTCCGCTCTACAACTCAAAAACGTTTCAGGCGGAGGAGCAGTTTCGTTTCTCCTCAGGAGAAAGCCCGGGCTCCGGCCGCACTTGAGCTGGACCGTCCGGCTCTTCGTAGCCGGCTCAACCCGCCCCCCGGTAAAGACGGGACCTAAACAGGGAGGAGGACCCGATCCCAGAGCACGGTGTGTTGGGGAGCCTATACTGAAGGTGTAAAGATGTGAGTGAAAGGAAGAGGGAAAAGTGTAACGCACCCCAACGCGCCAGGTAGGTCTCACGTACGACAGCGGGGCCGCGTCCGGCACTGGGAGGAGGAGGCAGCAAAGAAGGCGTAACGACAGGCTCCGGGCGCAGTTTCGAGTATCGCCTCTGTCATCAGCAACACACGTAGAGTGCTTTTCTCTTGTGCGTCTTAGACTACTAGAGAAACCTAAGCCGCCTCCAAATAGATAGCAAAGCTGTTGAAGGCCAAGATCTTCCCTCGCTGAGAGACGAGGGAAGACGAGGGGTGGCTTTAGCCACCCCTACCACCGTTATACCTCTGCCAAGCCGCGTCCGCTAAGCCTTACGGTTTTCTCGTGATTCTGGCCGTTAGGTGTTTGGGGGTGATGAAAAACAAGGACTGTGCTTTTAGTTTTGCTTTATATTTTACCTCCGGAGATGAAAGCCTGAGCTGCACAAAGAGAGCTGCGCAGACCCCACAAGATGGCGGCTACGGAAGAGACGTCCGCTCCGCCCACGGGTCAGTCCCGCACAAAATGGCCGCCGAGCGGCTGGGGCGGGGGCCGCGCGGGGCGGCGGGAGGAGGGTCCTGCTCGGCCTGTGCATAGGCTTTTGTGGGGCTGAGGTTTGTATGCTGTTATAAGGACAGACAAAACTGCTTTATTAGCCCCATTTGCCATTAGTTGTTAACAGACCATTATCAGCGAGTGATTACAGACTTGGGGTAAGCGTGGGCATCTGTTTTGGGTGGAGTTTATACAGATGTAAGCGCGTACTTTGTTCATATCTTGTTCTATCAGTTCGTTCATAGGATAATACTGTACAGATGTGTGAAAGTTGTGTAATCTTAAGTAAATTTCAAGTAATGTTCCTGTAAGCTGGGTGTTGTGATTCTCTTGGTATGAAACACAGCAGCGTTCATGGAGCAACTTATCCTGAGGTGCTAGTTTAGTAGCTGGAGCTGCTCTTTTAAATGCCTAAAATCTAAAATTCTGGGCTATTTTATCTGCTGAAATAGACAAACTTCTATATGTGGTGAAATTAGACACACAACATATAACTCCACCTCAGTGGATTTCAAAGCATTTACTAAACGGGGAGCACATTTTTTGTGCTTCAAAAAATACAGCAGTGGCAGCACAGTACTCTGGGATAGCACGCTGTTGTGAGAGTCCCACTGCATCTGTGCTGGTTCAGAAGGAAACCAGCAATCTGTTGTGAATCAGTGTGTACCCTTTCTTCTTGGATCTATTCCATACAAACATGTAAAGACTTGTGTGAGCTGATAGGAGAGATTTAAGGAGATTATATGACTGCAGGCTTATGAAAGAAAAATAAAAATAAAAAAAGGTTGAATGAATGACTTACCAATGTAACACAACCATTACCTAAACAACTAATATACTTTTTTTAAAAATTTACTTCACTTTTTCCTTAATTTACTAATTTGTATATGATTAGGAAACAGCTTTCACATTTTTATAGGCAGCATTTATTAGTTGTATGCAAATTCTTTTAATTCTTCCCCCTTGTTTTTAAGTTAGAAGTGTACATTGTCTTCATTGATAGGTTCTCATGTAAACTGGAATCAGTATAAATGTGGAATATACCAGTAAGATTACATGTAATTGAGAATAGATGGTCCTATATATTTCCATTTGGATTTAATTTCTGACTTGGACTTCTCTCTATATGCTTTGGTAACTAGTTTGATCTGTTTAATTTCATAGATTCTCCTAGTTAGTAAAACAAACAAACAAACAAAAACTTTTAAGAGTTTATGCATCCTGAAATATTATTAGCTTATCTACTGTGCTATATATTTCAAAATCAGACTTGGTATGATCAGGTTGAGGGCATTCCATCTGTATGTATAAACGGTGTCACTTGTTTCATTTGTTAAGGTGTTGGTGTTGCTGTTATTATTTTTAAAAAGGCTAAGTCACTAAGGGAAGAGACTATTTTCAAGAAGTTTTCTTCTTCATTAGAACAATGGTAAAAAGATTATCTGACTTCCAGATTTTCAGATTTCTATCTGGCCTACAACTGAGGACATAGAAAGCATCTGTGAAATCAGTTTTCTGTCATACATGTAAAACAGTTTGGGTGAATCCCTAAGTGTTTTGAGATCGATGATGAAATCAGCAAACTTAATTGGAAGAGAAGCATGGGTTCTGACTACTTCCCTTCTATAATCCCTGAGGCAAACACTCCTAACTTCAGTTAGCTGCATATAGAAAATACATTTGCATTGATGTAAAATGTCTGTTTAATAAATGCTGAACTGGCAAAGAATTAATTACAGGATAGAAGCTCATAGTATGAGAGCTCAATAAAGAAGATTTTTGTAGGAAGGTTTTTAGGAGTGATTTCACGGCAGGTTAATGAAACAATGTACACAGTTATTGTCTGCTATTTAAACTGCAGCTGCCTAACATTGTGAGAACAGTTATGCTCTGAAAATGGAATTTCAGAGACATCTGAAATTTAATCTACAATGTGTAGTCATTATTGTATTGGAATAATTTAGCTGCTCTAACTTCTGTGTAACATACAGATTTTAAATTCAGATAACTTTGTACTCTTCAAAGATCTACTTGGAAGAGTCCCATGGGCTAAGAGGCTAAGACTCTAGAAGGTAGGGAGGCCCCAGGAATGCTGGTTCAAACATCACTTCCTCCAAGCTCAAGATGGGTGCATTCCTTTGAGTAAAAAATCAGATAGAAGAGGAAGGAGACCTACTTGCATGAGCAGGGAGCTGCTGAAAAAAGTAAGAAGTTCACAGTTTGTGGAAGAAGGGACTTGTCAGTTGGGAGAATTATAGCAATGTTGTCAGGGTATGTAGGAAGGTCAAAGCCCTCTTAGAACTAAACCTGGCTAAGGACATAGAAGAGAACAAGTACGGCTTCTTGGATACAGAGAAGGCAGAGTTACTGAATACCTTATTTGCTTCGGTCTTTGCTCCTATGACCAGCCCTTGTGAATCCCAGTCTCTGGAAGTGAGAGAGAAATCCTGGAGGAAGAAAGACTCTCCACTGGTTGATGAAGGTTTGGTTAGAGATCATGTGGGAAAACTTAACATATGCAAATCCATGGGCCCTCACGGGATGCACTCACTTGTGCTGAGAGAGCTGGGTGATGTTGCTCCACCATTTTACATTATTTTTGAAAGATCATGGCAAACAGGAGAGGTGTGCCTGAGGACTGGAGGAAAACCAATGCCACTCCAGCCTTCAAAAAGGGAAAGAAGGATGATCCACGGAACTACAGACCAGTCAGCCTCATCTCCATCCCTGGAAAGCAGCTCATTCTGGTCATCTCTAAGCACATGTAAGAGAGGAAGATTATCAGTAGTAGCCAGCATGGATTCACCAAGGGGACATAATGTTGGAGTAACCTGATAGCTTCTATGATGAATGGGTAGATGCAGGGAGACCAGTGGATGTAGTCTACCTTGACCTTAGCAAGGCTTTTGACACAGTCTCCCATAACATCCTCGTGAGCAAGCTCAGGAAGTGTGGGGTAAAAGAGCAGACAGTGAGAACTGGCTAAACAATAGAGCCCAGAGGGTGGTGATCCATGGTGCGGAGTCCAGCCGGAGACCTGTAACTAGTGGAGTTCCCCAGGAATCAGTGCTGGGTCCAGTCCTGTTCAACATCTTCATCAACAACTTGGATGAGGAGACCAAGCGTATCCTCAGCCAGTTTGCTAATGATACAAATCTGGGAGGCTTGGCTGATTCACTGGGAGGCTGTGTGGCCGTTCAGCAAGATTTGGAGAGACAGGACAGCTGGACAAAGGGGAACCTAATGAGGTTCAGCAAGAATAAGTGTAGAGTCCTGCACCTGGGGAGGAATAACACCATGCACCAGTACAGATTAGGAGCTGATCTGCTAGAAAGCAGCTCTGTGGAGAAGGACCTTGGAGTCCTGGTGAACAACAAAGTATCCATGAGTCAGCCATGTGCCCTTGTGGCCAAGAAGGCCAGCAGTATCCTGGGGTGCATTAAGAAGACAGATGAAGACAGATTTGCTACTGTTATTTTAATGCACAGGAAATACTCCATCCCCAGGCAGCATTAGTCTTACAATAATTGTGAAATGAAAATCTTATAAGTATATTCATATATAATAATGACTAGACATATTTATATTCCACGATATTGGCAAAATATGTTCATCATAAATTGAGGCAGTTGTTTAGAGCAACAGCTGCCATCAGGCTATTAAACCATTGAATAACACCTTAATTTATAAAGTAATGAAATCTATCTAAACTAGTCTAGTCTAACAGTGTATATACCAAATACGTTTGCTTATGTAGAGTTTTGGTAAGGCTGATCCTTACAGTCTTGCCAATACAAGATAGCACTTACACATTAATATTTTCAATCTTTGAAGCAGAGCATCTGTAGAAATTAAATTGAGATTAATTGTTTGCATGTAAGTTTTCTGGAAGTTAGAAGACATACAATTACAAATGTCTTAACTTTCTAATACAATAAAGTCTTGATAAATTAATCAATTTTTAACAAATAATTGAGGAATGCATAAGTTTATATAGCAGCCAAACTATATTTGTATGTATTTTATGTATTTTGGTCTAAATAAACTAAGCAACTTACCAAGGCTATATATGCTAAAAATAGTATTACGTTAACTTTAAAATCTGTGTTCATCTGCTAGTGCTTGAAAAGAAAATAATGTATTAATATCTGTTCAGCAAGTGTAAATAAAGCTCCTCATTTTTACCAGAACAGTTTGCTGTATCAGTGAAGTGTCAGGTTTTTAACATTTAAAAATACTTAATTCCACAGGAACTTCCCAGAACCTTTCCTGAGACTGAAGCATTTGGTGTAAACAAAAGCCACAATGAAAAGCATACATACATAAGAACATGAAAACACTTTCTCAACAGGAGATTAAAGGAGACTGCAGCTACTGCTTAAAGATTCTTTTAAAGCTTATGCTTCTGCAACAGATTTGGGGCAGGTGGGGAGCAGCCAGTCACTGCTCCTGCACATCCAAGTAAAGTTACAAAGAGCAGCTTAAGTGAGAAGCACATCTCTTAAGGGCAAGATTCACCAATACTGCATGTAGTGCTAGCTCTGTTAATTGTTTCTCTGAACAGCCATCTAAAACTCAGTTACATTAAGAAATTTAGTCTTTGCCCCAGATAGAAAACAAGCAGTGAATACCAGCCTTTGAAAATGTGTATTCTGGGTAGGACTGCCTAAGGGACAACATAGAAATATTCTGTGCAACAGACCTTAGGTTCTTTATTTGTTTTTCAGGGAATTATGCAACTGGACAGGGATGCCTTAGAAAGAATTGGGGAAGACAAGCTTACTAAAACAAATGTTTGCCCTGTGAATAGTGCCTTGAGCAATGTCATACAGAGATGACAAATTCCACTGAACAATGCAGCTGCACACCCACAATAACAGATGTTGTTTATTGGCTTTAAAAATAAAGTTCTGTTATCATCTCACTGAGAAAAGTTGTATGTCAATATATACATTATGAGATTTTAGCCATGTTTTGGTATGACCTTCATGTTTTTTGTAAACCTGCAATTTGTGACATGATTACTTAAACTTTTCAGTTTCTTCACCATGGAAGTACACTATGTAATCTTCTAATGGCATTTACAATCTGTTACTTGTTAGTCCAGTTTCACTTTTATGTTTATCTGTTGCTTGGATTGCAAAATGATGGTATGCCCTCCTTAGCTTATGTTACTAATCTAATGGCATTACAAAATTTACAAGAGGATGCTCAGCCAATTCGAATCCCTTGCACTGCAGAGGACATATACTGCCAGCAGGCCCTTTTCTGTTCTAGTCCTCGCTCCAGACATTCTTAAAGCACACCAGAAGTTGTTGGATAATTTAAGAAAATTTCAAATAAATTATTAAGACACTAAGTGTAAAAATAAGTAAATAAATCTATACTACTACACATTTACAACTTATTACACCAGGACAAAGAAATAAGCAATTGCTCTTTCTCTTTTTGCTTCACCTTAAACTAAAGTATATTGGGAGTCATATTAGGGTAAGTACACCTATTGCACAGTGAAACATTCAACTTTTCATAGTAAGTGTGGCAGCAATGTAATTTTTAATTTTTGGATATTACACAGCAGGTTGTTTTGATGCATGTTGTCTGAAGTCTACACTTGAGGCAGTTTTGAGTACTTTCTAAAACTTTTAAGGTCATGATTCTTTTTATATAGAGACCTAAGTGTGAATATTAACAAATAATTTTAAGAAATTCATTAGCACTTGCTAGCAAATAATTGTTATTAAGCCTATGATTAACAGAGTACAATTCTCTTAAAAACACTTTCTTGATTTCATTTAATAGAATGTGGTGGGGCTTAAAAGAGCTGGGCTGATAGTTGCCCCTGTTCTTTAAAAGGTGGTACAGCAAATCTGAGAGTGTATGTATCTTGTTTGTTGGGACTTTTTCCCTTGGGTTAAGCTCAGGTAAGTCGCTCTCGCTATGTTTATTGATCCGTCCACAAAAGTGTAATAAAATCAAAAAACACATTGTTTTTCCTGGTAGAGACTTTAATATGCATATTATAAGCATACAGTGAGCAGAAGGTTTATGTCTGTTTCAGCTTAATAATTAGTTGCCATATTGGATCTTCAGTGATGGCCTCCATTCTTCTTTGGAGGAAACAGTGTATATTCGATGCCAAGAGCTACGACGAAAGCTGCAAATCCCCACTTGAGTCCCCTAGTAAAGACTTCTGTTAAGGTGACAGGTTTTGCAAAGCCACCCATATATCTCCAGGCTTCATTACTAGAAAAAGCATTAAATCAAAACAATAAAACAAGATCAGTGGAGCCACTGTGACAAACATTAACAAAAACATCTTTTCAGAAAAAAAAGATGGAAGGTATTCAACTAGATAGATGTTGAGACCAACATTTCTGTCATTTAAGTAACAGGAGTTGCCACAAGTTCATGATAATTAACTGTAACCCTTTATGCATATAATTTGAGATACAATACCAGCAAACATCATCATTCTAGAACAGTATTGCCTCTCTGAACTCATGTAGTTGTCATCTTTTTTTACTCTGAAACAAAATCAGAACCCACCAGCACATGCAGTAACTACAAAAGCTAGTCACTGCATTATGCAGTTTCCCTTAAAAGGTAGTTTTTCCAGCCATAGAAGACCCATCCTAGTGTGGAGACACTTTGTGTTTTACAATATGGCATGTAACCATGCTGCAGTCAAAAAGTCTACTAAAACTGATTAAAAAAAAAAGCTGAGAAGATTGTCTTTGCCTAAAAAACTACAGAGTATTTACAAACCTCACACTGTTTTGCCTTACTGTTTTCATCCTACATTGTTACTGAAAAGCTAGTAACTGCTGTAACTGACTACCCGTATTTATGTGTAACACAGCCAGTGTAATCTACAGAGATGAAGACTTGTTAGTCTCTTCTAAGGACTCAAAATCCTTAAGAAAAGGACTAAATCCCCACATTTGCACAGAAACGAGCAATAAAATCGGAACCATCTTTTCAGTAGAAGATACAGGTTTTTTAAACAAGAGCGTAAAGTATTTATGTTCACAGATAATCACCTTATGCAAATGGTTTCTGTGACTCAGGATGAAGGCATGCTAGCATGGAAGAGTATCTTCCAGATGCTAGAATAGGATACTAATTGATAAAGACTTAGGTTTCCAAATATGACATCTTTCACACAGCTCATTCTGTATTGAGTATGTACGTTAATGTGCATTTGCTACAAAGGTGGAAAGCTGATCCCCTGTTTAAAGGAACTTGATATACCGAAGAGGGGAACCCGAGAGAGGGTTATTTTTTCAAGAGTTTTAGTGCAAGATATTAATAATTCAATCTTATTCCAGATTACTGAAGCAAAAAACTTTCTATTTTAATTTCTCCTTTTTTATGTAAGGTTGGCATGATACTTTTACTTGTCCTATGGGCTGAAAAATTATCTTACATAAAATTTGAAAAGTTCACAGGGAATCATCTTATGTTTTAAGATTTTTTACTTTGTTCCTTATTTCAACTTCTCACGTAATGGGCTTGATCCTTTTACCAGAGAAGCATTAATTGTTTTTATCTAGGAGGGGCAACAAATATTACACAAGCACCTTTTCAGTTTGCTGTTTTGCAACATTCTGAACTTGGAAGTGTGTCACTAAAGTCAGGTTAATTTACAGTCAATTTATGGTATTAAACTGCGTCCATTTTTAAATGAGAATAAGCTTATTGCTTGCCGAAAACAATGTTATCTGATGCAAAGTTAAAAAATAATAGCTAATGCTGCATGCACTCCACAGAACTAGAGGTAACATAAATGTGACACAGGCCTGGAAAGTTCATTGGTAACCAATAATCCTAAGGACTCCTAACTCAAAACAAGTGCTGTCAATCCCAAACCCCTCCACAGGTTATAGTGTGCAACAACTTTTTAACAGATTACTTCTCTGCTCTAACATTTTTCTTGTAGCGATTTAAAGTAAAGCCTTTTGTATGACCACTCCTCGAGTAGTTTGCTCATGCAGCTTTTCCCTTACAGAAGAACTGGACTACACAGCGCAAGACCTCTAGCATTTTTATTCCTCAAGATTAGGGAGTACTTGAGCAAAGTATTAGATAGTTCATGATGTGGGACAAGTATGTTAAGCCCTGTTTAGCAGCTGCCTAAATGACCCAGAACTGCTCTAGCTAAAAGAGAGGTATTCATTGTAGAGTGGGACAACTTAAGGAGGTAAAAATTTGATCCTCCACTATGTCATTCACTGCTTAGGAAAACAAAATGCACAGTTGAATCAAATTTCACATTGTAATTTCCAAATAAAGGCCTTATGTTGTATATGAGGAATGCTATTCCTACTCTGAATGTCAATGTAAGTTCCATCAACTTCAGCAAGACCTGAGCAGTCTCTTTACTGAGAAGGGGTAGGCTTACTCAGGGGTGCAAGACCTAATAGTGCTTATGTGTTTTGGTGGATAAGGTGTTGGTGATTGTGCCCAATGTGAATTGTGATGAAACATCACAAAGTGCAAGGTTACCTTGCAAAATCTGGAGACTGGTCAAGGTGATGCAAGGCATGACCTCCATGCAAAAAAAGTAAATAAAGGCTTAACTGACATTCTGACTGATCTATTCTAGATGCATTGTCACTATTTTTACTAGGGAA
>NW_009952251.1:1701247-1702636 GCF_000747805.2 Chaetura pelagica
AGGGAAAGAATAGTCTGCAATTACAAGGTCCAGTTGATGCTACATAACAACATATTAAGATTACTCTTGAGCCTCTTGCACTTACCGAGCCCATGGATCCCTAAGACCCCGTTTGGCCAGCCTTTCCTGGACCTTCTCTAGTGGAGTACCCTCTACCTTCCATATCCTGTAGTCAGGGAGTTCCATTTTGCCATGGCCATGGCCATGGCCATGTTCATTTCCATGCCCCATACCTACAAGAAAAGATTTGAGTTTTATTTTCTCAGAAAGTATCACTTATTTTCACACACTTGCAAAGAACAATACCCTGTACAGGGAAAACAGGGAGGTTACAAGAAGTATTCCAAAGCAAATACCACTGCATGTGAAGCACCTACTGCACTGTACACAGCACACTGTAGAACAAAGAGCTAAGAGACTAATACTGCATTTCAGAAGCTGGTGATTAAGTATAGTAAGACAAACTGGACAGATTTAAGTGTTACTGTTTTAAGTCAGCACCGCTATGTTAATCAAGTAGCTATGTATATTTTCTGTGCCAGGAAAACAATTGTTTCCAATGTCTATAAATGCACTTCAGCAACACCAGGGCCCACCAACTTGCAGAATTTCCAG
Organism: Chaetura pelagica; assembly: GCF_000747805.2. NCBI lineage: Eukaryota > Metazoa > Chordata > Aves > Apodiformes > Apodidae > Chaetura > Chaetura pelagica. The sequence continues at coordinate 1,701,863 of NW_009952251.1, forward strand.
AGTACATCAAAAGGCTCATAGTTCAGTTTTGAAATTTCCAATTTAGGTATGGCAGAGCTATCATCACCAAGCGCTGAAGAAAAACAAAGACTTGGCTCTTTAAACCCTTTTCAGTTGTCTCCAATTCAGTCAAAGGTAACTGGTGATTAACAGGTACAAGACAGAATTTCACAAGGCTGCTAAATGTATGATTTAGATAGAGCATTGAAAGAACTATGAAAATAGAAAGGTTCTCACTAAAAACAGTGATCAAGGCAGATGGGAAGGTGAACATTTTCAGTGAGATCATGAAGGACGGAAAGAACATAACAATGGCTTTGAAGTCTCTAATTTCACAAAGCACCTGAGACTTCTTTGAGCCAGGATTTTCCATTTTAACACTTATTTGACAGGAAAAAACATATGTAATGTCTTTATTTTTTAGAATTGACTGGAATGCAATGGTGCCAAGGACACAGCTTTGAATTCTGTAACCTAAAGACCTCAAGGTGTGGAGGCAAGTAAGAATTCTCCTCCAGAAGGGAATATGAAGAGGTCTATTGCTGTCATTAACGGGAAAGCTCCCTCAGAATTAAAACCCAGACAACCCCCGCCACTGAACTCCAAGACCTCCTACAAATATTCACCTTCCTCCCAGGAAAGGGTTTATACGTCAACGGAGTGCAGCGCAGCCAGAACGGGCAAAAGGAGCGCGGAAAGGCCACCCCGAGGCGGGGCAGCAGGACCCTCCCAGCCTCAGCGCCGGGACCCGGCGGCCTCGGCGGTGTCCGGATA